>NW_028277074.1:22243586-22549456 GCF_059951505.1 Python bivittatus
GTAGGCTCTGAAACAGAGAATTCAAAGACTTCCTGGGTCCCACAAAATGACTCTGCTTAATCAATGGGACCTGAAGCACATCCACTCTGCCAGATCTTTCCAGATGGACAGAAACAGCCAGACAGAGGCGATCCCTCATATAATTAGGCCCTATGACATGAAAGGCATGTTTTCCTGGACCATCTGGATATTGGAAACATCCCATTAGTCCATATTCCAAACAGTCCATTCCTATTTCCAGTGACAGCCTAAGACAGTAGCACTGGATGACTCTTCCTCTGCACTTCAGCAGCTATACTGAGGAATTCCTCAAACATTGTTTTATTTCCAATCCTATTCATTATCTATATGAAGCCACTGGACTCAATCATTAGGAGTTTGAGGGCTCATCAGCATTATGCAAAAATAGACTCAGTTCTATTGCTGCATAACTTCTGAATCAGGAAAGGCTGTGCATGTCTAGGTGCAGCAATGGGATGGATAAATCCTGACAGGACAGAGACCTTGTGGGAATATGGTTTCTGAGTAAAGGAATTGGCTAGTTTATCTGTTATAAATGGGATTGCATTCGATAAAAAAAAACTGGAATGTATTTTCAGTGTTCTTGGATTCATCACTGCAGTTGGAGCCTCAGTGACCTTTGTGACCATTTATTGTGGTAAGAGACCTACTCTCACATCCTTTAATGTCTGTTGAACATCAATCATTTCACTCAGGCCTTCCCTGTGAGAATGTTTTTGTTTTTAACAGAACTGTTTTATATTTTTTAATACATTATTCTTATTGTACTTGTTACAGTATTGTAAATGATATTATAAGCTGCTTGAAGATATGCTCGTATGGAAAGTAATAAAGAAAGAAAATTAAAATTAAATGGGAAAATAAATTGTTTATATCTCCTACTGTTAGAGCTAGTAATATCGGCACAGCCTATTATTGTGTCAGGCAGCAGACAAACATTTTTAAAATCTTTATAAATTTGAATACACATATTAGCCAGTGACTAATACTCACAGTTCTTGGTGAGAAGTCTTAAACTACAAAACCTAAATAATTTAATTTACTATGGTTGCTGACAGCTCAATATCCCATTCCCCCTTTCTCTCCATCTCAGTGTTTGATTGTATCTTGCCTTTTTGGGGGGAGCTCAAGGTGGCATGCATAGCACTCTGTTTTTCAGTTTTTCCCACAGTAACAACTCTGTGAAGGTGACTATGCTCCCAGTGTTTTCTGAACATTATCATTTTTTATTTCACATTTGTGTCAATTTAGAGATCTGTGTGATAACCTGCTGATCTCAACAATTCTGCAAACGCTCTTTTTTTTCACTTGTAATATGTAAATATCTCTTCAGTGGTATGAAGGCTTGGGATTCACAGAAATTGTAATAATTGGCCTAAAAACTGTATGTTTGTATTTCAGACTGTTGAAAAACAAAGAGCATCACTTTGAAGTGCTGAACCTTTGATAGCCAAAGATCTTTATTGTTCAAATCAAAGTGTTGCTTTAGTAGAAATTGCCAATTAAAGCATAAATAAGTGACAGCAAATCAATGTAAAAAAATGATCCCATCTTATCTCATTAATCCTTTCTACTTCAAGATTCTATTTCCAAAAGAACAGATAAGGAACAAAGGAAAAGAGATAATGAATGGCCTTGGACAAGATTCCGCCTTTCAGCTAGCATTTGAATATTGATCTCTGAAGGTCTAAGTCTAAAACACTGGTAAATGGTCAGAGAATTACTATTTTACTCTTTACTCTGCCTTTAGCTGCCTTAATTCCTAGACAGGCAGGAATCAAGCATAAGTTAATCTTTTCCCACTTTTTCTCAGCAAAGGATACAGCATATTTCTACTTTAATAGAGGGCCTAATTACTTAAACATCTGAAGTATTGCCAGAAAAGATCAAATACATTACCTGTTTCCCAGTGAATAGTACATACATTCTTGAACAGGGTCAGCAATATAATTTTAAAATTCACCTATACATGGTAATACTGCTTGGGTCCATAGTATTTGAACGAGCACCATTTCCCATATAATTGTACCAGAAGTATGAAATTTTCACTTGGAGTCTGGCTCCAGTTATTCTCACATGCTAAGGTGTTGCATGAAGTTATTTAGGACCAGGCCTCATCAGTATGGAATATCTTCACCTAGTGTCAACTCAGTTACCTTCTCCTTTTCTAAACAAAGATCTTAATCTCACAGGTCTCTGAATTTCCTGCATTTCCACTGCTATTAAGTACTTATATTTCCTATTTGTTTGATTTCTGCAGCTTTCAGTAACTAGTTTAATGTTGTTTCTTTTTGCTTTTTGTTTCATTTTCTTAATGATGTTTTTATTGTACCTGACTGTGAAAACTCTCACTTTAGAGTGACTAACACTTGATGGGTAAGGAATGAATGAACTTTTTGGAAAATGGTAAATCAGCTGTTCTATGGAAACCAGATTCCTCCTGGCAATTCTAGCTAGGTATTAATGTAACCATCAGGGTTCTGGGGGAACTGCATTTCCAGAGCCAGTAAGTTGTGTGTATACATCAGCCACTGCTTCTTTGTTCCACAATCCCTTTAATACCTGTAACATTTATTAATGTCTCATTCTTCCAGTCTATGGTCTCCGTAGTGAGACTGACTTTAAGCTATAGAAGACAAGTGGCCATAACAACTGTCCTAATTTTTCTTTTGTTCTTTTGTTTTCTTTGCACCTCCCATTACCTGCTTTTTGTTTCCCCTCATTTGTTGAAGAATTCTGGGGAACATTTGTGTACTCTTTGGCCCCTAATGATGTTCTTTTGGTTCTTCTTATTCTGAATAAGTTGAATAATTAAAAATGAGTCCTCCCTCTGGGAAAATTTAAATGTTTGACTATTTAAATCTACAAAATGGATAAAAATATGTCTCACATGCAATGCCAGTGGCCATCCACAAAAGCCATTGTCTGGTACTCAATTATATTTATTTGCCAGAGGGAAAGAATTGTAAATGTGTGTTAGTGTGGAATACATTTCTTGTATTTTCTACCATGGCCTTATACTACCAAGATGGTTTGCTAATTTACCAGGCTGGCTAAGTGTGGTATATAAGCAAAGCACAATCTTGGCACCACTAACCCAATGTTAAATGATGCCTCCTTTCCTTTGAATTATGGGACAAACTCTGTGCCTGTTCTGTTTTACTCTGCAGCTTCTTCATTCTTTTGTTATATGTTAAACAGTTGCCTCAGGATACTATGGGGCTCCCAACTGTTTTGGGCCTCTGGGCACTGGCACTTCAGGAATTTTGAGAGCCTGTTGCAGATGGTCTCACAGCTGGCACAATCAGTAACCCTTACAGCACACTGAATAGAAGTCAAACTAGTAAGTCAAACTAGTAAATATAAGGTAAAAGTAATGCCAGTACATATTTGCATCCACAAAATAGAATAATATACCCATTTCACATCATATATGCACAGACCCATACACACATCCCTTACAATTCGTTAACTATAGCTAGGTTCTATCAACACCTCTCTTCACAGAAGTCCATCTACAATATTTTGTTCTTAACAATCCAGAATAAAGTGTGTCAGCCTCCTAACTGACTTTTTATCCTTACTTTATAATATAGGAGGGATCGAAACAGGGTGGGTGAGTTATTTAAAACTTGACTGGGGAATTATTTTCTTACTCGGCTGAGCCTCTCAATTAGCACTGATAATAGCGCCTAAATGTTAGGCTTGAAGTAACCTCCTCCACACAACCAACCTCATCAGTCTGTGCTCACACCTTTCATCTTCCCATGCCACATAAATTGAGTACATACCATGCTACAACCTACACCACTACATCCATGAGACTTGAAAAGTAACCTCCCTTTTTTAAAAAACTGGCGAGAAAAAATCACAGTGTTTCTTCTCTAAAGCTTAATTGCAGTTTGAAGGTCATACGCTTAGGACAGTGTTGTCCAAACTTGGCCACTTTAAGATGAGTGGACTTCAACTCCTTCTGGGAGTTGAAGTCCACTCATCTTAAAGTGGCCAAGTTTGGACAACACTGGCTTAGGAAGTTTCCTTGCATGTTTAAATGAGAATTCAGAATGGAAGGCACTGGGCCAGACTTTTCTCCACAATTCACATTATTTAAAGTTTTAAAATAGTGTTTGCTTGTTTTTTTTGTTTGTTTACAGTGTTTTTATACTGTCCATATCACCAGACTTTGGGCAATGATATACACAGACATGCATGAAGATCTACTTCGAACTGTGGCTTCTCACTGTGTGTACAGTCTGGAGATTACACAATATTCATCTTCAACAGTATGAATATGTATATGGGTTTGTTCATGCAGTATACAGATGTAGAAAAAGTATCGTAAAATAATTCTCAGTTTTTGGCTAGAAAGAAAAGAAAAAATACCTGGGAAATCATGTTTTAAACAGAACACCAAAAGAAATTAGCCATATTGCTCAGAATCCTTCTTCCTTGGCCCTGTGTTGAAAAACTAGCAATTAATTCAAAACTTCACAAACAACATATATCACCGTCCCCTGCTACAGATCAGACATAGATGTACACTACTTTTCCACTAGTGTATGATAATTATCCTAGCCAACTGCATGCCTGAAAAATCTATTATTTTTTATGTCTTAAAAGATTCCAGCTGCTAGGACACAGCCAAGAAGAAGAGATACATATGGAACAATAAATCCAAAATAACTTTAATAATTTGAATCCAGAATGTGGCAAGAATAGAACAAGTTCAAACCATGACACTTAATGTCCTAACACCTAATTGTTTGTCCCTCAACAAGGTAGTTGCAACCAACCCTGTTAAACATTCTCTGAAATATCCAATATACACAAAACAATTTTTGTAGTCTTAGCCTTACTTTAAAATCACATTCTTGTGATGTTTTATGCACATGCTCAAAGATTCTGAAAATGCTCTGCATCTGAATGACTTTACATAAGGAAAAATAGTCTTTTGAGATCAAAGGAGTCTTTGCATGCCTAAAATGACTTAAAATCATGAAGTATTTGCTTTATTGCCCACTGTTTAAAAAGTGTTTGGGGTTATTTAGAGGTGAAAGGTATGTTAGAAATAAGATTCCAAATAGTTCATGTAATCTTCTTTATCCTTGGACAAAGACAGGCAGCACACAGCTGAGCTGCACAGATCTCTTGTAAGGTTAGAAACGTGTATCTGATTTCTTGGTAGTCAAAAGCAACAGCGGTCAATCTTAACACAACCTTCATTATCCCCATTTTTTTGCTCCTATTTTTACTTGTAATTTTAGTGGATCTAGTTTGACATCATGTATATTAGCCCAGACTCAGGAGTCCTGCATTCTGTGCATTCTGTGCAAAGAGAGACAGCAAGGAAACCGACAGCAATGAGGGTAGATTCAGTGGAAACTTTTCCAAGATCCCCCCTAACCTGGACAGGCATCGCTTTAATTTCTCTTATGCCATTTTGGGCACATGCATGTATAGCCTAATGCTAATGATAAAACAGTTTGCAGGGCTGAATGACATGCAGCCAGCCAAAGATTGTCTAATCAGTGTTTCCCAACCTCGGCAACTCTATGGACTTCATCTGCCAGAATTTCCTAACCAACATGGTGGCTGGGGGATTCTGGGAGTTAAAGACTACCCATCTTAAAGTTGCCAAGGTTGGGAAACACTGGGCTAAACACTTTTGGCTGATAGGAAGGGACTATTTAGGTCATCAGGTTCTACCCTATTCATTACATGAATTAAATTAGAGCAGCTTACCCACTAGTTGTCTAGATGCTGTTTGAAAACACCCAGCAAAGGGGAGTCCACCAACTCCCCACTTAATTGATTTCAGTCCCTTGTAAGAACATGTTAACTATACATTTACTTGGGATTATGACCCATCAAATTCAGTTGGATAGTTATGAGTACACATGCAGACGGTGGCATTACAAGTTTCATGAATTTTCCCAAATTACACTTAAATTATCTCCATATTTGATTATATATCTAGTTCAGATCTGACTTAGGACTTTCTAAGGGGCTACCTTTCTCACCATGGACCTGTCCAGTTACTTAGATCAGCAGGAGAAGCCTTTCTGGAGTGTCCACCACTCCCTCAAGCTTTGCTAAAATTTCTGTGTGGTTCCCAAGCTATGGAATCCTCTCCCCAGGAAGGTGTGCTTGACTCCCACTGTCCCAGAAGTTGGAAAAATGGTAAAACCACATTGATTTCACCAAATGTTTAACTGTTAATTGAATGTATTGATACTGACTTTAATTTTAGTTATACAAATTTTACTCTTTTGTGTGTGTGTGTGTGTGTATATATATATTTTGATATATATATATATATATATATATATATATATATATATATTTCAAAATCCAAATTACAAAAAAATATTGACAAAGCACCTAGATACACAACCTCCTCCCATGCAATTAAACATGATTATGGGTAAACTTAATGAAAAAAATTAATAAAAACCAAAGGAGAGAAAAGAAAAGGGTTTTTAAAAACCCAAACAGACTAACGAAGGAAAAAGAAAAAAAAATCTACCTGCTATATTAAACTTATCAATAGTCACTGCTTTACTAATGAATACTATACCCTACTATAATACGATCAATGTAAAATATTATTGTAAAATATCACATAATCTCTGTCATAGTAGTATATATTGCTTCATCCTTTGATTAGGAAAAAATATTGCTTTTCCCAAACAGATAAGTCACACAGATATCTTGTATTTTGTTTTAATGTTGTAAATTACCTTGAATGCTCATATAAACAGACAAGCAGGCTATAAATAAATGATACATAAAATCAAGATAAAAATGATTGAGTTTCTCTCTAACTCTGTTTTCCATCTACTGAAGAATCTGAGTATTTCTTCCCAGCAACCCTTGAGAAAATCTCAGGTGTAACCTGAAACAGCCTTGGTGCTCAATGGAGTCTAATTTGAATGTCTGCAGCCTCCTCCCACATTCCATCTGAAGAGTGTAACTAAATGTGGATTCCCCTACCACGCCTTTCTCTCTCGCTCTCTTTGTTTACTCTTTTGATTGATGTAAAAATTATAGGGAACTTGAAAGCCCTCACCCTAATATGTGACTGTAAGTGGCCTGATAAAAGCATATAGTCCATTTGTCTAATGGCTATTAGGGATGTGCAGCATATTGCATTCAGGGGAAAAGTACATAGGATACTCATTGCATCAACTGTAACTATTTAAAGTAGCTGCATCTTTTCTTGGGATTGTAGTGCTGCAGCTGCTTTTAAAAGCTACCAACAGGTGGTACATGAATGGTTGCATGCATTCTTTTTTTTCTTTTGAATCTGAAGTGCTGCATAGACTTAAAAATTACTCATGCAAGCTACCTCTGCTAAATTCCCTCTTCCCTTACTAAAGGTTTGTCCTCTTTCATATCCAGGTGCCTTAGATAAGACTGAAACGTGAGGGAAGAGGAAGAAAAAAAAAACAATGTTTGGGCTTGCTTACAGCATTTGAGATTATCAAGTAATTTATCTTGCATTTTACAAGCTGAAATGCTTGATTTTTATCAAAAGATTCGGGTCAGAAGTTTTTCCTGTTTGGAGTGAAATATTTCTAGGTTTCCTTCATGGAATTTAAGTTTCTAAGTTAGTTTATGTGGCATTTTTTTCAGCATTTTTTCCCCCATAAAATAACCACAGACACATTGTGGAGAATAGTAGAGTGAAAATTACTGGGTTCCTTAGGTTTGCTTTATAGTGTGTCCCAAGCTTATGGCTGAGGCACACCTTCCCCAGTTTACTGAGTAATAAGCCCAGTTATTACTCAAGAGGAATCAGACTTCATGACCTCATATGTTAACCAAGCATTCATAGCAGTGTTTACCAGCCCATCAAGATTAGCAGTGGGAAGGATGATTGCAGTATGTTTCCATGGAAGTGTTCAAATACCATATAGAAATTACTGAGCTGTTTAGTAGACAATAGGTATTCTTCCATTGAACTACTCATACAATGCTATGCTTTAAATCATTGCCGCTATGACTAGTACCTGTAACAATCTTTTCACTTATTTTTCATCTCCTGAACAGCCTCATTTTGCCTAGAATCTGCTTTTGCATGAACCAAATGCTCACAATGCCTGCAATTTCAGGACCTGAAGAAAGAGGTGCCATGACTGTCGAGCTGTTCAAAACTCCAGTTATTTGGTTTCCACATTATATCTGTAGGAAGTAAAATTGCTTCAAGGGGACCGTGGGGAAAATGTCCTCTTGTGGCCCTCATCCAGGCCAACAGGATCTTGCAGGATTAGCTGGCTACTGTGTCAGTGTTTCAGAGAGAGCTAAATGATTGGGCCCAATATTGTTTTAGTTCCCTTAGTGCCCAGAATGACATTGGATGCATTTAAGAAGGTGCCCGCTACTGCTTGAATGGCCAACTGTCAGCAGCAAATCTTCCCCTGCCCTTTTCCTTCCTTAAGTAAAGGCAAACTCTCTGTCAAGTTGAACTCAGCTGCTATTAACTTCGTGGACATGTCCATATTGTTTGTTTGGCAACAATACAGAAATGTTTTTTCATTGCCCTCTTCTGGCATAGTTTTTTGACTTCCGATTTAGCCTACAGACCTGGGATTTCCAGTGGTTGTCCTTCCATGTGTTAAGAATCTAAACAAAAAGATTCTAATGGTGATAATATGATAATGATAAATAAGCTGATGAACAAGATACAAATATCAAATCCACTTGTTGATGTGGTATCAGTATTAGGAAACCATATGAGCTGAATTAACAATTAATAACATAAAGATCCTATAAACATAACATTTAAAACAAACAAGTCTGGAAGTTTGTATCAGACAAAATGATACAAGAAAAGTTGATCAGATTGTTTGAAAGTCCTTCCCCAAGTACCTTTTGTTGAAAAAAGGCTAATTCATATATTGGCAAACCCTAAATGGATATATGTTTATCTTTCTAATAAGTTTACAGTGCCAACAATACAACAACACCGAGGAACATAGCTTTATACTGAGTCACATCTCTGATCCATCCAGCTGTCTGGATTTTTGGGGGGGACAGAATTTTTCAAACCCTCCCAAGAGATGCTGGATTGAACATGAAGGTGTATCCATACAGTTTACTGTGCCACTATCTTAAGAGGAAAAAACATTTCTGTTCCTTTGTTTCTTGCAATATTCTGGCATAAATGTAGGACCTAATAAAGATGAATGGATTCTTTGTAATGCTTTTCTCTCATACATTTATTTAAGGCAGAGTGGGCAGATCTCAGGCTTTTGGGATCTGGGATCTATTTTGTCTACCGTTAGAGCTGTGCAATCTGCCAGCTGGAGTCTGGTGGAAAAGGAAGATTTAGATATTTGTTTTGACTGCCAGAATTCAATGATGCTTATAATAATTCTTCCACACAAAAATCTATTCCAGGTTGTCCCTAAACCTAATTCCAACAGTACATTTTACAAGCTATTTTGTTGCTGCTATTGTGTCACAACTGGTACTTGAAGAATTATCAGCAATCTGGATCATATTTCAGCTATCCTCACTAGAAGACTGGTGTTCAAGGTACAACACTTCCACATTCTTATTTTCTAATCCTTATTAATAACATTCATGGTACATTTGTAAATCCTGAATATTTCCACATATACTCCTTCATATTCCTCACAAAGCAGTTTGAATCTGGCCCATGATCATCTTCACTTCTGCTGACCAACAGACTTCAGAAGGCATGCTGTGAGCCAAGCAGTGCTCATCCCCCAGCCAATCAAGAGGAAAGTGCCAAGAAAGTCATCCAGTCAGGGTACCACCTCTGAGCTACTAGTGGTCATGGAATAACAAAACTCCCTCTCTCCATTCAACACACAAACACACATGTGTATATATTAAGTAAATTGTTGGCACCTTTTATTATGTGCATCTGCATTTGTTCCATCATTTTTAAGAAATTTTAAATTAATATTTAATTAAATATTAAAATATTAATATTTTAAGAAATAGGAGAAAGAAGGAGTATTAGCTATGTTCGCTGCCTTGAGTTATTTATAAAAATAATAAAGGCAGGATAAAAAATCTTTTAAAAAATGGTTGTAATGGGAAGTTGTGGGAGGGCAAGTTGGTTGAAAATATATATATAAAGCTGCCATCTGCTGTTCCTCTGTGTATTTAAAAGCGTAAGGGTGATTTTGCAGCTAGGCCCTTAGTCCAATAGCTGTGACCACTGACCATACTTATGTGGTCAACTGTAGTCAGTTGAACTGTGGCTGAATTGAGGGATTGGGAAAATAAGTTCTTCAAAATGCAGATAGGGAGAAGAAATCTCAGAAACAGGATGCTAAATCTCTGTGTGGACTGTGGCAGGGTGGGGGTGGGAGATAGTAAGCACTGTCTGGAGCCCAAGAGATACAATAATTCCCAGCAGGGGTAAAATGGATTACCCACAATCTTTGCAGAACTACAGTGATTCAAAGGAAAGATCAGCTTTGGTCCAGTTTCAAATAACCTGGAGCAGGATTAGAAATAAATCATTTTAGTTCCCAAAAGCATACAATGGGTTATGCTCAGTCTAGAGCCAATTTCAAATTGGGCACAAAACTTGATATGGAAGTGCCAGTAGCTGAGCGTATGTTTTGGTGTGCTGAAATAAGAAGCTAGCTACTGGATATGCATTAGAATTGAACCTGTGCTGCCTATCAGCTGCTCAGAAATATTTCCGTTGTTACCGGTCAATTAGAATAGTCTATGATATACCATGAGCCCATTCATTGTCCTTTTTTTTTTTTTCTGGAAAATTTCTGTCTTAACCCATTTTCTCACTCAAATAACCATGAAGGGTAGCTATGCCTGCAGGAAATTTTTGAGCAAGTTGAGATCTGTGTGCACAGCATGGGAAAATAGCAGAAGAGGGAGGAGAAGGAGAAAAGATTAGATATATTTGCCTCCAGGAACAAGTTTCCCATTCTTTCTTCTGGTTCTGCAAGTAGCTTTAACTTGCTTTAGTATACATGGATGCAAGCTTATCACTGCTCATTGGCTTGATTCCATTTACTTCATGCAGACAAGACTTTCTTTTAAGCCTGCTGGGCTAGGGCTAAAATTAGCAGATCTTGACTTCATATGCCATGAATGATTCACACTTGCTTACACACTGCTCTTTTCTTCATTAGCAGTTGGCCCTTAGAGCACCAAAAGACTGGTATTACCTAGATTCCAACCTTTGTCTAGATATAGTCTGTAGTTGTGTGTTGAAACGACAACACTTGTGCTGACACTTTTGTACTGACAAATTGGCTAGTGTCTGACAGATATATCAGACTTAGTTACAAAAAGCTTGGAAATGTGTGGGCAATGTCTGGAAAGTCAGCTGGGGTGCTTGCCCTCTTTGTGACTAACAGCTTAATCCTCTGCAGTTCTATTTTGATATTAGCCTCCTTGAATTCAGCGAGGCTATTCCCAAGTGAGTCTAATCTCAATACAGGTAGTCCCCAGTTTAAGAATAAGTTCTATTCCCAAGGTCTGTCCTTAAGTTGAATTTGTATGTAAGCCAGAACAGTATTATTGTATAATGCTGTATAAGTAGTATTGTGTAATGAACTCAAACCGTTGTGTATTTAACTCGAATTTTGCTACAACAGGCTCTGTTCTTAACTATGGGTCCTCTTAACCTGGGGACTACCTGTATAGGATCATAATCTAAATTATGCAAATTAAAGCCTCACATTGGGGTGGAGGAAAAGTAGTATGCAACATGGGGTCCTCTGGATATGTTAAACTATGATTCCCACCATCTCTTACAATTGAACAAGCTGCATGGGACTTATGGGAATTGAAGGTCCTACATATCTGTTAGCCTATCCTTACTTTGGGCTATGTATATTGTTTCAGAATGCCGGAATTGGCTTGTGTGACAGAAGGTTCTTATAAATATACTGCATTTTTTTTGACAGAAAGAATGTTTTTCCCAAAATAATAGAGGGTGTTATTTTACATTTGCTGATGAGACTAGAAGAAATGATTGAAAACAAAGGAATGGACAACAGGTGCCTAAGGCTGCACAGGTATTCCAACTTTTGAAGTTTAGCTATTTTTGAGAGGCATTGTTTGCCTGGTGTTTTTAACTTTTTTGTAACATTTAGACAAGCTTTCTCTCTTTTTTCCCTTTTCCAGGTACATTTTTTACTTGCGTTATCTCCAGTTTTCTTCTCCCTTTCACTCTTTCCCTTCCCAATGCTGCCAACCTTCCCATTATCTTCCTCCTGT
Organism: Python bivittatus; assembly: GCF_059951505.1. NCBI lineage: Eukaryota > Metazoa > Chordata > Lepidosauria > Squamata > Pythonidae > Python > Python bivittatus. The sequence continues at coordinate 22,255,842 of NW_028277074.1, forward strand.
TTTCTTTTTCCTTTTTTACTGTTTCTACTGGAAGAATGTGTGTATGAAATGAATACTTTTTCCAAGGGATCTCTGTAAGTAAATAAATAAATAAATAAATAAATAAATAAATAAATAAATAGCAGAATTACAGAATCATAGAGTTGTAAGGGGCCACCTATTCCATCAAGTTCAATGTCTTGCTCAGTGCAGAAATCCAAGGGAAAGCACCCCAAATAATTGGCTGTCTAGCTTCTGCTTGAGCAGACTTAATGAAGAGAAACTCTCTCGGTATTTGGTTGTACTGCCACTGCTCCTACTGCCAGTAAGTAGTTTCTATAAGTATGATAGAACTTCTTATTGAACTTTTCTTTCAGTAAAATAGTTTTCCACCTTCATTGTAACTTTACAGATGCCCTGGTTTGCGTGGCAGTGATTGTCCAAAGTTATTTCATTATTGAGTATAGATGTAGACCAGATATCCCTGGTTCTAGCAAGCTATCCATAAAGGTACCTGGTATCTTTTGGATCTTCCTCTTCATAGCTTAGAAATATAGAACAACAAAGCTTGTACCAATTTTGAAACACAAGGGCTAGCCATGTAATTGTACAGACTTTTCCTGAATTAAATCAATAACATCAAACTCTAGATATAAAAAGAAGTTGATTGGAAAGGGGAAATACAAGGAAGGATAAGGGTAGACAAAAGTTGCACATACAGAATTCCAAGTTACTCTAGATGAACTAGTTACTTATTTCCTTCTTGAATAAGCTCTTGGGTTTCAGCACATGTTCAGAGTTCATTGCAGAGAATACAACTGAAGAGAGATGATCTGGGTCTATTGTTTGGATGTTGTTAGGCAGGTCCTCCTTGCTGGGTCTCTCCCCCCCACACCTTTTCTCCTTTCATTTGTCCTTTTTCAAACACTATTCTCAGTTTTATAGTATACAGAGGATACTGTAAATGAAGAGACTACCTGTGCTTTGCTCAATCAAACAAAATGCTCCATTTTTAATATTCTGGTCTAGCCAGCAAATAGATCTTCCTAACAACCTTTGTAGAATGATAAATATGTTGCCTAATTTCCACCAGTTATATCCTGGATAAAAAGGGACATATGGACAGCCTTTTCTGAAAAATAAATTATGGATTCCATCTATTCAAGCTGTTAGCATTGGGTCCTAAGATAATAAGAATACACACACAGAACATATTTTGATAACTGAACAAGATTGAAAATTTGAATATATCAATGTAAAGAGAAGGAAAGGCAGATACTGTAATATGTGTTGCTTTTCACATTTGCTAAATATGGTGTAGGAATGGGGCCCCAGAAGTTCCTGAAATCATCCCAGAATATATTGAAATTAAATCCAAATTTATTCTTGTTGAACAACTAACACAATATCTTGCTGACTTTTAGTAGGAAGCTAATAAGGAAACATGTAATGTATCAGGGATGCTAAAAACACCTACACCACCTTAAGCCATTAGAAACTACAACATTCCCAAGCAAACCTTTGGCCTCTAGCTGCTGAAAGTTTGGCTGCTCTGATACAGTGCAGCAAATACTTGTTTCAGGATAACTGTTTGTATTGTTCTGACACTCACAAATGAGGAACAGCTAATTTTTTGGGAAATGGCATTTAGTCATAAAGATCCATGCAATCTGTATGGGCAGGAGCCCATCATAACAAAGGCAGGTGTCATTGTGAGAAGTGCATTGTTAGTGATAACTTTGAAAGATGCCTCTTTGTGTACCAAAGGAATCTGAACTCATAAAAAGGCTGATGTTATATACTAAGTTGCAAAATATGTGTAAGTTATTTCTCTGCCTTATTCAAGGCCAAAGCAGCTTTTACAAAATGCTGAAGAAATGTTTCTTAGTCCTTTTTGCAGGGACAAGACCAGGGCAGCACCAAGATCTTTAAAATATTCCATTTTCAGAAACAAGAGTTCTTAATATTTTTAAATATTTCAGTGTGGTTTGGGTGAAGTCAGCTTTTCCTGGGGAATTAAATATTCTTTGGAACTGTTTTATAAGACAGAATTTTTATAAATGAATAACATGGAGATAATCCTTGCAATGGAAAAGATTCTTCATTCCTCTCTGATGCTGAACCGGAATGGCTCTCTGATATTCAGTGGCTAAATTCTAGGGGATTAGATGCATTCCATATTTTTGATAGATTTTTCATAGTTGCTGAAGTAGGTTTGGTTTAATATTTTCGTAAGTAATTGTTATTTAAATAATGGAATATTTAAAACAACAAGTGGCCACATTCATTTTCTTGAATGTCATAAAGATCCATGCAGTCAGTATGGGCAAGAGCCCATCAGAACAAATGGCGAGTGACATTGTGAGAAGTGCCTTGTTAATGGTAACTTTGATGAGCCAATGCTGATAAATTTAGATCAAATCAGAATTCAGCGTAAACTGCAGAGCCCTCATCCATGAAATGTAGGACTTCTAAAACAGCATCTGGCTGAACCTTGCTTGGTGACAAAATTGTAACTTACTTACGCTGCATGCCCCTTAGAGATTCTCGCTCTGTCCCTTGTAGTGAAAAGCCTTGTGGCATTCACAGGAATATCTTGGTCTCTGCTCCCAGCTATCTCCTGGTGCATTATAATTTTATTGTCGCATACATGTGTACATAGACATACCCATCCATCTTTCTATTCCATCTTATGGTAAGCAATTTGTGCAGAATGAAAGAAATAAGAAGTAAGCAATTTGTGCAGAAAGAAGTAAGATATGGACCTATATATATTAGCTTTACTACTCATTGTAGCTTTGATCAATCAAGGCTTTTATATAATTTTGTTTTAGTAAGATAGAAAAGGTGCAGCCTAGGTTACTATCTTTACCTGTACCATATGCAGTATTTCCTGTTAACCCTAAGAACTGTATTGGTCAATTCTGCCACATTTTGACCACTATGACATAAGTGCAACCAAAGCCCAGCTGTACTCCAAGCTTATGCTAATTTATGCCAGCTAAGACCTCTAATGTAGAGACTACCTTGCAAGCCAGCAGACTGTTGCCCACATCCCATTGACCAGGACTATACGCAGTGTACTGCCACATATGCAGGATGCTTTATTGCAGCTTTTTTCAGCACTTTTGGAAAGGTGTTGCAGGTAGTTAAAACTTTGTGATAGCCCAGTTTCTACTAAGAAATTAATGTAATGTATAATTTTCCTAATCATACAATGGAATCATTAATTGAGAAGCAGCCATTTAGGAACCAGATCCAACCTCTGCTCAGTACAGGAAACAAAATAAATAAAGCAGACCTGACCGACTGAAGTTCAGCCCTGCTTTAACATATCCAGCAAGGGGGAGCATCCTATCTCCCTTGGTAATTGAATTGTTTTTATTGATAGGAAGTCTTTCTTATATGCCTTCCTGTAACATGCTGTACAACTATTATTGCCATGTTCTGCAACATGTGTCCTTCTATCATGTTATAACCTTTTGAGTGGTGGAAGAATGCTATCTTGCATCTTCCCTGCTCAGTCTGATTTTCTCACCGTGAAATATTCTCAGTTCCTTGTCTTGCTTTATAAAATTTGATTTCTAGACCTTTGATCACCTTTGTTACTATTCTCTATGCCTGTTCCAGTTTTTCTGAATCTTTCTTAAAATGTAGTATCTGGGAATGGATGCAGTACTGAGGTTTGACTGAGGAAGAATATGGTAGAACTCTTACTTCCCATGATTTGGGAACTGTATTTCTGTTAGTTTAAAATTACATTTGCCTTTTTAGCACCCATGATACAGTTCTGATTCATATTTGCCATTCCTACAATTCCAAGATGCTTTTCACACATGCTAAATCCAGTGGTCCCCATCCTTTGCTTCTGCATTTGATTTTGTATTGTAAGTAAAATAAAATGCATTTGTCTGTGTTAAACTTCATTCTGCTATTTGACATATTTCTCTAACATGTCACAATCATTTTGCATCCTGTCTTTTAGGTATCCAATCCAGATGGTGATGTCTGCAAAATTGATATGGGTTCCCTCTACTTCTTTCAAGTAATTAATGGAAAAATTAAAGCATATTGATCCCCGAAATCTAATTGCACTTCACTTGATACTTCACACCAGTCTGATAAGGATCTATTGAACATTCTTTGAATACAGTTTCCAAGCCAACTGTGGATGCACCTAATAGACATACTTAAATAACTTGCTAATAAGGCTGTCATGAGATGCTTTGTCAGAAGCTTTGCCTTCAATGTTCCCAATGCCTTTCCTTCCCTTCGCTCTTTCCTGACACCACCACTGATGTTCCAATGCAGGATTCCCTAATGGCTTGCCTGCCCCAATCTTCCCAGCACTTTTACTCCCTCCCATCACTCACTCCCAATCCCTGCCAATTGCCATCACCAAGGAAACCTCTCAGCCTTCCATTTTTCTTGCTCTTACTGCCTAGTAGTGGTCAGCAGCATCTGCACTGAAACTGATTTTTTCTTTTTGCATACCTATTTCACATACTGTAGCTATATAATCCTATTATGGAATGAGATGGAAAATCTTTTGTTCATATTAATTTTGATCCTTTTCTGTATACCTTCCATAGGCTCTTTGATGACAGCTTTGGAGAACACTATTGGTTGCATGCATGCATGCGTGAAATGGTCTGTAAGGTATGTGCTGCCATTTTTGAAAATGGTTTCCACAGACTTATGCCAACATTATGTCTACTCATTCTTCCTTCCCTATTCCAAAACAGCTTTTATATGTCAACCAAGTGAAAATTGCCACTCACAACTACTTTCCTATTATTAAAGGAATAATTATTGTAAAGTATAATTATTTGAGACTCGATTGTCAGGTGATTGCTGTTATGTAACTATTTGATAAGGCAGTCATCTGTATAGCACATCATTTGCGTGCTAGGTAATTAAAGTTATAGCTGATTGGATTATCAACTGGTTATAAACAAAGTTCTTTGTATGCAAAGTACCACAGGGGATTAACTGATGGCAGTCATGTTCCAAATAAAATTAGCAATTAAGAATATGTGGTGTATATACATTGTTATGTTATCTATAAAAATTTGGATTGGATATGCATTTTCCAGATGTCTTTAGACACACTGGCATAGTACAGTTCTAAGAAACACAGAGTTGGAAGGGTCATTCCAGCTACTGAGTCCAAAATATATGCATTATAAAGATTGTAAGAATATTTTCATTTAGAAACTATAAATTTCTAAACTCTAGAAATATTTCAGGAGAAAACAGTGATCTGCATGGTTTGTGTGTTAAATAAATGCTGGATATAATTGTACAATGTGAGCTTGATTTTAATATCTTTTTATGTGAAATGTGAAACAGTCAGCCACCGTATCAAGAATCTGAGAGACTAGTGAGCTAATTAACTCTGTGATTTCCTGGCCTCAAGAAGGTCAGACAGTGGCTTGGAGGCAGGGTAGATAAAGAGAATTTGGAGCCCTGAGATGGAACACTGCTCCCGCTTCTAAGGTAGATCCGTATAGAGAATAAGGAAGGTAACCTTGATGGAGATCATATTAAGATCCGTTACCAAAACACTGAAGGGAAAAATATATCTCAAGTCCAAAACAAGCAGAAAGTATACGGAAGCAGCTCAGACAGATACCTCTGTAATTCACATGGGTATAAGAAGAGGAGGAGGTACAGCACAATCAGACTTACAAGATTCTGTTATTATAGCCAACCTCAATAAAAGTAGTCTTAGCCTTCCTGTGGAGTTGCCTCCTGGTCTGCTCTACCTGGTGGGTCTGCCATTAAGTGCTAAATATCAAGATCGTTGTCTACCCTGGAATGTGCATATTAGGAATAGCGAGCAAAGAAAATCTGGATGGGAAGTTGGAAAAGGAGAGGGGACACAACTTGAATTCTCTGACAATAACAAAACATTTTATATACTAGTACCAAATTTATTTTCCATGTATTGATTCTTTTGTAGCCAAAATGGCAGAAGAGGAAGGTATCAGTAGGCTTGGAGGAACTCCACATTTTTAGAATTTAAAAAAGAACGGGCAGGTAAAATTACTGGGCATAGAATAATGGAAGTAGAGTGGGGCAAGATAGAATGGAGTAAAAACAGGTATCACTGCTTAGTATTCTGAAGAGATTATTCCACACTATAATATTTAGCTGCCAGTTTCACTTGTATTTCCTTAGCATTGATTCTTAATTTTTATAATCCAGACATTTAACTAATGTACTAGGTTAGAAAATATTGTCAATAGCAAAATCCATTTATCAGAAATAGCTTTAAGAAAACCACTGGTCAACATATGGACAATAGTTCAAACATATGTTCCTCACCAACTGCCTAGAAAGAAGTGCTGTTCACAGATGCAAAGCCAAGATTTGTTCATTTTTTCCCATCAACCATTGGGCTACTCTCCTTTATTTTATGAGCATACACAGACAATATAGACTGAACTGGGATTTAACAACAATATGTCAGGCAGATACAACATGTAAGGGCTCAGAAATGTTCCCTTTAGTTTGAGTAGATAACACAAGTTTTCTACAAGTTTTCTACCATTTTTTGCTCAGGACAAATGTTATCTTTAGCATTAGTTCAGTCTGCCTCCTTGTGGTCAACATCACTTGTAATGGATATTATACTCTTACTTGCATCTGAGTAGTAAGCTGCTATGCATTTTTTTTTTTCCTGAAGCAGAACCCACATATCAGTTATTACAAATGATACAAGTGGATATGTGATGTCAGTTTAGAAAAGGTCCCTCAATTTGCAAATATCTGCCAGGAACACAGAATGAGGTACAAAGGGTATTATGGAAAAATGACCTTTCACCCACCCAGACCCAAATATTTATGACATGATAGAACAGATAAATTGGTGAATTAATGACCAACTGGCAAATCAATTTCAATGGGAAGAACTGCTTTCCATCTATTCGATAAGCATTATATTTAATCAGCAAGCAGTTTTATAAATATCTTATTACGGATTTAGATCACAACAAGATGGATTCAGGTTTTAATTTTACTAGGTAAGAGACCATAAATGTTGCTTTAACATCAGACTATCTAATTTCAGGTAACACCCCATGTTGCCTTATGCGTAGAATGGTTTCTCCGTCACTATAATGGAAATGATTCATGAAACGAGGCACATTTCACATCACAGACTATCCCCATCCTACTGCCACCCACTTTGTTCCATTAGATACAATGGATTGGTCTACGGAAGCAAAAACAAAACTTTTTAAAATCTTTTTTTTGCTCAATTAGGCTCTTGTACCCCCTGTCAGGCAGGCATATCCTAGCTTTATATTGAAGCATTCTTACTCTGCATTTTTAAAAACAATGTAATTGCATTTAACTATTTATTACCCTCACTTCTTTGTTAATTGATCTCAACTCTCCTGAAATCTGCCTCACATTTATTTCCTGTAGCTAATTAACAGCTGATAGTACCCATATTTTGCTGAAGTAGCAATGATTTCTCTAAGAGTATGAAATTCTCAAGGCCTCGGTATTTCCAGTTGCTGGGTTAATATCAGCATACATTTCATAGTGTAAGCCTTTTATTCCCCATATGTTTGGTTTCCAGCAATTGATTTAGGTTTAGTGTCCAATGGGCTTCTGCAAACCCATTCAGAGGTTGGTTGTCTTCTTTCAAGTATAAGTTAGTAGCTGTACATTTGCTGCTGCTGTTCAGGTTGAACCTGCTGCTGCCCTGTCTGTGGTTGGGATGGCTGGGCCTGAGTCTGCAGGACATCAGTTTGAGGCACTGCCCTCCATGTTAAGGGATGTTGTTCTGCTATTTGGCTCCCTAATGGAGCAATGGAGTTCACCAAAGTTGTTAGGTTTATAAAATGGGCTACTGATTGGGGGTTGGTTGCCTCAGGCTGTGACTGTATCTGGATATCATTTTGGCGGTTACCATGCAACATGGCAGAACCGGTGACTGTATCAAAGGTCACTGTGAGAATAGAATTGTCTAGCTGTAATTGGCGTTCAGGAGTGGCAAGGTGACCTACAGCCACAGGTTGTAGATTTGTAAATTGGGTTCCGGCAGCAGTAGTGATCGGAGTAACACTAATATTGGTCAGACCAACGGAGCTAGAAGGAGCTGACACATTCGGATCTCCAAGTGTCACCACCACCTGAAAAAAGAGAGATGAAAATTAGTACTGATAGGGCTGCAATTATCAATGTGATAATTAGAACCAGAAATATATGCCATAAACAGTATATCTTAGAATGGAATAATTTAATCCAGTGCTAAATTGGATTGTGTAAGTATGGTTACACAAGATCTTCTTTCTGACCTTTATTTATCACTACACTAAGGGCTGAAGGCATTATTGATTACTCAGTATGCTTCATTCTAATAAAATGTAGATTTAAAATGAATTTGCTTGGGAAGTATTCATCCTGTTAGCAGTTCATAAATGGACTCAGTCAAGTTTCCATAAAACTGAAGGCAAAATTCATGCTGATTATAATAGATTAAATAGGATCTTCTTCCCATTTCCCAAGTTCTCCTCTGACTGCAGCTGAAATGTAAACACTTTTCCACCCAGAATAATCTGATTATTTCTGGGTCAAGGTAACTTTATAAGTATGACATAAAATTACAATTACACTATAAGACAGTATGGCATTACCTTTAATTAACTATAAGTGTTAGAGAATGGATTAACACATCACATACAATGACAATGTGGCTTGTTTGATTTTGGATTAATATATTCTATGAACCCAACCACTATGCCTCCAGACAATGACAAAGTGCTTAGAAAGTTGTGTGAACTCACCTAATTGGGGTTTATTCAGCAAGTCATGGTTCCACAAACCATGGCTAAGTGCAATGAATAAACCCAGCTAGGAAGGAAGGAAGGAAGGAAGGAAGGAAGGAAGGAAGGAAGGAAGGAAGGAAGGAAGGAAGGAAGGAAGGAAGGAAGGAAGGAAGGAAGGAAGGAAGGCTTCCTAAGACTCAGCCCAATACTGGCATCCAAACTGAGGTGGATCCAATCAATTTTGTCTGCAAAGAATAATGAAAATTGCTCACAGCAAGACTCGGACTGTTCTGGCTCTCCTCCCCCCACATTATGATGGAAGTGATGCCTGGGTAAACATCACTAGCCTGTTCTGTGCAGAAACAATGAGAACAGAGAAATAAGCCCGCTTCTCTGCACCAACTGCCATGGAGGAGGGTTTCAAAGAGGTCTGAAAAAGAGCCTCATTCTGTTTTTGATTCAATTTGTTACGTGAGTTCTTCCATTTGCACTCCAATCCTCTCCTTATCCACTTCAACACCCAATAAACAAAAGTGCTGACTGAACTCTGCAAGGGGAAAGAGGTCATTTTGGTGCAGTAGTGTCAACCATCTGGCCTATTTCTGTATTCCAAACACTACCCAGAGCTTCAGCAGCATCACTGATAAAGTGGAAAAAAACCTAAGTGCATTAATAAAACCTGATCAGGTACCTGGTCAGCACCATTTTCAACAACCCTCCACCCCTGTAGAGATTTATGGCAGCTGCCAGTCTAAAACTTACTAGTGAGAGAACTGTCTGTGGCAACAGAATTACAGAAATCTTCTTTCATGTCAATACACAAACACCAGCTGAACAGTATATCAAATCCAGCATGTGTCCTACTGCATCTGCTGGTGACTATTTCAGCAGAGGGCGAGCTTTTTTCCTCCCAAAAAGAAGTATTATTTGCTCTGATTGGAGTGAATTCATCCACTGAGGGAGCTTATACGCAGTGACATCATACAATCCTAACATTCAATAATTTCCCCTTCCTCTCTCTCACGTACAATATGCACATTTTACAAATCCATTCATAAATTCTTAAACATCATTGTGCAAATGCCATGCATTAAAATATTTGATACCAGTCTCTATATTTTTAAGCACATTCCTATCACATTTTTTGGTTTGCAAACGCCACTCACTTGTTGAATGCTTTGCACTGCTGAATTAGTTTCATCTCCTACATTTCCTGTAAATTCCACTTCTTTTTCTGTATATTCAGTGAAGGCAGAATCCTCAGGCACTTGTGTTTCCTCGTCTTCACCAGGCTTGTGCTTCTGTTTATGACCTCGTTTATGAGCTTTTGTATGCTTCCCTTCTGGTAATTCACTCTGTTCCAGCGCTAGATCTGGCTATAGGAAGACATTTTAATGACATTCAATATCATCTTTCTCATTTACTTCAATACATTTATTTCAATTAATGAATGTCATGATAAACTCTAATTTGAAATGGGTAGATTAGAAAATTATAAATAATGTTGATTCTTCTTGTTTAGGACTCAACCAAGACATTTCTCATACTGAAACAGCACAAAAGCTAAGATCGTATTCTTGCTAACTACCTCTGCTATAAATGATCAGTGTATGTATCTTGCATATGTTTGAAATTGAATAGAAATATCTAGCAAATGTAATCATAGAAATCTAATAGAAAGAGAGCCAATGTGATGTAGTAGCTCAAGTGATGGACTAGGACCAAGCTAGAGTCCATCCTCAGCTAGAGAACCTCTACCTTCCAGGGTGGTGGTGGTTGTGGGGAAAATTTGGAGGGAGTGCTATGACTACCGCTTTGAACTCCTGAAGGGAAGGTGGAATATAAATCTAAGAAATAAACAAAAATAAAACAAATGACACCTCTTGCTTTTCCTACCCTTCTGCCCCCATTGTTTAGATTTTTTTCTTTGTTTAAATTAGCATTTGTGTGTATCTGCTAACCAAGGGAAATATTTAATGCATATGATAAAATATGCTCTAATCCTTGAACTATTACAAGAAAACTGTTGATGTTTGAGATACGACAGATTTGTGGTTTTCCTGTGACTGAATTCCATATGAATCTCATCGAAGACATGACTAAAATGTCTCTCATCTAAAACTGAAGTGATGTGAGAGTCTACATCTCTAGCAATCCTAGATCCATGGGCCTTAATTTAAATGTTGTTCATGTGCTGTATTAATATACAGGTATTCATATTCAACAAATAGTAAAACTGTATGCCATCAATACACAACTTGTATTGTATAAAACTAACGCATTTTGTTTTTGCTACTGAATTTTCAAAATCTCTATCCATAAGCTAAAAATCTGTGTTCTGAAATACATTCCTGATTAGGCTTCTGACAATCCCCAAGCATGCATGCTCGGCCAGTTCTTTTTGTAAACTATGGGCTTTTCCTTTGTAATACAATATGAAAATATGAGATTGAATACAACTTCCTATCTGGCTATGTGTGAACTTTACCTGCACAATTCCTATAGATGAAGCATCAACAGTTGTGGTCTCTGACAGTTGCTCCAAGTCATCAATCCTAACTGAAAGGACCTGGAAATAAAACACAACCAAAGCAGCATTATTCTGCAGTTATGTACAAAGGATAGTTACTCAATATGTAAGAATACCATGGAGATACAGGAAAGGTAGAAAAGCAGGACCAAATCTATTTTTCAACTGAAACCAATAGCCATGATTTCTTCTTTCTTCTAACATCTAGTAATAGCCATACCACTGTTCTGTAGCAAAGAAAGAAAGGGAAGGGTCTTTCCACTGGTCAACACAGCTATTTTTGAGGCCCTGTCCTCCCAGAACTGCTTCCATCCAAGCTGGCTGTAGAAGTCTAAGTAGATGCCTGTAGAAAAGTGTTCTATCTTTTGGCGCATTTGTTGCTGGAGCTTATGGATGAGGGCAGTGAAAATGCAAAGGAGAAAAAAAACCCTGCTCTAAGTTGGTTCTTTTTATGTATATATCTTAAATATTTTGTACATCCACCAGAGTATTGATTCTTTCTCTTCTTGTTAAAAAGTGACCTAAGACAAAATTTAAAATACTAGAATATTTAGACAAAAGAGCCCCAAATAAGGGTCTTCAAATACTGTATCAGGAAAAGTTAACTTTCTATTTTAAGTTAACTTGCTAATATTAGGAATTAGTCCTTTCCATTTCTGCCAAAATAGAAACCATGATCCATGTGGTCTTTAACCATGGACAGAGTACACTGCCTTAGGAATTAGCATTATTAAGATGAAAAGAGCAGATGTAAGCATCATAGGAAAACAAGCAAGTTATGGGACTGCTATTAGTGCCCCAGAACAAGAATCTATATTTGTTATGTATCTCATAGGAAGTCAGCAAAAATTCTTATCTGTTAACCTGTCACTATACTCACCTCTGGGTGTTTTCTTCTCATGTGACGACTCATTGAAGCTCTAGTAGAAACCTTTGTCCCACAGAGTTGACAATTCTGGGCTTCTACTTTATCATGAGTCAGCTGGATGTGCTTCTGAAGCATGTAATCTGTGACATACTTTTTATCACACACTGAGCATGTCCACTGCTTCCCCACTAGTAAAACAAAACATTTAACATTAATATTTAAGCACACTTCTTAACACTTAATTTCTGGGGACTTCAATTTCAGCATTTTTTAAAAGAGTTTCATGGTGAAAAAATGGAAGAGGGAACCTATGGCCCTGTAAACTATTCTGAACTACAAATTCTAGAAGCTTCGACTAGGATGGCAGTGATTAGTGATGCTGGGAATATTAATTTAACAACATCTGGAAAGCTATGGGTTTCCCATTCTTGGTGCAGAATAGCTTTCTCAACCTGGTATTTGCCTGATATTTGGGGACTAAATTTGCAGGACTCCTAGACAGAATAATCAACAGCAAAGCTGAACATTGCAGTACAACACTTCCCAAAAGCACCAGTTCAGGGAAGAAGGATGTAGAATGTAGACAAAACATGTTATATTTACACAAGAAGCAGGCATTTATCAACTGAAATCAAAAAAGACAGAAGAAGTAAAAGTAAAAGATGAGGAAGACCTACTTTGATTTTAGGATTAATATTCTAGTATTTACCTGTGTGAATTAGTTTATGGGTCTCCATTGTGTTCCTCTCACTAAAGGTCTTTCCGCAGAGCTCACACATGAAATCTTTGATCCCTGCTAATTAGAAACCTTGGTAAGTACCAAAATAATGATCTCTTTTAGCACTGTATATCAAATATTAAATCATATGTAACAAAAGATATGCCTTTCTTTAGTATTGAAAGAATTATGCAATTGTTTGCAAAGTAGCATTGTCAATGGTAACTGAGGAGGGAGGGAAGACACAAGAGTTCAGGGATGCAGTGCTGGTGAACAAGGTTGCTTGGGACTTGGGGTAAGCTGCTCTCAGTACCATACTAATGACATCCTGCTTTTGTTCTGTCATTGGCTTCAGGAGGAGCAAGTGTCACGACTGAACTGGAAATGTTAAATTTATATGATTAAGGACAATAAACCCAAACTCCAACTTGATAGGGTAGGAGTTTCTGCAGATAAGCAGCTTGTCTTTTGGACTGGAACTCTCCAAAGGAAGGATGGACAACCTTTTGTTGGCAGGGGAGCACATTTAACATTTTTGGGGAGGATTTGTGTCACTAGAAAGGACAGAGGGATAGTCCTATTTAGTTTAGTTTTAAGAGCATTGTGTCTGTTTTAAGAATTAATTACTTTTTATGTTTCCTTGCTCAAAATTACAGAAACCATCCTGGCAAGTTTTTGAAATTGTGGAAAAAAGAATTGGGGTGGGGAAGGACACAAAAAGGGGCTTCAGGAAGGCCATGCAAGCTTATCGCTGAAAGTCCAGATAGCCCATCAGGCTTTTGGCAGCTCCCTCAAATGAAACTAATTTTTCTCCAAGCACAAATTCACAGAATTCTCTTTAAGCAAGATGTATTAAGGTGAAAGAGTAATAGGACAAAATTCCAACAGAGCTAGGGTAGAGATTGTCTGGGACTTCTCATTGCCTTATAGGGGGGGAGGGAGCTTTCTTCACTGACAAGGGGAAATCTGCAGCTGGTTGGCTATACGACAGCTGCTTGAATCTTGATCTGTGAGAACCAACTGTTGCACAAAGCACTAATATCTAGGATGTATCCCCCTTGGGTCTGCCTGCCTCTAAGGGCTATTTTAAAAAATCCATTAAGTTGAAATTACACCTGCTGAGCTGATAACTGAGAGTATCAGCAAGAATATATCTTGCTGGTACTGAAACTTGCCATGCTTGTGATTTTTTCTGAGCACATTTCACAAGTGGCAGCCTTTCATTTAAATTCCCATACTTTCTACAGTAACTCTGATAAACAACCTGCTTATGAACTGAAAGCATCTTTCTAGGTACACCATTTGAGGTAAAATGGGGGCAACTAGATAGTGAGAGCAAGAGACCTTTATTAACAATGGCATTCCATTTACAGAACTCCTTCCTCAAAGCTGTATAACAGATACGTTATTATTGGTGTCAGGCAGATACATGGTTATCCCATAAAGCTTTTAAAGATATTTTAATATGTTTTCCATGTTAATATTGTTATACTCTAAGTATGATCTTGTTTTTGTAAACTACAGTGGAACCTCACCTGAAGGGAGAGCCAAATATTTTTAAACAAATAAACAGACGATATTGGAGTGAAAGCAAAGAATGAGAAACTCCAAAAAGAGACATCTACGTTCATGTGCATGCAAATCTTCTTCAAGCTGAGCCCAGTTCCTAGAAACTGTATGAGCATGTCCATGTTGCTTTCTTAGAAATAATATGAAAGTTTTTATTACTTCCAAGACATGTTTTCAAATTCCCAGTATAGCTTAAACCCTGGGATTTCTGGGTTTTCCATCCAAGGACAACCTGTTTTTAGGACGCCTTAAAGATTAAAATGTGAAGCCCATAAATCAGAGATAAGACAAATGAAATTTACTGACCAAGTGTTATTTTTCACTGCTTCACAGGGTGAAGACTTTGGTCTTCATCCTATTAGGCCATAGAATTCTCTTACATGTTTCAAAAATCCAAATATCATCCTTCAGCTTCTTCTCATTATCAATTGTTCCATTTATCTTAGCAATCCTTTTCACTCCTTCTTTCAATTTATTCTCTGGAGTTTAAAAAATATGCTAAAATGTATTGCTTTAAACTGGCTTTTATGTTATTGTTCTTCTGTTATCATTTATTGTGTTTTAGTGTGAATATATTATATATATTGTTAAATATTTCGATGCATCACTTTGCTGGCTGTATAGCAGGAAGATGGTATAGGAAAAATAATATTTATCTCCAGGAAGATGAAATATGTTAGGTAAAATTACTTTATATTTGGTTAAAGAATGCTAACCATAACCTTTACACCCTGTATAGATGTGTATATAGCAATATCAAAAATATAGCAATGTAAAATACAAAAGCTCAAACTCTTTGGACATTTCCTAGGAACAATTGTGTATACAGTTGTACCTATTTACTCCTAAAGATACATGGAGTATAAGTGCCATAAGAAAGAAGTGATATCACTTTAATTTAAAACTCAACAACCTCCAGGCAATTTGACTCACTCTGCGCAAGGTCCATTAAACTCCTATCAATGGGGCTCACCTGTGTGCCTTTTATAATGTTTAAGCATGTTGACTTTCTGTGCAAACTTCCGATGGCATTCCATGCATTCATACTCCTTTATCCCTTTATGAAGCTTCATGTGGTGCCGCAATGCATGCTTTGTTTTCATGCCTGCAAGGAATAAACTCTATGCTAAAACATGGTGGGCAAGCCATTTTAAGCTCCTTATTTAGTTGTGTTTAATTTATTGTTAGATTTATATCTTGCCTTCCTCCAGGAGCTCAAGATAGCATACACAGGACCCTCTCCTCCATTTTTTCCCACAGCAAACCTGGGAAGTAGGTCAGGCTGAGAATGAGTGATTGCCCCAAAGTTACCTAGTGAGCCTCTATTGCTGAGGATGGGTTTGACCCTGGGCCTCCCTGGTCTAGTTTAACACCTTAACCACTATGCCATACTGGCTCTCTTCATTCAAGAACATGCAAGAGAAACAGTAGTTGGACTTACCATGAACTGCCTTTCTGGTCACCAAAAGATGAACCTGATAGGAAAGGTTCAATTCCACCTCTTCTAGCTAGAAGGCATGGTTTAATGCTTCTTCCTGTATGTGGAAGAAACCCCTTTCCTTCATTCATGCACTGACTTCATCTTTTTTATTGTGTACTCCATTCTAACAACAAACTTGCAGCTGGTAAGACACACGGGAATGGAAGAACAATGGATAACAGCACTTGCATCTCTATCCTTGGGCCACCTGGATACTCTCTTAATCTATTTCCCCTTCTGAATAGGGTGGGACTGCTGGGCCCATCTTCTGAAGACCAGAAAGGTACTCCACAGTAGATTTAGTTACAGTTCTCACTCACTGGAGATGGAGCTGACAAGAAAGAGATCTACTAGAGCAGTATTCATGGGATGTATCTATCCCATACATTTATAGCACTCTGTGACCCAATGCAGCCAAAGTCTGTGTCTGAAGAAGCAAACTAAACTATTTTATAATGTTTTATAAAAGTGGTTTTAACCCAGAGTCACTCTATAAGTATCTATTAGCAGTAGACTGCCAGTAAGGCTCCTGACATAGTTGCCCTTCTATAGAGAATGCTGTGAAGCAGGAAATGGGAATGTGGCATCTTGCTAGTTGTGAATGCCAGGATAATGTATTTTCTAACCCATCTGTAAATTGTTGAATGGGAAATTCATCTCTCCTGACTTCTTGTTTGTAGTAATATGCATAGATCCCTCTGAGAATTCCCCAACTCTCCCACTATCAAAGATGAAAATAGGACTATCAGAGGCTGGTTTCTAGGAAAGAATGTGGGGGAGGGACACTTAGGGACTTCTGCTACTGGTGCCACAAATTTCTTCCCTTTTGCAGCACCATTCAAAGGTGTACCAAGTCAAGTGATAGATCTTGGTGGTGACTCGTCACTCAAAAAGGTCTCTACTACTGAAACTGTAAGATCCATGTAAGATCATTGTACAGTATGTATGCATGAATGTATGTAGGTATGACAAATGCTTTTATGCCTCTTCAACTTTATGACTCCAAATGGCTTACAGCATAACATACAATACATGTAATACATTACAAATACATAAAAAAATCACAATTATCAGACATGTTAAGAAAAATAGGAAGAATAAACCCTACTGTATTGGCATGAATTCAACCTAATTATAATCACCCTGCCTCAAGCAGTTTACCTTATGTAGCACCTTGGACAGCAATGGAAAAGATGAAAAGGGGTCAGAGCCATCCTTTTGCCCAGAGTACCACAAACATAACAATCCCCTCTGCTCTGTTGTCTTGGAACTAAGAGAAACTCACTGTCATGAGCAAGGTAACAGAAGGACATTGTTTTGTTGAGGTTTCATGAAAATCCTCCAGATGGAGAACCCATTCTGTAACAGATGTTGGTGATTTAGCTAGTCTGGAGGTGTGGTAAGCAATGCCTTTTGTATATTTCACGGATATGGACACTGAAGGCCCTTTGACTGAATTCATCCTAATTATTTCAATGGGTTTTAGTTGTAATGTTACCATTTTGCATCAGTTGGTGGTACCTATTCACCTGGCCCAATCCCACTTTTAGGATTAGGGTACTGCCCTCCACTCCAGTTGGGCAATCAGCAGTACTGACTCATAACAGGGGTTTGTTCCATGCCCAGCCCTGTTTTGTAAGTGGGCTGCCCACCCTACTAGACTGGCATATATGGCCACTTTCTATTCTCTAACTGGCCTCCTAACTGGCATTTCCTGTGCCAAATTGACTAGGGCTAACCAGCAGCACAGACTTTAAATTACCTTACTTGGCTTCATTATACACAACTGGGTTCTGCTACGAATCTGAACCTGAAACAGGAAAGGGAGCCATCTGCAATCTGCAGCAGAGGCAGGTCAATGGGACCAAGTCCAAAGTTATAAAAATCATGGCCTGCAAACTTGCCAGCTTCATAAGGACAACCTTCTGAATGCTAGGAATTCTTTCCTATTTTGAGAGTTTGTTCCTGGAACAGAAACAGCTTCCTTTCTTGTATGTCTATGGTGACTCAACTGTCAGAGTTTTCAACAAGAGGAGGGCAGATTTTGCAGAATCGACTTTAGTGGTGCCAGTGTGCTCTTGGATGTTGTTTAGCTTTCCTGTGAATTCTACCTAACTTTTGTGAAGTGTAGTATGTATCTCTGCTGGGCTATCTGTCCAACACTCCTATTCTGACAGATGCGCTTTGTGGTATGCCAGAATTTTTGCAGTTTGCATTGCCCACCTGGAAGACAATGCATCTTTCTGAGATGGTTGGGTTTTGCCTCAATAGCTTGGTTGTAGGGCAGGTTCTTTGGCTATTAAGGCTGAAAGATCCAGAAATGAGGATCCCTATGTGTTTCCTTGTCTGCTTTCTGTCCAAAAGAAGGTGGGAATTTTGGTCTCTGCTATGGAAAGACAATGTGGGACTTTTCTTCTGTTTTCTTCCTTCTTGTGGCTATAGGCAAGGATTTCTTTTTATCCAACCTGATTGCTTCTCCTACTGATATACTGATCAGCTGGTACACAGCTGCCAGGTGGCACTTTCATGTGACAGAGGGTGCACCGGTTTTCTTCTATGATTTTTTTTTAAAATCTTGACTCCTAAGACAGAGTTGATGAAAAGCCATTGGTTCATCTAGAACAATGCTTTTCTTTTCCCATTGACTCTATTTCTGCAGACTGAGAACAAGAATGTACTGTCCAAGGAACAGTTCCAAGGAAAAGAGTAAGACTACTGGAAGAATTGACTAAAAGTGAGAAAATAATTCTTACCAAAGTTAAAGAAAACCCATGAAAGTAAGCTCTGAAAGACTCAGCAACAGGCCTTTAAAACTGAATTGCAAAGCTTATCATGTACTTGCAATTGTGTTATTGAAAGAATTCTGGCCATTCAGCTGCTGTTTGAAAACACAATCTAGGATCAATAAGTTATTCATAATGTTCAATATCGTTCTACAGAATTCAAGGGAAGCAGGAAACAATATGACAATGGAGGTTAAGGCCTAACCTTAAGGGGCCCTTCAGAGTCACTCATGCCCTGATCATCTCACGGCTTGACTACTGCAATGTGCTCTACATGGGACTGCCCTTGAAGACCACTCAGAAGCTTCAGCTGGTCCAGAATGCAGTGGTGAAGACAGTGATGGGCATGCTTTGGTATGCCCATGTAACACCTCTGCTTTGCAAGTTGTTCTGGTTGCCAGTTTCTTTCTGGGTGCAATTCAAGCTGCTGGTCCCTACCTATGAAGCCCTACATAGCATAGGGCCTGGTTACTTGAGGGACTGCCTGTCTCCTATGGTATCTGCCTGGCCAGTTTGATCTGGTAGGGTTAGCATGCTCTGGGTTCCATCAATTAAAGAATGCCATCTATTGGGACCTCAAAAGCTTGCCTTCTCTGTAGCAGTGCCTGCCCTCTGGAATAAGGTTCCCCCTGAGATTTGAACAGCCTCTACCTTACTGGTATTTTGAAGGGCCCTGAAAATGTGGCTCTTCACCCAGGCCTTTGATGAAGATGGCCTTTTCTTCCTTTTCTTTGTGTTTTTTTGTATTGCTACTTGTTTTTGAATGTTTTAACAATTTGTAAACCACCCAGAGTCGCTGGGAGTCAGGCGGCATATAAATTTAATAAATTAAATTAAACAATACTGCAAAGTTGGAACCTACATATTTTAACTAAGACAATCAATGCTAAAATAGAGATGGAGATAGAGATAATAAAGACAGAGTAAATAGGTCTGTCCAGCAAATAGAAAACTCAAGGAATCAAGCTCATATCCTGGATGCAAATTACCAAAACATGTAAGTAGATAGAGAGAGATAACTCTCTTTAGCCTACGTCTTATCAGAATACTTAGTTATCTTTGGTACAATTCTTATGTGCAGTTTCTAAAAACCAATAGTATCATATATCTTGGCTGTGTAACTAAAATATCTGGAAGCCAAAATCAATGAGGCTTCCTCTGAAATAAATAGGAAGTGTTAAAAATGTTTAGGCCTCATACTGAAAACTAAATAATCAGTACATTATTGTTTGGATAATTTATGTTTCATCCAATGAGCTCTAGGTGATGAACAGTGTTCTTTACCCTGCTTTTATTTTTACAAATATCTTGAAGAGTGGGTTAGCCTAAATCATGAGGGCAACTATATTATAGAAGTAATGTATTTCTATAGCCCAAAATGCTCACAGATCCTGGCTGATACTAGTGATTTTATGTCAGACCTGTTCAGGGCCAACAAAATATTTTAATATTTAAGGTGCAGCAGCAATTAGTTTACCTCCATGTCCAAAACTGGCCATGTTATTTTATCCTCCACAGCAGAAAAATTCACAAATACCCATCTTTCTCCCAACTGCTAAAACACTAAATACAATATATGTATTAACAATCAGTAATGTTTTAATTATTAATAGCAATACTATTAATAGTAATTAATATTTCTCAATATTATTATTAATAATTATTTATTGATCATAACAATTAACAGTTGGCACTTTTTCATAATACCTAATGTCAGCTTTCTGAAGTGGCTACATCACTCTGTCTAATGGTAAGGCCAACTGTGTGGCTGAGATTCCAATAAGAGAAGGCCTGAACCATGAATGCATCAACATCAGCAGCCATAATACCTTAATCCATTTCAGAATCAGTAAGAATGTGCTTAGGACAACACATACAAACCCAACAGAAATGAGGCAGAATGTTACAGCATATGATCACATTTTCATATAAAATTAAATGCCTGATTCTAGTATTTTATGAGAAATTTAATTTAATTTAAATAGCCATAGAAATTCATATTTTCATGCCTTACAGATAAGATACTATACCTTTACCACATTCTGCACACAGATATTCTCGGATGTTATCATGGACTCTCATGTGTTCTTTTAACATGTCCTTCCTTGCAAATGACTTACCACATTGTTCACAGGCATGACTTTTCACACCTTCACCCAAAAAAAAAAAAAAGTTATTTAAACAGAAGAAAATATATATTTCAGACGCAAGTTAAAAAAAAAAAAAAGCAAACAAAAATATCCCCCTAAATAAAAAAACCTGAATGACTGAAGCAAATAATAAGATATTTTAAAACGCTGAATTATACTAAGTTGGAGGACAAAAAAGTGACCACAACAAGTTTCTACTCTAGATGGAATCCAGATGGAATATCCAACTAAAACAGGAGTTAGGGAAGGGAAAGCCAATTCTTCTCAGTTGTCCAGCTACAGTGGTTTCTCTCTGGACTGTTGTGAAACCATCTCACCACTCCACCTTGCAAGGATGAATTGAACAGAACAGAAGCAAGAACTGTGGGGAAATATTACCAATTTCAAACAAAATATTCAGCAAAATGTGAACCACCCCTCTGTTGTAATCTTTATAGGCTTTATCTAATAAATAAATATCCTTCTAATCACACCTCCAAAATGCAGGCATTTGGAAGATTTTCAGCAAAAAAACAAAACAAAACAAAATTAACTATTCATTGGTTTTTCTCAACTACAGAATTCTCAACTACATATATAGACCACAAAAGCTAGAATTATAGTGAATGGTGATCTAAAACCACTAAGCGACATTCAAAAAGGAACGAGACAAGGATGCCCTTTGTCTCCACTCCTATTTACATTGGTTCTGGAAGTTCTGAACATATAAGAAAAGAAGATGGGATAAAAGGAATTAAGATAAAAAGTGTGATACGTAAACTAAGAGCATTTGCTGATGATGTGGTATTGATGACACAAGACTTGCTGAAAGGAGCAGAGATATTAATGAATAAATTAAAGGAATTTGGCTCATTGGCGGGCTTCAGAGTTAATAAACATAGAACAAAAATGTTAACAAAAAATATAGGATCGCAAGACCAAACTGAACTGATGACTAAAACCAGTTTTAACATAGATTAAAAAGTGAAATATTTAGGTATTACAAATATGAATTGGATGTTGTATCAGAACAATTATGTAAAAACATGGAATGAAGTGAAAAAAGACCTTGTTAGATGGGAAAAATTACATCTATCTTTATTGGGGAGAACTGCTGTGGTAAAAATGAACATCCTACCAAGAATGTTATTCCAAACAATACCGGTACTAACCACAGAACTACTGTTTAAACAGTGGCAGCAGGAGATATCAAAATTTATTTGGCAAGGGAAAAAACCTAGAGTAAATTTAAAATTCTGTGTGATGCAAAAGAGAGGGGAGGTTCAGCCCTACTGAACTTAAAATTATATTTTGCAGCATCTTGCTTAGTTCAGGCAAAAAAATGGTTAACATCAAGAGACACAAGATTATTAAACTTAGAAGGCCATGACTTGAGATTTGGTGGCATACCTATCTGTGTTATAATATGGTTAAGACCAATGCGGACTTCAGAAATCATTATATTGGATGGGCCATCCTAAGAATATGGAATAAATATAAATCTAGAATATGTCCCAAGTATGGTTATCTCCACAAGAAACATATCATAGAACAGAGATGATGGGGAATTACAACTGGACAAAATATAAGGATTTGTTGGAATATCATCAATATTAGATTGAAAACTAGAGAAGATTTGACCTCATTAAGCTTCGAATGCCACTGGTTTTTATATATGCAATTATCAGAAAGATTCAAAGTTGATAAGAAATTATATGAATTCAAAAGTGATAAAACTATATTTGAGACTGAATTATGTTTAAATGATGATCATCTTATAACTAAAATGTATGAATTATTGTTAACTTTGGAAACAGAAGAAGAATTAGGAAAAGATTGTATGATAAAATGGGCAAAAGATTTCCAATATAATATCCAGATTGAACAATGGGAAAATATGTGGTTAAAGGGTCTAAAATTCAGAGTATGCTATAATCTTAAAGAAAATTTTTACAAGATGATATATAGATGGTATTTGACATCAGATAAACTCTTCAAAATGTACAAAGGAATATCGAATGCTTGTTGGAAATGCAAAAGACAGGAAGGAACCTTTATCATCTTTGGTGGTCCTGTAAAAAAGTAAAATAATATTGGGTGGATATACATACAGTCATGCAAAAAGTTTTGAAAATGGACATCCATTTGAAACCAGAAATCTTTTTATTGGGGATGATGGATACATATTTAGAAAAAGAACATGGGACTCTAATTCTTTACATGACAATGGCTAAGAGAATGCTTCTGGCTCAATACTGGAAAGATCAGGCATTATCTACAGTAGAAGAGTGGATAGTTAAGTTGTCAGAACTCGTGGCGATGGCAAAATTGACAGTGATCATAAAGAAAGAAACACTGAAAAAATCTAAGAAGGACTGGAAGCCTTTTACTGATTTCTTCTACGAAACTGACCATAATCAAATAGTGACATATGGGTTTGATGATTTGTTATAATAATAGACTATTGGGAAAAGTAGAAGTCTTATTATAAAGTTAAACAAGGTTGTATGAAAAGTTTTTTGTATATATCTTTCGCAAAGGAAGTCAGAAGTAATTTTGTTAAATGTTTGTATATGTATTACTTCTTCTATTGTTTTTCTTCAACTCTTTTAATCTTTGCCTTTTTTTCTTTTTCTTTTTTTCAATTTGTACATTATGAAAAATAAAAATAATTGGAACACAGAATTCATTTACAGAATTAAGATGAGCAAAATCTTTCTTATTCAGAAAGCAGAAATAGGAGAAGTTTACCTGTATGAATAAGTTTATGTCGTTCTAAATTCCCTATGCTGTTAAAAATCCTTCCACAGATTTCACAAGGATGGATATATCTAAAACAGGAAATAAAGATCAACTTGTAAGATTCTTTTTGTGATAATCTGAATCCCTATAATCTCAGGTATGAATTTTGAGAAAAATATTGGAAACAGCTTATTATAACAGTACCATAGCACCTGGAACTGTGGAAAAGCCTACTTGTACATTTCAGTACATATTTGCCTATCTAGCTCAGTCTTCCTTAACATAGTATTTGTTGGGATCTCAGTTCTTAGATTTTTCAAACAACATGACCTTCAGGAGTTGCAATCCCATCATATCTATCAAGATGTCAAACAGGAAAAGGTTGGTTTGATACTTTCAAGAATATACTTTCTGCATGGATTACTGCCCTGGAAGGTACACTCTAGTCACAATATCTTGATAGAATCAGTGAAGAAGCACTTTTAAACTTCTTTTGCTGCTATTGTTATGATTTTTTTGGGGGGGTGCCTTTGAGTTAGTGTTGACTGGACTAATCCCTGCAGTTTTCTTAGCAAGGTTTCAGAAGCAGTTGCCTCCTTCCTAGGGTTGAGAGAGAGTGACTGGCCCAAGGTCACGCAGCTGGCTTTGTACCTAAGGAGGGACTAGGGCTTAGTCTCCCAGTTTCTAGCCTAGTGCCTTGACCACTACACCAAACTGGCTCACATGATGATTTACTACCTTTAAAAACTATATCCTTTTCTATGACAAGGAAAATGGTTGCAACCAGGACAGCACACGTGCAAAATTCTTTTCCAGAGATAAATTCACTTTAAGTACTTTAAGTAAAAATAAAACCAGACCAGTTTCACAGTCCATCATTCCCCTCAAATTGTTTTACCTTGCTAAGGTTTCACCATTAAGATTATGAAACAGCTTGCATAGTTTCTCATGCAACATTTGCCCATGCATAACTGTTAAGAGTGTACTTAATGCGGCTTTATTTTTCACTTACTTCTGCACATTGGGATCTGGTAGGTTCTCCCGATGTATGACCATATGAGCATGGTAAGTTGCCTTCAAAGCAAAGCGTCTATTGCAGATGCTACAACCATAACCCTTCTCTTTGTGAACTTCCATGATGTGTTTCAAGTACTCTTTACCTCGGCCAAATGTCAGCTGAAAAATGAAACAGCAGTGAATACACAACACTGAAGGGAAGGGGATGATCCTTTAAAAATATATGTATCATTATCAGCTATGGATTCTAATTACTATGATAAAAACCAATCTCACGTCTAACTCATTTAGTTTGTTTTTTGGGTTGTTGTTGCAAAAACTCTTCCACAAAAATAAACATATTTTAAAAATATAGCAGAATATAACCAGAGTGGAATATATACAGACAGTCCTCACTTAACGACCATTTGTTCAGTGACTGAAGTTACGATGATGGTAGTTACGACCAGTCTTTGAAATTATGGCCATTGCACTGCCCCCGCCCTTGGCCACAGGGTCAAAATTTGGGTGCTTGGCAGTCCACCTGCATTTACAACTGTGGAAATGTCACAGAGATGACGCAAGGTGTCATGAAAGCTTTGCGGAGGCATTGCAGAGGCATTGCAAAGGCATTGTGGAGGCATTGTGAGGCCTTGCAGAGGCCTCGCAAAAGCTTCGTGGAGGTGTCATGGAAAGCCAGCAGCTGCCTTGCCCAGGCGCACCTCGTCAGCAGTAGAAGAAGACAGCGAAGGTCAGCAGGGAGCAGCAGGGGTAGGTGGTGGCGATGGAGCGCAGGGCAGCCAAAAGTGCAGGGATGGAGGGGAGACAGGCTGGTGGGGGGAATTTATGCAGAGGCAAGCATGGCAGGGCGGCACAGCCTCATCTGCCAAAGTGAGCTCACTGGGCCTGGCCAGGGAGTGGGCAGCAGATGGAGCTGGCAATTTGCACAGGGCAGGAGAAGCACAAGGTCCTCACCTGATGACAGCACGGTCTTCACCTAACAATCGCAACCAGGACTACTGGAACTGCCATCACCAAGTGGTATGGTCATGTGATATTTTGCCTAATGACCACTTCACTTAGTGAGGAAATTCCAGTTCCAATTAGGGTCATTAAGCAAGGACTATCTGTATTTAAGAGTGAATTGCTGTTGATTTGAGAACAGGAATTTTTAAAATAATGCAAGTTTAGTGACATAGTACACATTGAGCTAAAACTACTCATAATCTACTTAGGTTTGAGAAACAATTTGGAGTACTATCAGAGAACTTATGATCTACACTAAGGGTTATTGGCTATCTACTGGTCAACTCTGTTGATCTGCCACCAGATACAAAGATTCCAGTGATTTCTTAATTCAATGACTGCAATATATGCATAAAGATTTCCTGTTTACAGTATCTTCTCTTTTTATTTTAATAGAGGCAAAATGTATCCTTTTTGCATGCAAAGATCCATCATTATTGAAAAGAAAAAGCTTGCATGTGCAAGAAATCTGTATGTGTCCAATAAAACACAGATCAGGGCAGATGTTGAAATATTTTTTCACTACCTTCAACAATTTTCATGGCACTTCCAACCAATCCCACCTCAAAATGTTGAAAGGAGTAAAACTACCTGGCACCTTTTGCAGCTATACTTGTGAGGCTCAGAATCCACACTTCCATCTGAGTTGTCATCATTTTCTTCTGAAGAGATTCCAATTTTGCCAATAAACTCTTCTCTCTGGTGGTCATCCATTATTGCTATGTCCTGTATACAGGATGGTTCAAATAAAATATCTTATTCAACCAAAAAGGAAGCTGATGCTACTGTAATTACACTCCGTAATATTTTAATAAAATCTCTGAAAAAAACAGCCTACCTGTCTCAGTTATCTCTATTGAGATAACTTTATTACCTCATCTATTTTTCTCCTGTTGCTAAGCTTCTCTCTGATTATAAATGTATAGTTGTCTTAGAGAAAGTGGATCATCTGGACCCTTTTCAGTCAGGGTTTAGGCCTGGTTTCGGGATGGAGACAGCATTGGCCACTGTCCTGGATGACCTGTATCAGGACCTGGATGGAGTAATCCTTAGATCACTTGATGGCTTTTGATACCATTGACCGTGGTATCATTTTGGACCACCTGCAAGGGTTGGGAGCTTCTGTAGTGGGAGATTCCAATCTGTATCGGTGGGGAAGGAAAGATTGTCCCAGTAGTCCCTGACTTGAGGGATGCTGCAGGAGTCAGTTTTGTCTCCCTTGCTTTTCAATATAAATTGGATAAATAAACAAACTAACAAACATCTGTATCAAGCTGCTTAGAGGTGCCATTCAATCCTTTGGAGTGCAGTATCATCATATACTGATGATACCCAATTGTGCATCTTCACCCTGGGCCTTGGGGAGATGCTATTGACTCCCTTTCTTGGTGCCTGGAGGTTGTCAGGGCCTGGATGAGAAAGAACAGACTGAAGCTGAACCTGGCAAGTTGGGATTGCTGCTGATGCATCAGGGTCCTAGTCTCCAGCTAGAAGACAGTAATGGTCTCTATTTGAGTGGCCCTTAAAAAAATATTTGAAAACTGCAGTTGGTTCAAAATGTGGTGGCCCACATACTTTCGAGCTCCTGATGTTAGAAACACAGAACACCAGTTTGCAGACTCTGCATTGGTTGCCAATTGGTTGCCAACTGAAGGTGCCAACGTTGATCTATAAAGCCCTTCATGGATTGGCATCTGGATATCTTCAGGACTGCTTTCTCCAGCCAGCTTTCAGCCCAACCAGTTAGATCTACCAGGGAAAAACTACTGCAAGTTGCACACTTTCAGTAGGTTGGGGGGCTGAGGCAAAGAGACACTGTTCTTCTGTTGCAGTGCCATTATTGTGGAGCCTTCCTATGGGGATCAGGCTGCCTTCCTATTAGTTGGTTTTCTGCAAGCTTCTACTGACAGCTTTTGGGGGGAGCCTTCTCCTAATTTACTTTCTATTTTTGTAGTGTTGTTGTATTTTTAATTTTTATATGAGGTTTGTTTTATATTGGAATTTTTCATGATCCACTGAGTTATTTTTGATTGCAGCAGCATGCAAATATGTTGATAAATAAATAAAATAATAACATGAATATTTATTATTTTATATGATGTTTGGCTGCAAGATGAAACATCAAGGCCATGCAACTTCAAAACTGGCCTTCAGATTTCAGTTGTTGCTAAACAATCCAGGCAATGGTTATTCTAGCATTCTCGCTTTCAGTGTTTTCTCAGTTCTTCTGAGTAACTTCTTCCTACTCCTGCTGAACTTCAGGCTGGCATAAAACTCTATTAAACACAGCTAAACATTGTACCTTAAAATGAACATGAATATGATCTCTCAGAACATCGACTCTGAAAAATTTACGGCCACAAATCTCACATGTATATTTCTTATCTCCGTGGGTCAAAAGGTGCTTATTCATATTGCTCCTGCAGGAAAAAATCTGGAGAAGAAAAATGTTGATAGATTAATTTCTTTTTTCCTATTACAGAAATATTATAGAACAAGCTATATTTGCTTCTTCTTTAAACTGATGTCATTTAAGTAAGTTTATTTTCCCCTGATTAACTCATGTAATGGGATCTTTTTAAATAGTAATTAATATGAAATTAGTCACATCTTCCCAATTCATTTCAATGATTTCATTTATAAATTGTTACACAAAATTCAGTAGAATTGATTTTATAAAATCGATCTCCTTATTTACCTTTTAAAAACATACTGCAATGGGTTTTATCCTAACAACCGTATGATGTAAATATGGCTATTAAGCCTCTTTTAAGAATGAAAAAGGCTGGAAGAAACAGCTTTCTTGCTCAGATTATTTCTTTGTGCCTATTATCTCAATAAGGACCAAATATAGCACTGCAATCTTACAAATGCATGAAAGTAAATGGGACTTTCACTACAACCAACATGGATAGAACTGTACTTCAGGCTCCAGCATCCATTACAAGCTACAATACCATTAAAATGACATGCACATCATAACATCCTCATATACTCTAAGTGATGAAATGATGTAACTGTGTCATAATATTTGATACATGCACGTAAATGGTGCCATGAAATCATGACGCATGCATTGCCACTGCCTCTTCTTGCTCATTCCTCCCCCCACAAATGTCCGTGATTGCAGGAGCTTAATTATGGGTCTAGTACTTCCTCCTCGGATATACTTTTACTCAACATGACATGGTAGTAACAGAGGTCACTTTTGTCCATAGGGAATGACTCCCTATTTAAAATGTCCTTCCAACTCAAGCTTTGCAAATGCTTAGCAGATTTAATAAAGGAAATGTTCATTTCACTACACCTTTACTGGCTGGCAGTTGATAAAGTTGGGCTATAATTTTAATAAACAAATGGCTGCACGTTAGGCGGGAAATCCATGCACTTCTCAATTAGTTCTGTATGCTCAAAGGGACTCTAGGCTGGTGGTGCTTAAATCACAGTTATCCGAAAAAAATTGTTTTAAGACTTTGCAAAAACTTGTTAGTCTGGAGGTCTCCCACACCTCAGTGGATTGCCTGAGGTGTCAGGGCTGCTATTGAATTGCTTTTTCTCTTGGGGCCAATTCTACAAATCTCACATAGGAGGGAATCCTAAACATCTCCACTAACAGGATGGGTAGATTCTAGTCAGAGGAGACGGTCTTGAAGATAGCCAGGGCCAAGCACTGCAAGGCTTTATAGATTAAAATTGGTACTGTGAATTATATCGCAAAATCTGTTGGTGACCCGTGCAGTGATTGTGGTACCAGGGTTAAGTTACTAAAGTGACATCGGTACGACAAACACCGCACCCACTAGCAGTCAGGCCACTACATTTCAGGATCACCTGTAGTTTCTAGGTATTCTTTGTAGGTGGCCCCAAGTAGATAGTGGGAAGTTGACTCCTTGGGTGCTCTGCTGCGGGATGCCACAAAGCTTGATCCTTTCCCTGCTACTATTCAACATCTACATGAAACCACTGACCAAGGTCAACCAGGAGCAAAGAATGAACAAATGATACCCAGCTGTTTATCACCATCCTGGGCTAAGAGGAGATGCAGCTGATCCTTGAGGCTTAGCAACTGTTTGAATCTGATGGAGAAAACAGGCTTAAGATTAATCCCAGAAAGATGGAGTGACTTTGGAAACCAGGCCAATGCTGAAGTTAGTCTAAACCTAATCCTTAGATCTGGTAGTACTCTCCCAGATGGAGTTAGTTTGCAATCTGGGAGTTCTCTTGGACACATGATTCAGAACAGAATAACAGGTGAAGGCCATGGTCAAGAGGTTTTTGCACAACTACATATGGTATACCAATTGCAACCAATCATGGTACAAAAGGTTTTGCTTATGGTAAGTTGTGCCTATGTCACCTCATGTTTGGATTACTACAACTTGCTCTATTATTTAAAAGTTGGTTCAGTATATGGCAGCCCAGGAAGTAAAGGGTGAGCTGAGGTTTGCCTACATAACACCTCTACTATAGGAGCTGCACTGGCTGCCAATTCATTTCTGGGTATAATTCAAGGTTTTAGTTATATCCTTAAAACCCTACATGGCTCAGGGCTTGGGTAGGTCAGACGCTGCTTGCTCTGAATATAATCTGTCTGCCCAATAAGATCAAGCAGAGAAAACACTTTAAAAGTCTTCTTGGTAATGGTGCCACTCCTTTGGAATAATCTCCCCCCAAATACAAGGACTGCCCCCTCCCTGTTAAGTTTTTGAAAAACTTTGAAGACCCTTCTTTTCTGCAGGGCATCTGGAGAAGAGATGGAATGTTGATCTCTTCCCCAAAGTCTGTTCTGTTGTTTTGGCTATAACTCTCAAAGGCAGAAACTATGAGGGAGCCTTCTCAGTATAAAATTGGCAGTCAGACATCCCAGATAACCCAAAATAGCTTTTCCCAACCTGTTGCCCTTGAAATGTTTTGTTTTGCTTTTTATCCATTTAATTGTGTCTGATTCTCGGAGACTGCCTGGACAAGTCCCTGCAGTTTTCTTGGCAAGGTTTTTCAGAAGTGAGTTGCCACTGCCTCCTTCCTAGGGCTGAGAGAAAGTGACTGGCCCAAGGTCACCTAACTGGCTTTGTGCCTAGGTGGGACTAGAACTCACGGTCTCCCAGTTTCTAGTCTGATGCCGTAACCACTACACCAAACTGGCTCTCTAATATTTGAAATGCTTTGCACTCCACTTCTAACTGCCACACTGACAACATTTTTGCTATGGATGATGGGAGTTATTGCCAAAACACCTGGACAGCAACAAGTTGGAGAAGCTGGCCAAGCAAAACAATAACTAAGTTGCCTGAAGTATACACAACATCCATGGGTTCATTGGTTATGCAATTTAGCAGGATTTGTCCAGCTGTCCTATGGCTTTTGAAGATCATAAACATTGGATCAGTGCAACAAAGCTGTTATACTACCTTGCATGACCATCTCTCTAAAACCTGAAACAACCCCACCCCCAATCATGGCCAATGGGAAATCCTACCTTTCCACACACTGGGCATCTAGAAGGCTCTTTCTTGTAGCGAACCATGTTCTCTGCATTGTGCTCAAATTCCTCTCTTTTTACACGTCTCACTCCTTAAGATAACAATTCCCACCAAAAGAAGAACACAGAACCATGATTTCTACTTCTCTCTTTAACATTCTACATATTAATAATCCCAACAATAAAAGGCATAAAAATAACAAAATAACACACTTTACATAATTGATTTAGCTTTAGCTGTATGTCTGTGCACCAACATACAGACTGGCAAAGGTAATGCCTTGCCTAAGACTTTATGCTCAAATGTTATGGTTTAATGTTTGTCTGTCATATGCAATTCTGACTCTTTATTCATTGCAGTACATTGGTTCAACTCTTGTACAACTTCCTAGATCAACAGAACCTTATTAATTTCCTGATTTGAACACAACTTCTAGCAGCCTTATCCAAAGAAGCCAGTGCTAAGAGATGCTACAAATTGCTGGAGGAGAACCAGTTCTCCACCCTGATCTGCATTGTCATAACTCTGTATATTAGAACAATGAATTACTTACATAATTACATATATACTGAAAACAGCTCTCAGCTAAAGCAAGCATTACACAATTATTGTAGAAGCTATAATACCAATACACACTTAAACCATTCTGATTTTATTAACTAAAACTATTAACAGATTTTCTGTTTTTCCCCTTTGGTTATAACTTTCAGAATAAGTAGAAGATAGTCATCCAAGCTTTTACACAGGAGAACAAATTGTAGAGAAGATGTTGTAAACAAGGGTTATATTTATATCAAATCCTTTTAAAGTGCAACAGTTTATTTCCAACACTGATTCCAGGAGAAAAGTAGCTCTCTTCTGAATTGGTTTCATAATCACTTTTTACATTAATATAAAAAATGATGTAGGAACTCCTCCAGGCTCTTGCACTGAATCAAGCATGGGAGACCAAGATGTGGTCCCCAAGACCCACCCAGAATGGGTAGGCAAATCATTTTTGGGTAGCAGAAGCAAAATGGTGCCTTGCAATACACATTTTGCTGCCAAGAGGCTTCTGTTAGCATTCAACAAATTACTCTTGTTTTAATATCAAGCAAAGAAGAAAGTTGTTTCCAGACATCAATGATGTCTTTTATTTGCTTACAGACTAATAATTTTACATTATGAAATTATCATAGCACAAGCTTTTGTGAAGCTGATTAACTAGACTACAATCTGTAGTCCATAAGATCCTTGTTTTGCTAACATTGCTACCTCTCTGGAAACAGTTTCCAAACAGATGAATCCTTGTGCTAAATCAAAAGACACTTTGAAGCTACTGTGTCTTTCCTTCCTCATGGAATTTTGTATTCAGAAAAAAAGAAGTTATACATGTCTGCAGGGATGACAATATGTGTGATTTCATCATGCAAATGTTGCAACATACAGTTTGGGTGCTTCCAGCACAATAAAAATAGGAAACACTTTCCAAAAAACTTTTAAGTTCAATCACAGGTAAAAATTACAATGTCAAGAAAGTTTTCATGAACAATCTTTAAGCTCAAACAACAAATTAGTAATTTTGATAATAACTTTAGAAAATAGCTATGCTTGAATGGTTCAAAGCTTGTTTGTAATCTATTACGGTAGATCATTACCACATCAAGAACTACCAGCCATTTGAGTAATTGCCAACCCAACTGACAACCACCAGTCCCAATCAACTCAAGCACAAGGTCCAAGAAGACATTAATCACAAATGTACTTACCTTCCAGATGTCGCCTCTGATGATCCAACATCACATCCTTCCGGTAGAATAGTTTGTTGCAGATCTCACAGGCAAATTTTTTGTCCCCGTGTTTCTTTTTGTGTTTTGAAAGGTTGCTGTTTGTAGAAAAGAATCTGAAACACATCTCGCATTGAAATGTCTTATCATCTGCAAGAAAAGGAGAAGATTAACTATTCTAAATGTAATTTATGTCATTTACTTGCTTTAAGAAATAAGCTAACCTATCCACATACACAAGTTAACAGGGGCAATTTCTTAAAATGAGGAAGCAACTTTCTCTGCCTTATGCTGTAAAACAACTTGATTCAAAGTGATTAATCACTGGGATTGCTTCAAAAATATCCTATGCTTGTGCAACCTATATTAGCTTTCCCAAAGAACAACAGTAGGAGGTTCTAGCTGACATGTACTTTCAGAAATACCATCTAGATGAATCAAGACTACAACTCCCAGGAATTCCCAGCCAGCATGCTCAACAGAAATTATGAAAACTGTAGATTCAACATATTCAGAAATCAACAGGTGTACCAAAATGAATATAATTTTAATGTAAGTATTTATAGTTCATCTTTCTCAAGGGTATCCACTCCTAGTGACAACCAATGCACAAATGCTATCCTGTTGTAAAATTAAAGAAAACAACAACACAACATATAATTTAGCCAGTACAAAAAAAGAGACAGAACAAGTGCATAACCAATAGAACATATCATCTGATATCTCACTTGGGTGAAATTGTCTGTGGATTATTCCCACCTTAGCTGGCTATGAAAATTAAGACATACAGGAAGTCCTTGGTTAATGACCACTTGTTCAGTGACTGTTCAAAGTTCTGACTGCACTGAACGAGTGTTGGTTACGAAGTTCTAGCTGTCCCAGGACCCCAGTGGTCATGTGATCACAATCTAAGTGCTTGGCAACCGGCTTACACAACAGTTGCAGCATCCCACAGTCACATGATCACAATTTGCGACCTTCCCTGCCAGCTTCCCACAAGCTAAGTCAATAGGGAAGTCAGCAGGGAAGGTCACAAGTTGCTCAGGTAAGTCTCCCCCACCCACGCATCCTCCCTGAGCCTTGCTGTACTTGCACCGTGCCTCCCCAACCACTCGCACCCCAGCAGTAGCCACTTACCTGCCTGCCAGCCTGCTTGCAAACCATCTGGAACTTGCAATTTCTTTATGGATTCCCCACTGACTTTAGCTGTTGGAAGCCGGCAGGAAGTTGGAAAGAGATGTTTGCTTAATGACCCACGATCCTCACTTAACAATGGTAATGGGGACTGCAGGGATTACCACCACTAAGCACTTTACAACTGCATTGCTTAGCGGCAGAAATTCCAGTCCCAATTGGCATCGTAACTCAAGGACTACCTGTATCTACTTCTCAATTTTATTTGTCTTTCCATACCAGAGAATTAAAATTCAATACCATTTCATATAAATTAGAGTTACCTGATTGTTAGCATACCTGTCCTACAGTTGTGGAATTCTAATGCGCTTTCTATCCGAAAAGCTTTTTCACATGTAGCACACCTGTACCTATATTCACTGTTAACCTAGTGGAGGCACAAAAAATATGTCATAATTTGTCCTTTTAAAATACTGGTTTTAATTTGTTTCCATAATAGAACTTTTCCCAAAAATAATCTCAAAGAAAATCAGACACTTTTAAATCACAGGGAAGTCTTGCACAAGGATTTCTGAGGCTCTTAAGCTTTTAGAAAAGTAGAGGTACCAGATTTACGTGGAGGCAAAGTAACTATGGAGATAGTCTATGGTCCTTGGGAGGACATCACAGTTGGACAATAAAATGGAACTCCCTGTCAACAGAGAGGGAGGGTGAAAAGCAGAGAAGATGAAGAATCCATCTTCACAAGCTTCCCATATGCAATAATGAGAATGCCTATGTCTGTTGCTTCTCAACTGTTAGAATGTTAGTGAGAAAAAGAGAGGCATTTAATTTATTTCCCTCCCATTAAGAGCAACAAGAAGGAAACTGTTTGAAAAAAGGAAAAACACAAAAACTAATTTTAAAAGAACTCAGCTATTTTTCTGCCTTGCCAGCAAAGCTTGGGAAGTGACTATTTTTTGCAACTTATCTTCCTCCTTGACTGCATGATGTTGACCAACGTCTATGCACAATCCATTTCTGTCCCTTAAATAATGATGAAGAACCATACCAACCTCATTCTTACTGTGTTTGTATGAAACATGTTGCTTCAAACTCTCTTTTCGACTAAAAAGCTTAGCACATTCCTCACATTTGAAGAGTTTGTCACCTAAAGGACGGATGAAAAAAACTCATTATTTTTAGAAAGCTGGAAAAATTAGGAAAAATTAAGAACACTTAAAACAAAGATTTAAAAATTTAGGACAGTCTATTCTTAGCCTAATATATCTGAGATGCCCTTAATTATGAACAGATCATGCTTTTGTAAACTGTTTTTAAAAATCAGATTAACACTAGTATATTTCCTGATTACTTAAGGGAGTAGAAATTGGGGGATTGCTGACATTAGAAAATCCACACAAGCATTGCAAATTCTTTTGCCCAATTTCTCTGAAACAGACAAATGCTCTTCCTGGGCTGTTGACAAATTATTTTACCAGTCCTTTATCTTAAGCCATGAATACATGCAGTTGATCTATTTAATTACTGCTTCAGCTTCCAAATGTTTTTTGCTTGTCTGCTGGATTAAAGAGTTCTCTTCCACCAATAATTAGCTTTCAAAGAGGAGAATCCAGCTAAATTGAAATTTACCATGAGACCGGATGTGTCGGCTGAGATTGCTACTGTTTTGGAACATTTTACTGCAGATGCTACACTGATACACCCGCTTGTGTTCCCCAAGCTGCTTGATCAGCTTGCGTCGAATCCCATGTCGGCTGGAAAGGATTAAACTTCTCTTGAGGGATACAGAGCTCTGATGATGAGGAAATCTACCAGATTAGAAAGAAAGCAGTAATGAGCAAAAATTTCAGCACGCTATGCAAAAAAAATCTCAGCACTCATTACTGACTGGAACCTCTGAGACTTTCATTTCCAATATATCTGCAGGGTGCCACACTGAGGAAAGCTACTAGGTTTCATTGTGAATATGCCATTATCACAAATCTAACTTGGTGTTTATATATGCAAATAGCCAATCTATTCATTGTCATTACAGGTAACAAGATTTTTATTTATTTTTATGTTCCATTATGGTAAAATATCCTTTTTTCCCATAAGCTTTTTCCATATGTCTTCTTGATCATCATAAGGGATCAATATCTAGAAGACTTATTATGAGAAAGCAGGGCATACAGCCATTTCTCTTTCCTTTTCTGGGAAAACTTACTTTGTTAAGGAATTCATATTGCTTGCAGTACTGGGTAGCTTTGCTAGCATCAGCTCCATAATTCGTTCTTCTGCAGCCGAAGGAAGATCTGTGTCATCAGGTGGGACCTCAGTGATGATTTCAGCCACATGGTCTGCTGAGTTTACTGATTCCAAGAAAAGATCAGTGAATTATGAACTTTAAATATAAGGATACTATTTAAAAAAAAAAAAGATTGAATTTGTTCATCTATACCTCAGTTAAATCAAAGATGATTCCCAGACATGTTTACTCAGAAAATAAGTGTATGCATGATTATAATTTTAATGTCATTTTGTCTATTGTACTCAGTGGTATTTAACTAGTTTAAATTCATATTGTAACTGGTACACAGACAAGGTGTATTCAAATACTCAGAAATGTAGGGACTGCTTTTAATGATACTTTGCTGATCTGACTGTAAATTATATTAGCCCTTTAATTACTGACACTTCCATTACTGCAATGTGAATAGTAAATATGTGACAACAAGATATAGCACAAAGCCATTTTTGGAATATTCATTTTTGTTGGCTAAGTTATCCATACTGTAATTTTATACTACGCAGTAAAAAAAGTGAGCAAACTGGCAAACGTTCTGTGAGAGAAGAGGGAATTAAAATAATGCAATTTAAGAATTGCTGAACTACACCTTCCAGCAACCTTCACCACCAGCCATGCTGGTGGTGGGAGTTGGAATATAGCACATGGGAATGCCAGAGTTTTGGAAACAATTTAGGTTTTGAGAAATGTAACTTAATGCCAACCCCTGACACCACTTACTGTAAAATCAATTTCAGAATCCCTAAAGCAGCTTTGAATTGGGGAAAAAAAGAAAAAAATCCCAACAAGTTCAAATTATGGAACTTGCATATAACATCTGCTTCATATAGTGAAGTGAAAAAAAAAAGTAACAGGACAACTAATCATAGATTGCCAGTGTCGTGCCTGTTCTGGTAAAGATGTTTGCTCTGACCAACACTCTAGAAGGCCAAAATCTACTGGAAAAGATAATCCTGGGGTTGGTGGAGCAATTACCAGACCTATATTAAGGCAGCTGCATTTATCCACAAGTTATGTTATACAGGTAATCCTTGACCTACAACCATTTGGTCAGAGACTGTTCCAAGTTACAACGGCACTGAACAAATAGTGGTTATGACCGCATCACTTAGCAACAGAAATTCCGATCCCAAATGCCATCGTAAGTTGAGGACTACCTCCACTGAGTTCCTCAATGCAATTACATCATAAGGTAGAAGATGAAGCTCTCCCTGCCCCACTCCTTCATCAATACACTTGGCATTCTAGAATAATTCTTTCATTATTACTGTATCAAACAAAAAGTATGGAGATTACTTTTAACAATTTCCTAGTCTCACCAGTAGAATCTTTATCATCCACAATTACAAGAGTTGTTTCTATTTTTGCTCCTTTGGGTTTCCTGCCCCGTCGAGGTTTTCTCTTCATATCTACTTGGGAATTGGCACTTTCACAGATAGTGACTGGCTGATCAGTATGTGGAACTTCCACAGCCTTCTCTAGATGAACATCATTTTTATTGCTCTGTGGAGCTATTTTAGCTTGCTCCAATCGACCCTGTCCATGTTCTGCAAAAAAAACCCAACAACAATAGGGTCTGCATCACAGGGATAAGTGGCTGGTTGAACCTTAGAAGCTAACTAAAAATCTATAATTTAATTTAATATCCCCCTCTGAAGTCAACAGTATTATACATTCACCCTCTGCAAAAAGCTGAGACAAAATCAATACCACCAAGACACAAAAGTCCAGGAATGCTATCACCTCCAACCATTACATACAAAACACTATAAACTTCAAGTCTTATTCACTATCATATAGAGAGGAGGATTTTTTTTAAAAAAAAAGGCATGATGGCCATTATATGATCATCTTTTAAATCATACACACCAGTTCTCTGAAATTTAATGAAATTGTCAATAATTGGCCTCAAAATAATATCAAATTCTGCTGAAATCCCAGAGAAAAAAGGCTGAGAGTTGAATGACTTATCTTCATTATTTTTAAATACAGAACTGAAAAAAAAATCACCAGAAAGCAATTTATATTTGATGCCTCTTGTTATCATATTTGCAATTTTGCTTTGTGAAGTAAACTATACACAACTATAAGATATTCCAAATATATAGTACATATACAACAGAGACTAAAACATGTTGATACCTGAAGGATCAGTTCTGGCAGACTGGTCATTCTTGGCTAATTTCTTGAGTTTCTCGAGAGAAAAGGCACCAGGATAAGTACTTTTGTTTCGTTCTTGGTCACATTCCATCACAGCTAAATATATATTAAAGAGACCATGTTTTAATTAACTTGTTTTCCCACTTACCAAATTGCTATAACAATGCTAAGAGTCAAACACATCGATAAATAGTTCTTAACGGATGTCCAAATTCATCTTCATTCTGATAATTTTTCACTTATTACTCTAACAAATGTTTGCTACAATTCAAGAAATCTAAGGGCAAGGTGTACATTCCTTCTACCTAATTTAGCAATATTTTTCAAGGCATGTACAAAAAGTGAAAGGAAAAAAGAATCAGTTATAATCATTTATTTCAAAGGGTTGTGGGATATTTGAAATTTCTGTTGTAATTCAGTAGTTGCATCATAAGCTGATGATACTGCAATACATATGAAACAATTAGACAAGCCAGGAATTCAGATAATTAAAAAGTATTACATTGAAAGAAATTATACTCTAACATAGTCCATAGTTCACTATTTATACACAGAGGCTAACTTTTGTTTTTCAGATGTTAAGTGGGAGGGGATCATCCCTCATCTAACACACCCATTTTGACTTAAGTGTGAACCAGTTAGGTAGGGGTTGTTCAATAAACCAAGTTTTAAAGAATTCTGGGTTAGCATTATGTACAAACATAGCATAGAAGCCCAGGGCTGGAGTATATAACATGTGCATCATATGTATTTTTCTCTTATTTTTTTTTTTCTTAATGGAACATAGAGTGATAAACAAGGTTTCAACAGTAGCATCCTTCCTCTATTCTCCATGTGTTTCTGTTGAAACACAAATCCTATGAAGCTTTGTGTTTAAAAAAAAAAAAATCAGTTGAAGGCTACATAAGGCTGTATCATATCCACCCTGGGTTCCTCCTCCATGGAGGAAGGGGAGATGTCAGGGAACAAGAATATGGATCCTGAGTTGCTGTTTTTTTTGCTTTTTCTTTAGAGCTCAGATAATGGTGTGGAGGCTAAGGAAGCTCCAACTCTGTGGCATCTACAAACTCTGAAGCTGTGATCCTGATCCACGACCTATGAGTCTAAAACAACTCCAACATCAAAGTCAATTTCAGAGTCAAACTGTTTGGAAGTCAGAATCCTAATGATTGACTGATTATGTGCTGTCCGGTGATTTTCGACCTCTAGCGGCCACATAGACAGATTTAAGATAGACCACATAGAATCCTAATGAGTGCCGGTTAAATTGAGGTGAGTCTGGGAGGGGAAAATGTGTAAAGCAGTACCAGAGTCTGAGATCACTACTGGAGTTAAGTTTGTTTAGCCATCTAATGCTCAGAATCTGGAGCATGAATTGCTTAGTTTAACATGCTTTTATCTCCATGATTCTTGGATGTGGTTGCTGACTTACACATCGGTTGTGGATAACTCTTAGCAACTAGCATCTCTGTGGCACTGATTTATTAACTCTTGAACTCTTATTCTCTTTTTCATTTCCTATGTCTCTGTGGAACAGAACAGGCTGCACATAACAGCTTGGATCCAAACGTATTTTGAATTAATAGAAAGGCACTTTTGCCTGCACAAGGTAATTCTGCTACCACATTGTTTTCAGTCTCCCATTTGCTGAAATCCTTGGATCAATCACATTCTGTTCCAGAGGGTCTCTTGAACCTCATCAGAGGCATGGAAGTGTGAAGCAGAGCTCAATTTGTGTACCTCTGGATCCAGCTTAGCAGCCTGACCTTCAAATAACGTGTGAATCAGAGAAAAGAATGTATCAATTAATTTTGATGTGGAGAACATGACTGCATGAGTATGTCCACCACAGGAAAATATCAACAATAACAGTCAGAGAAAATGCTATATGGTAGTAAAGAACTTCCCCACAAACAACCAAACATACCATTGACAATGCATTGCTTTAGAACTGGCTTTTCCATTTTTTTGGCGTAGAAAGCTGCATACCATACTCTTAACTCAGTTCCCGGTGGGATGTCCCGAGAAGTAGTGAAGTAAATATCATTATCATGTTGAAAAGCAGTCAGGTTTTGATGTTCATATAGACTGGCTGGTCTCACCATCATCATCC
Organism: Python bivittatus; assembly: GCF_059951505.1. Taxonomy (NCBI): domain Eukaryota; kingdom Metazoa; phylum Chordata; class Lepidosauria; order Squamata; family Pythonidae; genus Python; species Python bivittatus. The sequence continues at coordinate 22,296,388 of NW_028277074.1, forward strand.
AGTTACAGTCATCTTCATTAGACGTATCAAAATACACTGGAGACCCCTCCTTCTGAAAAACCTATACAATACCCATGTAGATCTTTAATACAAACTTGCTCCTAATGATCATTTGATAAAATAACAAACTATACAATGACACATTTATTTTATTAGAGCTATTTTCTCTAGCAGAAATATGAAGGTGCCCCCAGCATTTTTCATCTGGCCATGTCCATATATCACACTATTTTATGGTTGCATATCATGACACTTTTTAAAAATGCAAAATGTGCCCAAGGTCCCCTCAAACTGGGGAACCCCTAGAGTAGAGGATGACCAGATTCCAATGGGTTCCCTACGTCTAGATATTTCTGTAATGATATGGAAGAAAAAAAACAACTAGGTTTCATGCTCCTGTGATGAGGAAAATAATAACCTGAATTGCTCTGACTCTTCCCATCTTAAAAGCATCTTGGCTTTCATTCCTATTCCTGGTCTGGGCTATCTGAATTATGCTTGGTAGCTACTTATACATTATTGCCATTCATTTACTAATGTATTTAACATGACTTTACTTTGTCTTACTTGTGCCATTTTTTCATTATTCTTCAAAGATCTGCTCAAATCTTTCCTTTACTTTCACATATCTGACAGTTAGTGCTAATTGTCCCCAATACAAATACAAGACCTGCTGTGATATCAGACTGAAAAATCTACCCAGTCCAATATTCCCTCAGGAAACTCAAAGGCAAGCTATGGAGACACCTGTTATAATAATCAAAGCTTTGTGTCACTGTAGGAAGGCTTTTGAACTCAGTAGTTCTACGTTGATTATGAGAATCAAATGTGTCCAACAGCCATAAATAACTTTGTCTTGATTCTCCACTTGTTATCAGAAAGTTACATATGAACAGCTAGTTGTGTTGGACTGTAATTCACAACAAGCACAGCAATGCTCATTTAGAAATTCTATACCCACAGTTCTGAAAGGTACCAGATGAGCAAAAGCTAGCCATATTTTCAATGTCTTTATATTTGATTAACCTAAATGTAGAGTCACTATACCTTCAGTGGAAATGTTAATTCCTTTTCCAGTTTGGCAACTCTCTTGGATTCAAAGGGACCAAACTGGGTACGTTTCACGAGCTGAGTTATTGCAAAAATACCTTCGGTCCCATCTTCAAGCTGTCTGATCTCCAAGTTGGAGGGAAGGGATGATCTAAAAAGTGAATATTTTGATGCTAAAACATATTTGCCAGTAGTTATGAGAGGAAGAATTCAATCCTTATAGAATGAACCCAACATCTTAACATGGATAAGGATAGATTCTCTACAAAAATGTCCTAGAGCAAAATAGTAATATAAAAGAAAAACCACATTATATTCTTTGACCTTACTGTATGGTAATGAACAGGAGTCCCCTATATCTCCTGCTATCTGACCATTTAAAATGAAAATACCAAGGACTGAAGCTGAGAAAACATGTTTTCTATCCCATAGCCAAAGCTGCTCTATAAAAAGCAAGTTATGGGAAACAATTTTATGACCAAGCATTTTAAAGACCAAACAATTTAAGCACCAAGGACTCCACAAACAATCTAATGCAGGGAAAGGCTTGAAAAACTTTTGAAGGAATTATATATTTTCACACTTTTTTCTGTATTATTCTTTCTCTATAGATAATCTATAATCAGTTGTGATTCAAGTTGCACATTTATAACACATTGCTGTGACAGAGACAAAAACTGAAAAGCACCTGACACACTGCAAATTATATCTGGTAATAATAGTAATAATTAAAAATAATAATAAATAAAAACAATAATATAAACATAATAATAGTAATAACTCACAAACAACTAGATGATTTATTAAACACATCTCCACCCCAAGTTACATTTATTGACAATTTAGTATTATTATCTCTGACAAGAGAAAACTAATCTTAGTGACAAATACTTTGTCTTTGCCCAAACAGAGGCATTTGTTTCCCTTCTCAGAACATACTGGCACTTCAGAATAGGATTTACAAATGTGGACTTCTGAGGACAGCATGGTGGACTGAAGACAGCTCTGCTTTTGTGAAGCTGACGACTGTGAGGAAGAAAGGAGCTGATGAATGGATTGGCTCCTCAGAATCCCCCTCAAGATTAAGGAGAGAACAAGGATAGCCCATAAGTTTGCTCCGTACAGAATCTCCCTGCAAAGAGATAGCAAAATAGCCATCTCCAGCAGGTTTGAGAGTTCTGGGAGCCAGGGGAAAACCATCCTGCCTAAGCCGTGGTTCGGTGCCTTTCAAAGAGACACTGGATTCGCCTACTTCCTCTCTTAATTACTTTAGGAAGCTGCTTTTTACTGATTTATTAGAAGTTAAGAAACTTCTAAAGGGCAAGTTTTATTACACCAGGAGAATCTCCTTCAATCCTGGATGAAAGAGGCTTTATGTAAGTGTAAGGATTAAAAAAAAGATTTACTTTTTGGAAACAGCAAAAGGAAGATGAGAATGTGGATTCTGGTTAGATAAGGGGCTAAATGGACTTGAAATAATATTTCCTGTGGGGTGTTTAAAAACTTATGAAAGAATATATGAAGTTTCTGAAATTAATGAGAAATCCTCCCATGGGAAAGTTTGGTTGACTGAAAAATAAACAGATGATAAGAAGGGACTTGAAAGTTGTCTAGAGGGAACCAAAGAGAACAAACGATTACAATTAAAGGAGAAGAGACCCATTAATACAATGGAGCAATACTATTTGACTATAGAAGAAATTAAGGCTGTTTGGGAACAACGTACTCAGATATTACTTACAAGATTGTCTGATACTATAACAAAGGATATAGAAGAACAAAAGATTTTATTGGACAAAACAGAGATTGAGGCTGATTTGAATGTGGATTTGGAGTTTAAAAAAATGCTGGATTACACAAGTAATATGGAAAAAGATGCTGTGGATTTGAAAATGGATTTTAAAATGTCAGAGTATAAAAATGATATGGAAAAAGATGTCAAAATGGATTTACAAATGAAATCAGCTGATGTTATAATAATTAAAGGGGTTATACAAATAACAAAACAGAAGAGTGACTTGGAAAGCCTTCTTATTTTGGATTTACAAAAGGAATGTGTTAAAGCAATGAAGCTGTTTCTGAGAGGAGACAAACTACTGAAGTTGTTCCTGAAAGGAGACAGAGAAAATGATAAAAAATCAACCTGTGGGACACTATTTGACAGGATTAAAGATCCAGCTTTTAAAAAGTAAATAGATGGTTTACAAAGTGAACTTATTTGACTATGGTTAAAATAAATATGTTGTGGTTTCTGGTAGCAATCAATGGGATTTATTTTTTACCATGACTGAGTGACAAAGTTTTAAGGATTTGTCTACAAGTACGGAGAGATTTCTTTTGCTTTATTTCTTAGAGAAAGTGATAAATTGGATTATAAAACAGATTTTTTTTATTAAGGTTAAAATACATATTATTTTTGATAGCTCTTAATAGACTTTTGCTGATTAGGACTGAATGATGAGCTTTTATACTTTGATTATTGATAAGGAATGAGTTATGGGAAGAAGAGATCTTTCTTTTTATGGAAATACTAGAGAAGGTATTAAGTTACGGAAATTGTTTATATTTGCCTGGAGGGAGGGTGATTCATCTTTTATATATTCTCTTTTTCTTTTCTTTTTTCTTTTCTTCTTTCTATCCCTTTGCACTACTATTTCTCTTTTCTTTACTTTTTATATTTTCTTTAGTTTGTATTAGTCTTTTACCTTTGTATTTGTAAACTCTAATAAATTATTAAAAAAAAATGGGATTTACAAATGTATACAGGTAGTCCTCATTTAGCGACCACAATTGGGACTGGCAACTCAGTCATTAAGCAAAGCAGTCGCTAAGTGAAACCACAACTGTGCTTACGATCTTACTTCAGCTTTCCTTTGCTTTACAGCCTGCAAAGGTTGCAAATGCAAGGATTGGTCGCAAAGTTACTTTTTCATCACTGTTGTAACTGCAAATGGTCACTGTCCAAGGCAGTCGCTAAACCAGAACTCCCTGTACTCTTTACATAAGCAAGGCTTCTTTTGCTCCCATTTTATGCTACCAATATAGTGTAATTTCCATGAACTTCTTACACTGCTTTTTGTAGTAAATCCTAGAAAGCTACTATCTCTCTGAGGCTTCCCTATCCTGATAATCTCCTGAAATGAGAGACTACAACTTCTAGAATAACAGAGCTCATGCTGTGTTCTGTAGCCCTCAGCACATTTGGAGGCCATCAAATTGGGAAGCTTCTCTAACCCTATGAAAAGGTAATTAACAATGATGCATTGGCCATGAATTTCCACTCAGCTGAAACTAGTTCATACACTATTACTTGGCTTCTTGGTATTCAAAAACTCCAAAAGCTAACTTAAAGTAGCAGATGGTCATGATGACTATCTATTAGATTTCCATGCTACCTTTCCTTTAGGAGTTCAATGTGGCTTAACTACCTTATGAGGTACTCCAGGTTGAGAGAAAGTGACTGGCCCAAAGCCACCCAGTGAATTTTGATGACTGAGGGTGGACTTAAACATGTGTCTCCCCAGTCCTCGTTCAACTCTTTAACCACTACACGCACTAGCTCATTTCAGTTGACATTTAGAATTACAGTGGTACCTCGGGTCACGAACTTAATTCGTTCCGTGACTCTGGTCGCGACCCAAATTGGTCGCGACCCGAATCAAATTTTCCCATAAGGTTCGATGTAAATACGGTTAATCCGTTCTGACCCCTACGAATTTGGTCACCAACCGATTTTGGTTGCCAATCGAATCAAATTTTCCCATCAGGTTCAGGGTAAATACGGTTAATCCGTTCTGAACCATATGTATTTTTTTTTAAACCACAAAAATATGACACAAAGTACAGTACAGTACACTATGAAGAGAGAGAACACTAACCTTGCTTGAGGCGTGGAGGACAGGAAGGCGGGTGGGGAGGCGGTTATTGTTTGGAGGGAGAGTCCCCCTCCCTACAGGAAGCCATGACCACGTGTCATGGCGGGGAAAATGGCCGTGGATCCTGTTCGTCACCTGATGCGGAGTTTGCGAACGGAAGCAAAATTTTGCGAACGGTGCTGTTCGTGACCTGAATTGGTCGTGAATGGAAGCGTTCGTGACCCGAGGTACCACTGTATATACAATCAACCCAAGACCTAGAGTATTCTCCATCTATAATGCAATATCCAAAGCAAAATTCAGGTTCACTGAGAAGCTTCTCTTTTGAAACATTGCCAAACAGGCTTGGTTTATTTCAAAAACATGCAATGCTGCAAAAATTACCTTGCCCTGCTTAACACAAAGGAGTCTTTGACTGTCACCACAGGACCCAGCTCTGGACATTCTGAATCATGATACTGATTGCAATCTTCACACCCTGGAAACAGACAAGAAGAAAAGTACCCTTTTCTCATACCTTGCCAAGTAGCTATAAAGAACATTCAAGTCTTTTCATACTATTTCAAACAATTGTGGTATTTAATAGCCCAGTGGGTATATAACCAATTGTAACAACAACATATTTCAACTGATTTCAAGGAGACACTGGGTGAAATTACACTGAATTTATAAACTACAGCCATATTATTTATAAAAATACATTTCAAATAAATGTGTAACAAATGAACCTTATTAAGAATATCCTAAAGCATGGAAAAGAAACATGTTACATTCAAACTAGAAAATAATTTTAGAATACTCTGATCAATGGGGTTCCATCAGAATTCAGATGTGTGAACGGGGCTGACAAAAATGCTAGTCAGGAATCCTTGGGAATCCTGCTAAAAGAGATGGATTGTGGTATGTATGAAAACCATAAATCAGACATGGATGGATTCCTTAGGACAACTCTACTCACAGGTCTTTTAATTTGACTTTTGGAGTATCCCCTTTTTGCTGGAATCATAGCCTAGCTGTTTGTGTGTTACTTTTAGGGGTTGTGGTAAGGAAGAGCAGGGATGCCTACCAGCCCAATTGCTTACACCAAAATTTGGAAACAATGTCATGTATTCTTCCCAATGTTACAAACTTGCAGCACAAATACATTATGTTATATTTATAACCTATGATGTTTTCCATTATTGCTATTAAAAACAATTAAAGAACAACTAACATCAGTGTGCAGGCAAAACTACCACTGCAGCCTAGTAGTATAGACTTTAATTTTGAATCAGCAGCTGAGACAAAGATATATATTTGAAAATTTTGTTCTCTTTTTTCAGACCTGGACTATTGTGTCTGACAGTTCTATTCCCTAATAACATATCCTAGAGTCTTGTCATTTATGAATTATATCTTAAGCACATCTACTTACCTTGCTAATAAAATGCAAAATTCTGAAAAAAGCTTTCCAGCTATTGAAATTTATTTAAAAAAAAAGTATTCTAGCTATCAGTAATACAGAATCAGTAGCTGAACAGTATACAGGTCATCCTCATTTAGCAACTGCCTCATTTAGCAACTGTTGGCAGTTACATCAGTGATGAAAAAGTAACATTATGACCAATCCTTGCATTTATGACCTTTCAGGTCTATAAAGCAAAGGAAAGCTGAAGTCAGATGGTAAGCACAATTGCGGTTTCACTTAGTGACCACTTCACCTAACAACCAAGTTGCCGGTGGTCCCAATTGTGTCACCAAACGAGGACTATCTGTAGTGAGATCCTCGATGCCTTGGGCAATCCATGAAGCTAGCAGCTATGCTCTCAATATTTATTTGTTGTGAAGTTGTATAAAAAACCAGCAAACCACATGCTTATAATAAAGTATATATGGTAGTCCTTCGGGTTCGAAGAAGACACACAGTTATGCAGTTCATCTGTGGACACCCAAGTGGCTCTACAGTCCTAGTCTGGAAGTGCAGAGCCTAGCACAATGGGGGCACTGGAAGTCCACTGTTGTAGTAACTGTGGGTGTTATTCTGTGAGTCCACTCATGGTTTTCTATCAGTTTTTGGCAGTGCCTGTCTTCAAAACTGGTGGAGGCTTCATAGCACAGGGCTTGACAGTGGGTTCTGTCAGCAGCTGAAGTTTCTAGTTCCCTTGGCTGGATGTCACAATGGCATAGGGTTTCTTTTATAACGTCTTTGTAGCACTTGCGTGGTCGACCTCGAGGTCTCTTCCCAGACTCCAGTACACTATAGAGCAACTGGGAAGGCATGACGTGTCCCATCCATGGAACCTGGGCTCTGATAATCAGGGATTCAATGCTGGTGGACTCTGCGCAATCCAAGACCTCCAGCTTGGAGACACGGTCTTGCCAACAAATGTCAAGGATGGAGCAGAGAGCGCAGGTGTGAAATTTTTCCAGTTGTTTGATGTGCCTTCAGTAGAGTCCAGGACTCACATCCATATAGGAGAGAAGGGATAACTACAGCTCTGTAGACTTCAGCTTTATGGAGATACCGATGTTGTGTTGATTGAGCACTCTAGTACGCAGCCGCCCCAGTGCCTGGCTGGCCTTGCTGATCCTGGAGTCAATTTCTTTGTCCAAAAACCCATCGCTCGAGACGATGCTTCCCAAGTATTTGAAGCTGTTTACACTTGTCAGCTGGATGTCATCAACAGTGATTTTTGGTTCTACGGGGTTGGTATTTGACACAGTCTGGTAAAGTACTTCAGTCTTGTTCAGGCTGATAGGCTGAAGAGTATAGCAGTGTTTGAGAATTGTTCAGCATCAACTGTAGATCATTGTCTTTGTGTGCCAGGAGCGCACAAACTATAAGAGTAGTTCAGAAGGTGATATATGAGGCTTTTTGGGGCCATAGATGATTGTGATGTCATTTGCTACAAATTAACTCTCCTAACAGACATGGCAAACTCCCATAGCAAGTACATCTATTAGGGATAAAATTATCCAAAATTATTCAAGTTCTTGAAAAAACTGAAGAGATCTGCATATACCAGATGCACGCAGTAGAAAAGCTCTAATGTTCACAGCAATTACTTGTCTCTGGCACATCCTCAATCTCCCGTTACCTTTAATATTCCTTTATTATGTGGTTGGAAGCAAAAGTACACATTATTTCTGGACTACCATACATCACTCCTGCTCTTACGTACTAGAGTCAGCACATGGGAATAATATCTGGAAGTATGTAATGACATACTATCTAAATGCCTACGCTCAGAGTACATAATAGTGATATGCAAATCAAATCTGTGAACTAACTGTACAAATTGAACCTAGGTACCTTTTATAAAAGTATGTACATAAGACGTATATAAGAGACCTCACTTCCACTAAATTCTTCTGTAAATTCTATGCACTTAAATGCAAATCTAAATACCTACACCTGTAGGTATGCTGTAAACATTGGTCTCTTATTTCTTCTTCTTTCCCCTTTCCTTGACACCTTTTGTAAGCTGTTTGGGGCACAGGTCTGTTGGCTTGTGTATAATATAGAACTATTTAAATAACTATGGGAATGAGAGAAACCTGAGACTGAATATCCCATTCAAAGGAGCTGTTAATAATAGCATTCCTGCCAGGACACTGCATTCTTCTTTCTAGAACATAAATACTAAATAAAAATAATGCTGAAAGAAGCGAGACCATCCAATTAGGCAGAGCAGGGTCTTTCATTTATCTACATGAAAGAAAAAACTACTTACCAAAAAAACTGAACTAGCACCTATGTAAAATAGCATCAGTACAATACAAAAATAACAAGCTAAAATCTTCATTTTGTTCCGGCAGAAGTATCCTTCCTATATTTAAATGACTAATACAGAGGTACAGAATGACAAATTCAGTTTTAACAGGGCAAAAAGTCATAGTGATGATTTATTCTCCTTCCTTGAGCACTTACATATAAAGTCGCTGCCTTCTTCAGCCATTTCTGATATCTGCCAAAATAAAAAGGACAGAGATATCAGTCAGATCACTAGACTGTTTCCCATAAAATTAAACCAACTTAAAACACATATTTTCTTGCCTTCAAAACAATGTGTGCCATGAGGAAAATGAAGTATCTGCAATGATATATCATGGTTTATAATATATAACCTCTGATCTTATTTTCTATTACCTAGAGGTTTATACTAAGGAGTGTCTTTGAATTACATAAGAAGAATTTCAAAAGAAACACTGTTTCCAGAAAGGAAACTATATGTATATCACTATGTGTAATGAATGTACCAATGCCTATTTTATTTCTTGTTGATATGATGGAAAGCTCAATTCCGTATATGTGACTCTACCAGCTATGCTACCCCAACATTGGTTAAAAATCATATATAGTTGTGAAATTCCTTATGGGTGTAAAGAAATAAGAAGCAATTGTAAATTGCCCAGGCTTCCAATGTCGCCCAATGTCTTGTTTCACCTGATTTCTAAGACTTGTGATGCAATCTACCAGTCTTTGAGCTGGCAGAAAAGTATGCTGGCATAACATTTGCTCTCCTAATGGCTGAGTGGTAATGCTCTAGTAATGAAGTCAACCCCCCCCCCCCGCCAACCCTTGTGCTTTCCTTACAGTTTTAATGCACAGCAAGTTAAAGAAAGCAATTGATAGTTTTTCCTGCCTTCATCTCAGCAAGTGCCATGTGCCAGCAGTAAAAGCAATAACAACTTGCAGATGCTCTGAACAGAGAGCTTAGCTGTTTGCAGCCTGTCAAGTTGTCCAACATGTTGCAAACAGGGTAAGGGTAAGGGTAAGGGGTGAGGAATGTCACCAGGTTATTTCTGGATTCAGATTTAGCACCCGGAGTGTTTGATCCATGTTCAGAAACAGCATTTCTGTTTTATGGGTACAGAGGAGAGGTTGTGGGGAACATCATGAGCACTTCAACCCATGCTCTTCCTCTGTACCGTTGATCATCAGTCAGTCTAGCAGGCATGGAGGAAAGCATAGAACCAGGTGTCCAATCTTTTCTGCAACCCAAACCCAACATGGTAATGGAGAGCAGTGCCCAGTAACTGGAGGGGAGGATGTGTACCCATAGCAGCCTGAAGTGGAGAGAAGCAGCTGAACAGATGCTTGTCCTGAACACATCATCAACCATATTGTTGATGATATGTGCTGGATTGTGTCCATGGTAAAAACTGTGTTTGGAGAAGAGGGAAAACACTACTTTAAAACTGAAACAGTTGAAGATGGCTGCCTCAGTCATGGACTGAGATTGTTATTGTATGTCTATGTTCCTGCCTATCTCTTCCTCTCTCAAAAAGACTGTAAGGATACTAAAACAAGGGTCACAGGAAAAATATTCAATTTGGCAACCTTACAGAGGTTTAAAGAAGCATCTTTTCACTTTGGGAAAAGTAACAACATTTGGCAATGCTCCTGAGAAATATATCCATCATAGAGAAAAGGTCAACAACAGGGAACCTGGCTGAAAAGCACATCCTTTCTGCCCCATAAAGCTGCAAGAACATTTCCTAAAACCCATTTCATAGTATTTAAAACCATATTATTTAAAAGGAAAATGGAAGCAATATGTTTCACAATATTGTATAAAACAAAGGCTTGGGTGTAACTTCTACCTCTGCTGCAACAAAAGGACATTCCTTGAACCACACCTATTCCCAAAGTGACCAAAAAAGCAGAATCACTTATTTAACAGCCAAATGGCTAAAATGGCACAATCACCAGATTGGCAGAAATGTGCACCCTGCCAAGAAACCATTCTTTTACAGTGCAGGCCAATTCAAAGTATTCAATCAAATAAAATTTATATTTTAACAAAATATACATGTACATTTATTTTAAAAACTCATACGAAGAAAAATGATTTAATGCAGAAAATAAGGGAAGGAAAGGAATGAATCATAAAACCCTGGTGCTTATTAAGAAACTGTTTTTTTATTTATTAGATTTATACCCCACCTTTTGTACAGGAGCTCAACCAGTGTATACAGTACACCCTGCTCCTATTTATCCCCATAACAGCAACTCTGAGATAGGTTGGGGTGACAGAGAGTGACTAGCCTAACATTGCCCGGTGAACTTCTGTGGCTGAGGGTGGACTGCAACATGGGTCTCCCTCAATAGGGACTCTTTCCTAGTCCGACACCTTAAACACACCACACTTTTTAAACAAATGTAGCTGTGCAAAGAAACAATTTAGACCTGGAAACAGTTCCACATTTCACTTATTTTTAGAAATAAATTTAAACTTCTTTAAATACTCTAAGTTTACCTCTACTATATTTATGTATCTTGATAAAGAAGACATTTAGTTTATCTTAATCTAGAACAAACTGGTTAATAGAGCTGTTCACCAGCCTTTTTTCTCCAAATTATTATATGGATTGCAAAAGATAAAAGATTGCTTCAAAATGTTATGTGACAATAAGAAGTGTTTCCCACTGCATGTATGCCCTGCTGACATATTGTTAAATGGTATTAAATACTACTAAACTATTTCAGACTATGTATTACTAAAAGCCAGGTTGAAAAGATGGGTCTTTTCAGATTTTTGAAGACTTCTAAAGAAGATACACTCAGGAATGCCTTCCCAAACTAAAAGCACCCAAAGATTAACCTGTTCTTCATTTTAATAGAAGAAAGATAACACAGGCCTAGGATACTGATGGCATTAAACATGATAATCAGTACTTTTAATACTGCCTAGAAACCTACAAGCAGCCTGTGTAACTATCTAATAGCAAGATTAAGGGACAAAGTTTTTAAAAAACCAATGCATTGTGAACATACAGCAAGAGGAGCAAAAGGGAAACCAAAATTGTCTGAAGTTAGAGGAGAAACACTGAAAAAGAACTAGCCAAAGCAAGAAATCTCTCAGATCAATGTGGGGATGTGGATCAGTAAATAAGGTATTAATTTAAGGATGGTCAAGAGCCTAAGAGATTTCTTGCACTGGAAACCATTTAACTTTTCATACTCTCTTATGACCTCCAAGTAAATGGACTCAATTTCCTTGCCTTTATATTGGATGGGAAGAGCACGATTATAATTTTATTTTTTAATATCCACTATTTTTAAAGTCCACCTCAAGTCCTGCTGTGCTGCTTCATTTTGGCAGGGAGTTGTTCCTGGTAGGGGTGAGCGAAGAACACCAGAAATGTATGCCAAGAGTATATATTCGCAGCAAGGTCACCCAAAGCATGAAGGTCACCCCAGATGCCCAGCTAAAACAGACAGACACCTACAGTGGGCAGCTGCGATATAAGAAAATGTTGCGGGAAGATGGTCACTTTAGTGACTATGGCAAAGGCATCAATTCATACTGTGTGGAAGAAGGCAATGGTAAACCACTCCTGTATTTTTACCAAGAAAACCATGTCAATAGAAGATATAAAATGATTGATGATATAGTGCAGGATAATGGGACCCTCAGGTTGGATGAAACTCAACATGCTATTGAGGAAGAGCTGAGGATCTTTCAGAGTACTAATGATGTTTATGATGTGGCTAGATTAAAGCCTTCAGGATGTCTAGTTGCTGATATTGCCACACAGGAAAAGAAAATCCAAAGCTGCAAAAACAGAGTTACAGTGGGAACATGAAACATAAGAAACCTGAACATGGGAAAGCTCAACACATGAAAGATGAAATAAAATGATTACAAATTGACATCTGAGGCACCAGCTGATTTGGATGGACTGGGATTGGATACTTTCAGTCAGAAGATCACACTGTTTACTACTCAGGACATGAAAAGCAAAGAAAGAAAGGTGTTGCTTTTATACTTAGGAAGGGTATAGCAAGTACAGTACTTGGCTACAATGCAATCAACAACCAAATAATATCAATTAGACTTTTTGGACAACCTTTAATGATGATCGTCCAAGTTTATGCTGCAACTACTGATGCAGAAGAAAAGGGGTCAATGAGTTTTATGATCGAGTTCAATTTGAAACTGACAGAATAAGTGTAATGGAAGGTGAGAATGACCTTAGCAGACTGGGGAAGAGATGCTGCCTGGGGAATGATCAGATTAAAGGGGGAGGAGCCTGCAACTGAGTAACGGGCAGAAAAATAAACTTAGAAAGGATCCTCCCTAACTAATCAGGCAGTAAATAGGGACAGCGGGAGATCCGTACTTTCAGACTTGCAAGATTCTGTTAATGTAGCCTAACAATAAAGTAGAAGTAGCTCATCTGGTCATGTTTCCTGTCTTGTTTACCTGGGAGGACTGACAATAAGACACGAGATGCTTGTGACTGGAGACTGGAATGCCAACGTTAGAAACATTAAGGAAAATCTAGTTGGATTGCATGGCTTAGGAAACCGAAATGAAGCAAAAGAATGACTTACAACCAAAACAACACCTATATACTTGGACATGACCAGATAGAGTACATAGAAATAAAATTGACTATATTATTAGTACAAGGAGGTGGAGGAGCTCAGTTATAACATCAAAGACATCAAAGAGAGCCAGTTTGGTCTAGAGGTTAAGGCACCAGGCTAGAAGCCAGGAGACTTGAGTTCTAGTCCTACTTTAGGCATGAAAGCCAGCTGGGTGACTTTGGACCAGTCACTCTCTCTCAGCCCAACTCACCTCACAGGGTTGTTGTTGTGGGGCAAACAGGAGGAGGAAGGAGTATTAGGTATGTTTGCTGCCTTGAGTTATTTATAAAAATAATAAAGGTGGGATTAAAAAAGTCTAAAAAAAAAAAAAGACATGGCCAGGTGCTAACTGTGGAATTGATCACAAACTGCTCAAGTGCTAGTTCCAAGTTAAGCTAAAGAAGAAAAAACCCAGAGTTTCCACAATATGATCTTGAGCATATACCCACCATTTTCAAGGAGAACACTGGGAATTACTTTGAAGTCCTCAATCTCATTGATAAAAAACCAGAGGAACAAATGAAATGGAATGAAATCAAAGAAATTGTTAAGGACAAATGTGAAAAGAGATGGCCAAGGATGAAGAAACAGAAGAAAGCAAACTGGATGTCAGAACAAGCTGCAGAAATTGCCAAGAAGAGAACCCAAAGCCAAGAAAGACAAAAATCTCAGGAAGGAACTTAACAAAGAGTTTCAGAGAGCTGTTAGAAAAGACAAGCAGCAGCATTACAACAACTTCTATACAAGATGAGAAAGATAGAAATAGACATGGAAAAACAAAGAATGTCTTCCAAAAGATCTCTGAACTCAAAAGAAAGTTCCAAGTTCAAATTGGTAAGCTAAAGACACCAACGGACAGATAGTAACTGATTCAAAGATCAAACAAAGATACATTTTAACAGTAAAGATGTCAAAATCCAAGATACCTTAGAACAGATTCTCTAGTGTTAGGGAACTTCTAGTACTGGAAGATGAAATTAGGTCAGTTTTCCAGACATTATTGCATTATTGCTGATTCATGCTAGATAATTGAGAAAGCCAAAGAATACAAAAAGGAAGTCAATATGTGCTTCATTGATTATAGAAGAGCCTTTGATTGTGTCAATCATGTCAAGTGTGGAATGTGCTTAGAAAAATGGGAATCCTAGAACATCTCATTGTTCTCATGAGAAACTTATAAACAGGTCAGGAAGCAACAGTATGGACAGAACATGGTGAAACAGACTGGCTCCAGGTTGGCAAAGGATAAGACAAGGCTCCCCTTATTTATTCAACCTATATGCTGAATATATATTAAGGAAAACTGGATTGGAAGAAGATGAGCATTTTTGATGGCCAAAAATGTAAAGGATCTATTTACAAGCTCTAGTAATAAAGTCAAGGAGCAGAGTGAAAAAATGGAGCTAAAATGAAATATAAAGAACATCAAACTAATGAGAACAGGTACACCAACCAGCCATGGAACTGATGATGAAGATATCAAAGTGGTAGATAGCTTCTGCCTTCTAGGATCAATCATCAACAGTAAAGGAACAAGCAGGCAAGAAATACGCCACTTGGTAGAGTAGCCACGAAGACCTTGGAAAAGATATTCAAATGGTGTGATTGGTCTATTTCTCCAAAGATCAGAATATTACAGAATGTTATTTCCTGTAACACAAGGAAGTGAAAGTTGGACTTTGAAGAAGCAGGATAGGAAGAGTATTGATGTTTTTGAACTTTGGTTTGGAGAAGACTCCTGAGAATAGTGTGGACAGCCAAGAAAACAAACAAATGGATCATCGAACAAATCAACCCAGACTTTTTACTGGGGGCACAAATGGCCAGACTCAAATTATCCTACTTTGAATATATTATGTGAAGACCTGATTCTCTAGAGAAAGCTCTAATGCTGGAAAAGGTAGAAGGAAAGAGAACAGCCAGCAGCAAGGTGGATGGACTCAGTCACAGTGGCAATGGGTGCACCATTGGAAGAACTGAAGCACCAGTTTAGGGTGCATCATGGAGAAAATTGATGTGGTCACTAAGAGTTGATACTGACTTGATGGCATATAATTGATCAAATTTTTAAAGTAAACTTGGCAAAGTATCTCACAGAGCTGATCTCTGAAGTTATATTATTTTGCCACAATGTCTAATCTTTATACCAACATAAAAACATTTTACTCTGTTAAAATAATATTGCTATTGCTAACAGACACTGGTGTATACTGCATAAGACCTTTTTGATGCAGAATTTTTTTTTTGGTTATATAACTTAAATTTTTCCCCAACTTTATTTCAAGAATTTGATTATTGTAGAATTTTTCTTCTTTTTTCAAACAGTAGATAATTCTACATACAACAGCTCATTGGAAGACAAGTTACACAATATACTCACACAATGTGACACTAGACAATCTCTTTCCTTAATCTCTGCATGTGCTACAAAAATACATTAGTCTATCAATCTTGCAGAAAGATTTAGTTTGGATGAAGGAGACATTAAGAATCTGTTTAGCTGGGGGGGGGGGGTGTCTGTATTTACCAATAACGATTCTGCAAGATGGAACCCACTTTCAATCCCTGGTGCTATGAGATTTAAGCGCCTGGAATCTAATTCTGAAATAGAGGATATACCTTCCTTCCAGTGCATAGTATATATGATTTTCTTTTTCTTTGAGAAGGATTTAAGGATTTAAAAATCTGTTATATAGTAAACCTCTACAGAATTCTGCTATTTCAGCAGGGCTCATTCCCAGGCAAGTTTTATAGTATTATAAATATAATTCTAATCACATTTTTCTGAATAAACATATGTATGGCTGTGTTGCTTGATTTTTAGAGTTTTCATAGTGCAATCCTATACATATGACATGTTTCAACTCAATTGAAACATTCACTGAATTCAAGGAAGCTTGCTTATCAATAATAGGATGACAGCTGCGTTCTCTTACTGTCTTACATAGTGTTACTTTGCTGCCTTTGGCAATCATGATGTGCTTTCGCTGGGGAAAGGATATGGGGTGAGAGAGCTATGAGGATCTCTTATCTAGTTCTTACAGTTTTAAAAGTCCTTTTTATAGTCAGAAGAGCACTCTCTGAATTGCATAAAACCATGATACCTGAATGTAAGCTTTATACTCAGGAATAAATCTCGGACTGCAACGATAGAGTTAACTGTATGGAAGGCTTCAACCAGTAGAATTGCAAAAAGAATGCTGGACTGCAGTTTCAAAACAAGCCTCCTTAATTCTTAGTCTGCTATTAGCTTTAGAAGAGAGGCAAGCAAGGGATCAAACTTACTCTGATACTCACTAGTTCTCTACTCAAGAACTTCTGGTGTTACATCACGTGCACAGTTTTGTAGTGATATGTTTCCTTTTTCTCTCTTTGACAACAAACAAGATTCTCATTTGAACCAAAATAAGCACAAATCCTGCTTATTTCATAGCAGAAATTGTGAGAATGAAGGGGAGAGAAATACTGTTCAATCTTATTAGGTCACGCATGAACAAAATGACAAAAGCAAGATTAATATATTTACATTGAGCTGCAGTATTTCTATAAAAATCCTAACCCCTTATGTTTCTATTAATTAAATGGTTCTCTGCCACCTTTTAAAAACTATTTTCAGAGACCAAAGGCCAAATTCCAATTTGCTATAAAAAGTAATGATAGTCACTGCACTGCTGTGGTTCAGCAACGATATATATGAATTGTGACATCAAGACACCACAACTGAAGAAATAGCACCAGATGGGTGAAAATAGTTCATAACTGCGCTAATCTGTTCAGTGGTACATTATTCTTCAGACTAAATGAGACTGAAATCTAATAAATATAAAAAACACAATCAGAAGAGTTATATCTTTACGTCATGAGTGTGTGTTAAGGAAAAGGATGGCCATCTGAGCAAACAGTTTAACATCAACCCTAAACAATGCAAGATTCAGTAGATATAAACATATAAAACTATTTGCACAATCAACACATTTATTGATTCATTGACATTAAAAATAAGGTGGAATGTGGATGAGAGATGACAAATAGATTAACAAATGAACTCAAACTTGAGTTGACTCCCTCCTCGAATCCACTTCATGTGTTATAGTACTCTCTTCCAGTATTTAAGGTTGCCTTAAGTGTAAGCCTGAAATATGTGCTTTAAAATGTTAAGAGCTCTTGGTTGTTTATATAAATGTGACACAACTGACCCCTACTGGCTCCAGATATTGTTACTGGACTAAAATTGTGTTATTCATTCATATTGCAGTAAAATGCAATATATTTTTGACAACAGTGCTTCACTGATAAAAATGTCATCCCATTTATAACTGATACTAAGGGTACAGTAGGTGGAATTTATCAGTGCAGCTGAGTGGAAGAAAGAAAATAAAGACTATCTATACTCACTTACCTGGAAGTAAATCTCAGTTTACAAATTTAGTTCTAAGGAGACATTTACACAATAGTAATTATGTGATGTTTTAGCAGGGGATTAGTATTTTAGAGATTTGATACAAATGATGTGGTGCCATAAAATGAATTGTAAGGAAAAATTCTGATTTCCATAGATAATTTAGGATATTATCTTACACATTTTAGGATGAGAATGTGTCACTGCAAATCCCAACAGAAAACCTTTCACAACAGTTTGAAATAAAAGCACATATCCTATTAAAATATCACATAACTATATTTAAAAGCGTCCCTGTCTAAATTTCATTCTTCTGGTTCCTCCAAATTACTTGTAATGCAGCATATGTATTAACAGTTTTGTCAAAAATCAATGAAGTATGGCCTTGTATGTCCAAGAAGTACAGCCCCTTGGAAATACTTCTACTCATCTTTCATTACTTTTGTTTTCAAACACAATCAGTGAGATTAATAGTGGAATCCTATATATATTCAGATGTTCCACTGAATAGGCAAAACTTGTCTCAACATGCCATTTAGACACTGTTTATCCATATGCCTTGCTAATAAATCTGTATCACTAACTCCATTATAGAGAAAGAAATGTTTCCTAATACTGTGGAAGAATAGGAGATGCAAAAGATGATTTCAGCATGTTTAATATTAACCACACCTTAAGAGCCACCAAGTCACTAGTGATCAATATAGTATTCTACTTCTTACTCTGCAATCATATGAATGAAAGGACGGTAAAAATATGTGCTTTGCTTAAGGTTTAAAGTATTCTTTCCATGGTTTTGGTTATCCATGCAATAGGCGCCCGGAGTTACTTTGCATACTGCGCTTATAGGAAGGAGACATGTTTGCTTGATCAAATTCCTTCAAATGAAGTTCGAGAGTAAGCTTTGGCATAAAAGGGCCAAAGAGGTGGTCCCTTCGTCCCGTAGCCGAGAAAAAGCCCTTCATGGGATTCTGGCAAAGGTTGCCGCAGAACTGAACAGGTGAGCTTTGCAGCAGTTAACTCAGATCACTGCATTCCAGATGTGCTGCGTTCCTGTTCTTATCTGCAGGAGCGAGTCCTGATGCCTGCGAGAGGACAAACGCTGTCGTCCGACCCAGCCAGACTAGCGAGCGCCTGGCTTTTCCTTTGCCGGCGACTCGGGGCTCAAGTCCGGGCGAAGGAAGGAAGGAAGGAAGGAAGGAAGGAAGGAAGGAAGGATCCGAGACGGCTCCGTCCTCCTCCTCCTCCTCCTCCTCCTCCTCCTCCCGCAGAGGCCAAACCCTTTGCGTTTACTAGGCTGGCGAGCGGTTACTCACAAAGGCCGAGCCCATCGCCGCTCGCCGGACGGCTCGTTTTGCGCCCCATTCTCGCTCTCACGGTACCCCACCCGGTTCTGGCGCGGGTTTGGGGGAAAAAGAAAGGGAGGATGAGTGGAGGAGCCTCGGCAGCGCAGCGCAGGGCGGCGGCGGCGGCGGCAGGCAAGCCCATCCGCTCCACGCAGGGAGGCAGCGGACTGCCTGGGTCGGGCCGGGCCGGGGATCCGGGAGCGGCTCCGCCGGGTTTTGCCTCGGACCCGCCTCACCCTTTCACAGTGCGTGCGGCCGCCGCCGGCTCCTGCCTGTAACAAAGAACAGGCGGCGTGGAGGAGACGAGCGGGACGGAGGGGAGGGAGGAGCAGGCGGCAGCACGGGCGGACGAGAGACCCCACCGCGCCGCCGTGGACAACTCTACGGGTGGAAGAGGGCTCACCGGCACTGGGTCCCGCACACGGGGCAAAGAGCAGTTCCTGGCAATAAGGGAAAGACGCGGAGCAAGGCGGGGGCTTGGCATTACCTGTTTTTGGAATGTTGATGCCCGGATCGAGTCCGGACTCCAGGTTCCGATCCGAGCCGGAAGCACGCGCCACCGGAAGCTAATGGGTGACGTGGCGCAAAGCACCATGGGAATTGTAGTTTAGAGTGGGGTAAGGTCCCGGGGAGCGGCGGTGGCGGGGAGGAAATGCTGAGAATGCAGTGTTTGGGTTGCTCGAACTAGATAGATGGAAAAGCTGACAGCTGTCAGCCGAATGATTGGCAGCACAGAAGGGAAGGGGGCGAATTTCTGCCATAGTAGCCGCTGTATGGACATTAAATAATGGTTCGCTTACAGCCATTCCATATTGGAGCCCGGGAGAAATTAACAGAGTACGAAGGCACAGACTTGGTAATAGATGTGGATTACCTAAAAGCAGTAGAATGAATAAAATCTGATTACATCCAACTTTTGAACAAGCACATTAATGCGGTGCAGCTGGCCTGTGTCAAGACAGCTCCTTCGGATTACCAGCGAACGTCAACTGTCACCGGTGACTTGATTTTTAAAATACTAGAGTACGTCTTGAGTGGCATTCAGAATGGAGCTGTAGTAGAACTTGATTAGGTATGGCTTTCGGTTACATTTCTGTACTTAAGATATAAATCAAATGAATAAAGAAACTCCAGTAAAACTTACTACACGAATGCGTTGGGTGTCTCAGTGTGACCCTGGGGCAGTATTTCACTTCCATATTGAGGGCTCATCTTTATCACTGCCAACCATAGGACAAAGGCATCCCACTATTTTTAGGGGACCTGTCCTCAGTAAGGCAACTTTTTATCCCCAGTCCATTGTGGAGGCAGCCTTGTCTATAGCTGTTCCCGTTTGAAAGCAGACTTTTCTGTTTTCTCCCAACACAAGCCTTGATGTATGAACAAACACCTACAATACAGTACACCTGATACACAATCTTGGTGATGGTCAGGGGCTGGTATCTGATGAGTTCCTACTGGCCAGTTGAGGCTACTGGGGGGGAGCTCCCCTCTGATCACTGAGGTCCATCTTCTGTGTCCATTTCAACTTGGAGGCTGCAGGAGAAACAACATCTGGCTTCCACAGAAGCATCTGCCCCGTAATATTTGATCTGCACTTCATCATTCTGCTCCTTATATACACCAGCACACACCAATCTTCTGGAAGGCCATCAAATCTGTTATTAAATGTGTCCAATGATCTTTGGAAAGACTAACCCTTCTATCAAAAAATAAATGTTTTAAAAAAGGATTTATGACTGAATTTGGTTGGTTTAAATTCAATTTATGGTTGAATTTAAACTGGAGAGAGCTCTATTGCTGGTTCTGTCTGAAATTAGCAAGTTTTTCTTCCAACAAAGAGTTTTGCAGAGCTGTGTTTTGTACTGTTTTTATTACTTTGAGAAGAAGAACACCATTTTACATATTCTATGGGCTATTTCCAGGTGCTGCAGATTGGCCATTCATAGTCAGCACCATCACACTCTTGCAGGGCTTACCAGTCTGGTATATTTGGGATCTGAGATGAAATTGTCAAGAATTCTGCCAGTTCTCCTGCTAGCCCAAGAATGGTAAACCCCTACCCAAAAATAGCCCAACTGACAGTGTGATAGGGTGGAGGACAGGCTAGGATGAAGTGAGAGGTACCTCTCTGTCAGCCTTACCAGGTAGACCAGACAGAAAACATGAGATAAACTAATTCTACTTTATTGTAAAACTACATTAACAGAATCTTGCAAGTCTGAAAGTACAATTCTCCTGCCTTCACCTATACAGCCCGAGAACTGTAAGTTCCCTTCTGAGCCTCTTGATCCATCCACTATGCAGCTGCGGGCCATGCTGTCTCTTATCTAACCATTCCCTAAGCAGCATCTCTTCCCCCCACCCCTCAAGGTCTTTTCTACATACCATTACACTCTCACAATGTGTCATGCCAGCTTCCTCCTGCTTCACCCCAGCTCATCCTCTGCTCTGCCATTTGGTCAAAGACCAGTTACTTTTAAACCCATGTTCAGAAAAAAAGACTTGGCATGGATTAATGGCATGGAGCATTTTCACACTTGTGACCTATCACTCGGCTTTAAGAAAAGCAATTTTTCTCCCCCTGCTTGCTGGTGACGCTAGGTAGATAGAGAAATAAAGCTAGGAGAATCTACCAATCATTGTCCTTAAATTGCCCCTCAGCAAAACTGTAAAGAGGAGACCATCCACAAGCCTCATTACTGCAGCAGATTACAGCATGTCCATCAGAGCAGCTCATATCATGCTGGCAAATTTTTCTGCCAGCTCAGGTCGTGGAGGAATGAATGCAGTCATGAGGAAGAACCCTGGACTATCTTTGAATAGGCTGATCTGGCTGACTGAGTATGTTTTGGTGTAGGAACATCCCAAGAGGATATTGTAATATTATAAAAGCTGTTACATAGTTACAGCCTAATAATTCTCTCTTTACAAAAACCTACAAAGTTTTCTGTTGCTGTTACAGAGGAAAATTGTCGGGAGAGGCTTCACTGCAATCCTTTCAAACTTGGCATCTGCTAAATGCACTAGATTAGAACTCCCCTTATTCCCAATCAAGCCCTGCCAATTGGGGCCCCTGCCCATTCCTTAAGCCAAACTGCTTGTTCTATTTTTATTGATACATAGATCGCTATTTACAAAATTTGATATTTCAGACACGCCACATTAGACTTTCCAATACTAGTTTCAGATCCTATCCTGTAGGGGAAAGATACATTAAGAAAATAATCTGCAGGAATTAAAACAATTTTATTAATATTCTTTGATCAGGTCTAAATTTTCATTGCCTTTCTTTAACCTTGTGAGACTTAAACATTTCACTCTGGGGATCTTCCACAGAAGCACTCTGCATCCATTTAAAAGCAACTTTGGCCCAGCCTGATACCACAATAGCTGACCTGTTTTATTTTGGGCTTAGATGAGATTTATTTGAAAACAGTAAGACTCACATTTTTGTTGAAATGTTGCCATTCTGTACAGTTTACAGACAGCTCTTTCCCTATTTATGGGAACTCCTATCTACTCTCCCAACTACTACTTTCTGCACAGGACCAGACAAATACCTAGAGCTTAAAATAGGGATGTGCATAGCCTTGGGCAGGGGGTGGGGGGTGGAATCATTTCCTTTTGAGTGGAATGAGGGAATCTTTGTTCTCCCACAAAAGAGAGGGAACGATTCTTTCACCTTTAGCATTTCTATATTAGAAGAGAAAGCAATTGCAGATTGTTTTCCAACTAGGGTGGTGCACATGCTGAAAATAATTTGAAATAAATACTTTGGACTTCATGCTAGTGTAGCACCTCTCTGCTATCATAATGATCTTTTTGAATATCCTTGAGAAACAGGAGGATGAGCCACAGACTAGGCAATGGTCAGATAAGAGGCAGCTCAGCCCACGGAAGGAATGGGACCATGGCAAACGTCTCAGAATGGACCCTCCCTAGTTTCTTGGACTGTAAAGGTGGGGGGGGGGGAGAGAGAGATGTACATTCAGACTTGCACGATTCTGTTATTGCAACCTTACAATAAAGGTAGTGTTAATACTCATGGTTGGTGCTTCTTGTCTGGACTACCTTGTAGGACTGACAGCTATTCATTAAAGCATGCACATCTTTTTTTTCAGGCTTCTGCGCTTGCCTGAAAAAAAGTGCTCTACTTTAAGAGCCATATTAAGATTAATGAATGAATTCCTTAAAGCAGCAACTTTTTTTTTTCTGACACCCACAGAAGTCTGAAAGATTTGGCCTGTTTAATATATAGCAAACAACTGAAGCAAGCATGCATGGCCCTACTTCCAGCTGCTTTTAAGAAATAATGTAAAAGCAGAAGTTTTCAATAAAATAGCATTATTTAAAATAATATACAATGTTTCCCACATTAGGGATTACCAACAGTGGTGTACTTAAAATATTTGCAGCAGTGATTAAATCTCCAAATCTTATCAAAGAATCAATGTTACCGGAAACAATATAAAGTTCTTTGTCAATAGGCTAGTTTCCTGGTATAAATGCTAAGCTTCTCTTAGATATGAAAAGGAGACTTTCCAATTATCGTCCATGCTCAGCCTAAAAACTGTTGGAGGGCAGAATGTAAATCAGGAAAATAGTAAATGTGGAATCTGGCATACAGTATTCCTACTTCTCTCTCAGCATTTAAATCAAATGCCAAATTCTTCATAGCTGTTTTAAAGGACAAAGGTAAACACAGGTAAATTAACAAATCATCAAACCTGCTTAATCTATTTCAGATCCCATTGCAAAAATATTCAGTGGTTGCTTCCTTTCTTCTGAGTTGATGATTCACCAAGTAAATAACAGTTTCCATTATATATGTTTTTTTTATAAAATCCAGCTTTTAGTGCATATCCTTTGCATCCTTCTAACAGTGTAGAAACAGTAGGGCCACAGGACAATAGATGCAAATGCCACTGCATTTAAACTGAGCCCTTTACCCTGTGGAAGGATCTTTCCTCCATCAGTTCTAATATGGTCCTTACCACTTAGTACCTCCAACTCTTCAACTTGACTTTCCCTCCGTGGTATCATACAGGTAGTCCTTGGGTTACAACAGCAATTGGGACTGGGATTGCCATTGCTAAGCAATACGGTCGTAAAGCGCAACATCATGTGATCATATCGCTTAGCGATGACAATCCCGGCAAGACACATAGGTCATTAAGTGGGAAGCGGCGGGAGTCCCAGGAGCACAGGAATGCTGGGGAGAAGCCCTGAGAGAGCTGGAACAGGCTACATGTGAGTTGGGGGAAGCCGGGGGAGGGCTTGGGAGAGCTGCTGCAGGTCGTGTATGAGCACAGGAAGCTTGGGGGGGTGGATGGTCCAGTGCAAGTGCAGGAAGCCCAGCGGGACTTACCAGAGTGACTTGCAACCTTGCCTGCCAGCTTCCCCACTGATTTTGCTTGAGCAAAGGCAGCAGGGAAGGTCACAAATGGAATTAAGTGTGAGCTGGTTGCCAAGTGCCCAAATTGTGACCACATGACCGCAGGGGAGCTGTGATGGCCACAACTTTGAGGACAGGTTATAAGTACCACTCGTTCAGCACCATTGCAACTTTGAACGGTCACTGAATGAGTGGTGGTAAGCGAGGATTACCTGTATTGTATCTGAGACAGAAGAAAAAAATCATTCTTCTTACAGATTTCCTTCAAGGTTAGATAGCTGATGCACATTTTAGGATAACTTATAAGGTTATGTAGGTCTTCCCCTTTCTCAATTTTGCTTAAAGTACAACCAATATCAAGTCAGCTTTTCACAAAATAAAAATCCTACTTCTAAAGGAATACGGATGCTTAAAATGGTAGAATGAAAAATATATTGGAATATATTGATATATCATGCAATACAGATTTTCTTCTTTAACAATTGCAATGAAATGACTCCTAGCTTCTACTGCTGAAATGGAGAGCTTGGAGTTAGTAGGATTTTGTAGCGAAAGACTGAGCCAGATTTAGTTCCAATATGCAAAATAAATTATTTTAAATTCTAAGCATAATGCCTCTTTGCATCATGATACTACTATAGATGAGATTCTAAGATTAATAATAACACAAAAATAGATTTCAGAAGTCTGGTTTCTTCTTATTCTTAATCTAAAACACCCATCACTGAATGAATTCAACTACTATAGATGCACCCCACAATTTTAGGGTTTATCTTTGAAATCAGACCATAATCATATCATCATAGTTAATGGGAGAGAAGATGTGCTGCTATAGAATGTTGCTCGATTTCATGCTGCATTGAAAAAGTAGCTTTATCAATAATAAATGTTAATAAGTAGAGTGATTAATATTCTATTGCATGTGTTGCAATAGTATGTTCCCCATGTGTAAAGTTAGAAGACTTTAAACTTCTGACTCTATTCCAGGGTGCCTATGCTATGGTTATGATCCATATAAATCTCATAAAAGCATTCAAAAATCTAACCAGGAGACATGTGGAAAGAAGAGAATTGCACTTTGCCTGAGTGCCATAAAAAATCCTACATTTTCTTTCCATGCATGCAACTTGAAGTGTCACCTTACACCACCTATTGACTGAAGTAATCTCGAAAAGCATTCAGTTTCTCTGAACACTACTAATTAATAATTGCAATAGTTGTGTTGGACATATTTGGGTAAGCTAAATGTTAAAAAAGGAAGACAACGATATTAATCTAATCCTTTTTAGGCAATTAAGTAACCCATGTGTCATCAAGTGATATGAGGCAAAATCAGAGTTTTTGCAAAGCTTCTCTTTTCTATTGAAATGGGACATAAATATTCAGTTCATTTCAGTAGAATATGAGCAAGATGTTTCCAATGATTTACATCTTAACTATATTTTAGATTTTATGAAGCAACTTGTCTCTTTCTTATATAATCATTTTGCTTTGAAAAGAAATAATGTTGGTCAGTACATCATTCCACTGCAGTATCAGGATGCTACACATTTCTATTAAAGTGCTTAAGGTAAAAAATACAAACCACAGGCCAGACCTTTGGTTCCTTTCTTTAAAATCCAGTAACATCGTTTTGAGTAATTCAAATAACAGTTTTAAATGCCTTCAAGTATTTGTAAGAGATACAGCAGCAAGTCCTTTTGTTTTTAATTTGGCATTTCAATCTGCTTATGTGCCATCATAAAGCTATACAATTAAAACAAAAAGACATGACTGAATGTCATGCAAACCAACCCTAAATCCAGGTACTTGGAAGCAGGTCCTATGATAATCACAGGGTTTACTTCCAAGGAAATGTGTTTAAGATAATCATAGCACAGGCAGTCCTCACTTAACGACCAGTCATTCAGCGACCTTTTGAAGTTACGACGCCACTAAACAAATGGTAGCTATGACCAGTCCTTGAAGTTATAGCAGTTGCAGCACTCCACAGTCACGTGATTAAAATTTGGGCACTTGGCACCCTGCCTGCATTTAGGACCACAGTGTATGCTTCAACTCCCGCAACCCACCTATCTCCCCTCCCATCTCTGCCCTTTTGGCCACTCTGCTGCTGCCTCTCACCCGCTGTCCCCCACCTCTCCCTGCTGACCTTTGCTATCTTCTTCCTCCCACTGGATGTTTGCCTAATGACTGCTTCACTTAGTGATGCAAATTCTGGTCCCAATTAGGGTAGTTAAGCAAGGACTACCTGTACTTACTATGGGAATAAAGTATTTCATATAGGTAATTCTCTAGCAGTCTGTCTATAATATGCATTCATTACACAAATTAGAACTTGTACAACTTTCCAGAAATTGCTGTTTCATTTCAGTAATATTATTTTGTATGTTTACCTTCAAAAGGTTGTATTCTTAATACCATTATGCAGTTTATGCAAATCACCAATCCACAGGAGGAACCACCTTATTTTAATGAACCCTCTTCATTTATTGATTTAAACCACAGTGATGGAACTGGCACCAGATTCTCCCTGAATAAAAGTAATAGAACTTGATTCTATAATCTACAATCAAGCCACATATACCAAAATTATTGGTAATATATTTGTCAGAATACTTAATATTTGGTAAAATACACAACATCACTAAGGAATGTATTTTTTAAAAAAATATCAATTAATAAGGAAGAATATCCAATATAAAGAAATGGGGAACACTTCCCCTTGTTTTTTTCTAAGAAGCAATCTGTGTCAAAGCAGAAATACGACTGTGGGAATTTAAAAAGACTCAGCATGCTTTACTCAATGTTACCCCTCCGTATGCTGCTATTAAATTATTTATATACTGTATCTTAGGCTTCCAAGGCACATTGCAATATTGGCAATGCTGTTTCCAAGTATTGTGGAAGTAAGAAAATTAAGCTTCAATTAATTTGTGGGCACTTTATCCTAGATTAAAAGGATATCTACAGAACAACAAAATTAGATTCCTAATAAGTAATTATATAAATTACCAGCTTGTATTACTAGCATCTATCAAAAGCAATACCATTTTACATGTGTTTATCAACTACTGTATCAGGTTTCCTGATTCAATATTTTATTTTCCCTCCAGAAACATCTTAAGGCTGCAATACTATGCATTTTTATCTGGCATTAAGCCCCACTGCTTAATTGTTAACAGTTAATAGGAATTGTTCCTATACACATACATACATGTGTGCACAAACATAAACACAGTTGCAAAGTAAAACATTTCTCAGATCATTAATCAGAAGGAATCTGGTAGCACCTTTTCAGACTTCACTAAAGGCTATATACTTGCATGAGCTGCAGCTTGTTTCATCAGTCTCTGAAAGTGTATAGCTTTTAATAAAATGTGTTAGTCTGCAAAGGTGATCCCAGACCCCTTCTGATTTCTGGATATCATAGACTAATACAGATTTCTCCTACAATTTTCTTAAATCATTTAATGTTGACGACAATTTCTTGTTCTTTCCATTTTCCCACTGATATGACAGCCCATTTAAAATTTGTATCGTGGCTCTTTTAAAACGCAACCACTGCAGATATGTATTAATGCAATAGTTTTTCATTGCAATTCTCAGATATTCTTGAATTTCAAGCAAAAACACATTTTAAACCTGATTTCTAGAAATAATATTTTAGACTAAGGCCTGCTGAATTAAATTAGCTTATTTCCAAATAAAGTTATTCTCTACCATTTAGTAACCATAGTTCTAATTCCAATAATTCTCTAGCCATGCTTTGGTGTCTTCCGTGAACCACTTTGTTAGTGAACCTCATTAAGCATATGGTAGTTTATTTTTCTGTAAACAATTGGTCATGTGCAGCTGATACAATTTGGCAGGTTCTAGAATTTATGTATACGATCCAACTGATGATCCATTCAGTTTGGTTTTGCTCTTGAAAGTAATTTTCTTGTTTAGAATTCGTGTTAAGGTTCCTCCTTTTTTCTGAGTACCATCAGATCTGGGTTGCTGTAGGTAGGAGAGATCATTATGGGACTGGCTCATTCCTGGGTCTTTTTTATGGTGTCGTCGAAGAAAAAATAACTTCGCACTCTTTTTTAATATTCCACCTGCAACAATGAAAATATATTGTTAACTGATTTTTTTCACAAATCAGCTTTATCTGAAACACTGAAGTTCCCTAAACTAGAGCAACTGAATGCTCCACAGCTGTACTGGATCACAGTTCCTATCATTTTCATAAATGCTGGCCATGGATGGTGTACGCTGTAATCCAGGGATTCAGATTTTTTTTTCTCTCTCTCTAAATAATTCCTTAATGTTTCTGAGGACCACCGCAAAAGGCAAGAGCTGCCGACATGGTACATGCCTTCTCTAGATGGTGTCTGCGGTACCCTCAAATTTTAAAAAAGTTGAAATGGCCAAAATCTCAGGAGATTTTAGACTCCCACCTAAAATCTGATAAGATTTTGAGCTGAAAATGACAAATCTCATAAGAATATATACATTTTACCATAACATAAATATTTTGGATACCAAAATGCCAGGAACAACCCTCATTACCCTTGCAGACCACCAGTGGTTCCTGAACAACAAGCATTAATCCCAGAGGAAGATGAGCTGAGACTGAAATGGTGGTGTTCTTAAGTCCACTAGTTATATCACCATAACATTTCATGTGCCTGTGGACCTTGCTCAGAACTAACAAACTGAAACGTATCAAGAGCAGCTTCTCTGGCTCTAAGTGTATTTGATATACTGATTCAAGTGCATCAAATGACTCAACATTTCTGACAGCTGGGCATGTTTTGAAAGAAAACAACTGAGACAATGAAACACAAGACTAGACATTATATATTGGTCATCACTTCATACAAGCATCACTTTTGTGCTAAAAAAAAGTTAGCCATCTCTTACTAGGAATGACTAGACAGAACAAGAAAGAGGCTTTCCATAGGAAGTTTCCTTGACTTAGACAAAGTACGTGTTCAAATAGATTTCTTAGTTATCCGTCAGGAAACAAACAACATGGACTTGCTGAATCAGCGACTAAAAAAACATGGATAAAGTCCAGCTAAAAGAAAACACTTTGAACTCGCTCCAGTTTCAAAAAAGAGGTTAAAGCATATATTTATCTCTCTTGATTGGGACAGTAAACCAGCTTAACTGAATGAGTAGGTTTTATTTCAAACCCGCTCATCAAGTTTTGTTGCTATTATAAATGCAACTCAGGCTCCTTTTTAATAGCTTTTTTTTTTTTTTTTACCAATTAGTCCTTTTAAATTAAACCTCAAATAGTACTTCAGTAGCAATTAAGTCTAGAAATAATATTTTTCAGATTTTTTTTTTTAGGTCTACAATGTATTCAAATACATTTAATCTTTTGGGGATAAATAGGGAGTACAAAGGAGAAATAAAAAGAAACTGGATTATCCAACTGGAAGAAGGAATGAGACATCGAATGTTCCTATTATTATATGACTTTTGCATGATAGTACAAATATGGTAGATATCCAACTAAAATAAAGCTGTCATTTTAAATTAAACATTGCCTTAGTTTGGCATGTTATGGCTATATGCAGATATATTTCTCAATATTTCTATTGAGTAGGCTTTTCTTCAAATTTCTGTATTTTAAAAAATCAGAATTAATATTATAAGGAAAACCAATACCAGCTTTGTTTAGCTTTATTACCTCAAAGAAAAACTCCTGTAAAAGAGCTTACAATATTTGCATATTTTGAACAACATAGAATTTTTTTTTCAAAAATATGCCAAGAATTACAGAAGTTTGGGAGAAGTAAATACATAGTCAACTTGATTTCAGACAAGAAAGTTTACTTTAATGTATGCTTTTCCTTTAGAAAAGCTTCCAGGCTGGCTGTGGGAAGCTTTTCCTTTATTTCTAGATTCCAGGCTGGCTGTGGGAAAAGGACTTTGAGGAAAATGGGTCAAAAAAGGTTCAAACTTTTTTTCTGCACTTCGTTTCAACCTCTCTTTAGCACTTTAGGAGACAATGAGCAGAGATACAACTTTGAGGGGCTGTGTTCTTGAGTGAAATAAAAGGTTCTATACTTCAAAAACAGGACAAGCCAGTACAAAAATAAAATTTATTATTTTTAGCTGATAAGTAGAAGCTGAGCATAAGAGAGATAGCATAAGTTCTCATAACTTTCACACAAGAAAGGGGGCCTACTGCTAATTGGAAAGGAGGAGACTTCAAACAAAACTTCTGGGGAGGAGAAAGAAGAAGTGGAAATGGTAAACCAAGATGAATTTAGACTGCGTTCGCTGTGAAAATTTGATTTTTCCAGGAGAGCCTGGTCAAGGCTCCTGAAGTGATCATACATGGGAAAGAGTCTAAAGATCCACTGAAGGAACAAAAAAAGACTGCTGTGGAATAAATCTACACATTGTAGATAGCTTTCATGAAAAGCTTAAGAGAGAGAGAAAGGAGACATCTGTAGAGAGAAGGCCAGCTCAAGAGAGTGAAAGTCAGTCAGCACAATTACACCTTACTTATTTCTAAGTAGGGACAGAATATAGGAGAAACAATATTCATATTTAGCCAACCTTCTAGACTGCATACAGAACAATGTAGACTATTAGATGTAGGGAATTTTACTCTGCCAGTAGAGAACTCATTTGGCATGAGTATGCTTGGGTAGTCACTTCTAACTCAAGCTGCTGCTGATTGCTTTATGGCCAATGTTATCTGTGCCAGGAAGCTGAGAGAGTAGGAAGAAAGGAATATTCCCTAGAATCAAATCTAAAGGCTCGTGCTGCTTTGCTGTGCAAAAGAGAAAAAAAATCACAAGTGGTGCCTGATATGCTATGTCTTAGATTGAAATCCCAAGAATCCACAAAAGAGTCTCTTTATTCACTTCTTGTTTTTTTTTAGGACTGCTTCACATGTAAAGCTGTACAACTTCATACCCTCACTTGCAATTGGTGTCATGGGGATTTTCTAGACTGCTTGTCCGTATGGTGAGAAATTCTAATTAGTTCTAGGTAAATGTGGCATGTAAACCTGATCCAGAAGAATTGCATAATACTCTCAAATGTTACAGGGTACCCTCCCAGTACATGCTGTATATATATGAAGTTACCACTAGTTTTGAGTTCTCTAAAAGTGCCAATAGCTTAATGAAAAGGGCTTGAATATGCTTGTTCACATCACTACATAATGATCTGTTACATAGGTGAGAAAACAAAGATTTCAATTCAAAAGACAAATAAGTGGATTTTCACAGGAACAATTCATTCTAGAATAACACATAAATGTTAAGGAATCACAAAGATAGGCTTTGCTGTACACACACATAATTTTTGTTTATGTCATTTGTTTTTCTTTTTAATTTCTGTACTTTTTAAGTGTGTGTTTGGTTTTTTCCAAAGACATAGTTTAAAAATAAAACAAAATAGCAACATGGTAGCTCTGTTTAGAAGACTCTTCCAAAGAATTGCCAGGAAAAAGTAGAGTAGAACAGGAAGTGGCAAGAAGTATTGGCAGCTTATCCTCCAGTAAATGGTCTTCTGAGACTAGTCATTCCCACCATAGGATCCCTTTTGTAAATGTGCAAGTCCAGCTTCCCTTAACCCCATTCACAACTCCTTTTGGGGGACCCCCAGTGATATGCTATAAAAGTTCTAGGTGTGCCCCTAGGCTCAGTGATATTGCCTTCCATGGTTTAAATAGAAGACTGATTACAGCAGCTTCCCACATTTTGGCCCTATAAAAAGGTTTGGACTGCAATTCCAAGAATGCCTAGAAAATGCCTGGCTGGAGAAGGCCGCACTGTTGATACCCCTTTAAGAAGAAAAGGATCATACCTTTGGATTTCTTCACAGTTTCAGATTCTGAGATGCTTACAGAGCTCCCAGATATCTTATCACAGTCTTGGTCTAGTAGTGCGTTGTGCCATTGACGGCTACTGTCATCTAAAGTCCAGGCACCATGGCTGTGTTCCTGGGGTTCTTCGAGGGCAGATATTGTTTGGGAGGCAGACAGTGATAATTTTTCATCAGAAGGGGATTGTGCAAGACACCCTTCAACACATGAAGTATCATCGTGTTTACAGGAGCCATCCATGGCTGCTGCATAGTCCATCATGAGTGCAGTTTTGCTGTCCTGAGATAAATTAGTCTAGAACATGAAAATCAAATACAGAAGCCAAAACACTATTAGTTTGGAATAACAATAAGGATCAAAAATAATTTTAAGGTATGCCTAGATATTTGTGGAATTGTTCCACCATGCACACTTGGACAGCGCAATGGATGTATAAAATGGGCTTCCTTTAATTTCACAACCATGCTCACTTTCCCCTATTTTATTCTTACAGTTTAAAATAACTTTTAAAATAAAAGTTAATAAAAATACTTCTTTTATAAAATGAGTAGCTGTAGATAATGAAAGAGGGAGCCTGTCTGGAAATACAAGCCCGCAGATCCTTAGTTATTGGGCTAGAACAACAGGAATGGATAAAATTTGCAAGATGTCATTCTTTTACAAAACCATCCAATGGTGCAGCATCTCTTAGGAATTGGACCTCGCCTCCTTAGCCATTTTTTGCCTGTTCTTTTCCTTCTCATCAGTGGCACATGACCCCTCTTGCCCAAGGGCTTATGTAAAGTTTTGCCCAGACTCCCTTCTCCTCCCTTTCTTCAACTGCCAGTTTCTTCTGCCCACCTTTTTGGCATACATATTTATTTCTGAGCTCATTAATGTACTCACAGCATCATTCTCTTAACAGACGGGATATTTTTGACAGTACCAGCCAACGATTGCCAGGAGTGTCTTTAATACCACCAAACCACCGTGGATATTGCAACATAGGTTTCAGTAACAAAATTAGAAGTGGTCTTGTGCAAGCATGAAGAAAAGTACTTTCTCTTCACTTCTGGACAAAATTTAATTAATTAATTAATTAACTCATTAAATTTATACACTGCCTGAGTCCCAGTGGTGGTAGTTTTTACCCTGAGTGTCATACAGGGAAGCACAAATGATTGCTCTCTGTTTTTACTGCATTATATGAAAAGCTCTAGCAACAGTTACTACAATATTTCTGATGCTTGCAATATTCAGGAGGAATGTCTTTTCTTCTCTGGGAAATCATGTATGTTTTAGTCTAGAAATGCAGCTGCAAAATGCAAAATAAATCCAGTGGGGTTTTTTAAGAAATTCTAATAGAAAAAAGATGAAAACTGATCTTGCATTCATTAAATAAAAAACAATCACGATTATTTTGTACCTTTGAAATCCCTGATATTATGATGGTGCTTTTTTTTCTGGGAGATTTGAGCTTTTGCTTTGCAGACTCACTGAGCTGTCGAATGGCTACTTCAGCCACAGGATCTGTGCCATTCAACACCAGTAACTCTGCCAAAATAAATACATAAATAAGAGAATAACTAGATAAAATAACCAAGTGCACAATACAGAATCAATGCTTTAGTAGAAATGTAATGTTTTACATAAATTAAAATTCAATACCTTACATACTAAGCCAATATTTTTCCATTGCTCTGCACTCCATCAAACAGCTCTGAGAATTTTGCTTGCGTTTTATCAACAGAGATAGTTCAAAGTTTAAGTATACTCTACATGTACTCAAAATACAATATTTGAACAGCAGCAGGTTATGTAAGGAACTGTTTCATATCAAATTAGCCCTAAACTCTTTAGAAGCAGATCTGCTTTTCAATTTCTATCGACCAGTTTCTTATAATTAAATACCAGTGATTAGAAGCAGCACTCATTAAAATGGAATGCATATTTTTCTCCGGTTTTTCCTTTTGGTTCCTTTTCAAAAATGTTGACAGAGAAGGGTAGCTATAATGGCTGTATTCACTATTACTCCCTGACTTGAGTGTGGATAGTATCTCAAAAGATGTAAGAAATAATTAGAAATAGGGGCAGAAATTCCTGTCTCTATGACATATCGTAATCTGCTTATAAGAAAGAAAAAAAAAACCCTCCATTAGCATGACAAATTCTGGAGAAATCCCACAGAATCTCTACAGCTAGAAGCAGGCTGGAGTAGTTTTTTTTTTTTTAATGAGTTCAATCATGCCCAATTCTTGGAGACTGCCTGGACAAGTCCCTGCAGTTTTCTTAGCAAGGTGTTCCCCCCCGACCCCAGAAGTGGTTTGCCATTGCCTTCTTCCTAGGGCTAAGAGAAAGTGACTGGTCCAAGGTCACCCAGCTGGCTTTGTGCCTAGGCAGGACTAGAACTCACATCTCCTGGTTTCTAGCCTGACGCCAAACTGGCTCTCCCAGATTGGAGTACTAGTACTTTATAAATACTACATAGAAGCAGCCTATGTCATACTTCATATCTCCTTTGGCATTATCATAACTATAACTCTCTTAGTGGAAGATTATGATGTGGTAGAAAATGCAGCGAACATGTAGCATGTTTTCTTCATAAAAGCAAGAATGAGGCACTAGGTATCAACAGAAACGTTTTGCTTTCCAATTCAAAATGTTCAATTTCTGTGACTCTGTTAAGTTTAGATATTATTATTCAACTTGGCATATATGGCATATATGGAAATTAGGCTCATCATTATTCTGTGTGAAGTTGGCCACAGTACTGAACAGGCATTTAGGGGAAAAAAATAACATAACCCGGTATCTTCCAATTCAAAAGTAGTCATGCAAACGGGCCCTAAAAAACCATCAGATGCAAGCTGAATGTTTGCTGGCTATGAGTTTATTAGTGTACACTGTCTGAAAAATGTCCCACGCACCTCTAAAGAAAGCCCAAACTCACCAGTATCTGAAGAAGATAAAGCCTTGCTCACTGAAACATTCTGACAATGGATTGCTTGAATGGATAAATCCTTTTCAATCCCTTTCAGTTTAGCAGGACTTTGCACTGGTGAATCTATTAGATTAAACAGCTTGAGTATTCTTTCATTTATACATTACAACGGACAAACACAACAAAACATTCACCTTCTGCAAATGGATAGGAATTTAAATACATAGATCTACGATCTGATCTTCAGACACTTAAAAAAAAAACTTTTACTATACTAAGCCATATTGTTGATTGTTTGCTTTTGAATTAGCTTAAAGCAGTGTATGAATCCATCTATTGAAGTATATAAAGCATGATGTATATTAGTATATCATATTAATGCAGCCAATGGCAGTTCATTCAATAAACCGTAATTAAGCAAACTATTGATTATTGCAATGTATGATTCCAATCTATTCTCTATTTCATTTCAATCTTTTTTTTAAAAAAGTCTGCTTTATAGGACATGAACATAAGCTGTCTAGAAGTTCAAGAGAACCATTCATAAGAGAGTCAAACTAGATAGTTGCTGTTTGTGATTCTCTCTCTCAGCACCGAATTTTCACTCTTATTTTTGTTTTGAAGTGACATTCACAGTACAACACACAACATCTATATGTTCTCTACAACATAGTTAATTTAGTATCATGCTCGGAAGGGATTTTAAACAGATCTTCAAAACAGACTCATAAGTCAGTAGTAATAACTAACTTATTACTACTAACTAACTACTACTAAAAGAAAATAATGTATTTTATTCATTGCTGCAATATAATTTTACCTACACAGCCAGTCATTAGCATATGTCTACACCCTAACACACACAGAGTCTGTGATCTTAAGAAAATAGGTGGTTCTATGATTTAATGCATTACAGTTTAATCTTCCCAGTAGAATGTCCATCCAAAGAAAGAATATACTGTATTCCACCGTGCTCTTAAGTTCTCTGATGGCAGCTTGCCATTTCATTTGGTCCCCAATGTTCTTCTCCCTTTTCCCTTTCTTAATAAAATGTGCTTGGTAAACCTTGGCAAGTTATTCATTCACAACAAGAAAAAGTTAAAATTTGTGCAAGTTCTCACATCAACTTCTTTTTAATTAGTAGAATCCAACTCAATCTTCCTGTTCAGTGGATGAAGCAGGAAGGGGAATCTTTCTCCCTTCTGCAGTCCTCCATGTACCTTCAAGATTTGCCTGAGGAGCTGGGCAACTCTCCCAAACAGAACTGGGGACCCATGCATCAGCAGAAAAGCTGCATGATGTTGGGTTTTGCTTCATCTTTTGAAACCTGTTTTTCCAATGTTTATCACCTTGCAAGAGTATGCAAAAAGACGCACAATTTGTCTTCCATTTATACTACTTCTGAAAACTGTATAATATTATTTTACTATTTGACACCGAATTAAAAAACATTTTAAACATTTAATGTGGCAGTAGTACTAAAATGACTACTATGGATCATTTTACAGTTCTACTAAAGCTTGCTACAGAAGGCACTGTAGCTATTGGGACACCTTATTCGGCTTTATGTAAAATAATCAAGACAATCCAGTGCTTTGGTTCTATGGGAACAGAGCTGAATAGGTATCATGTTAAAAAAAAAAAAAAGTCACTGATTACCTGGTTCCTTGGCAACTGAGAATTTGGGCAACTGCCTGAGGGAAAATTTGGTGGCTTTTTAAAAATCATTATTTTTAAAAGTGCTTTTCTTGCATCAATAAAGGACTTCCTATCCCAACACAGAGAAATAAAATGGCTGCCGCTTTTAAATTTGCAGTCTGTTGAAGCAAGGAAAGTACCCTTGAGGTAAAATCCAAAACATAAAGGGAAAGAAGACATACACCAGCACTACAGAGTGAACAATCACATTTTGGGATTGGAAAGTCCCCTGGGCATCCTAACCTACATTTTGTTGGTGCATACCTTTAATCAAGTTAACCATGTAGTCCAACTACGTCAGTAGGTGAGGATATCTGCAGCACCATTTTATAGCACCTATATGGTTATACTGTAGTTTACTCTCTTACAACATTTTCCTCAAAGTACAGTTTGGGGGTTTAAAATCCATCTGCTAATTAATCAAGTCAGTTTACTAATCCATGAATATGAAAGCTAACTTAATTTTTGACTCCTAAATGGAACAAAAAAAATAATGAACTTTCACTAAATTATTTTGAAATTATGTGTACAAAGCATTCAGTGCTAATGATTCTTCCCTTTTGTTCACTGCATTTATGTGAAACAGGATTTTCACGCTGCATGAAAGAAGCAAGTACAGAAGCCAAAACACTAATCCCATTAAAGATCTTTTGTGCAAAGAAAGGGGTAATTAACCACTTCTTTTATATACAGAGTTGAAGTGGTTGTTACAAGGTAAAGTGTAAGGTTGAGGTTCATTACTACTACTTTTCATTGATTCAAAGGTTGAACATTTTTAAGTTTATATATTTTTTAAAAGATCACTTTTTTCAATATAAAAAAACCTTTTTAAGAAATAGCATGCATATTATGTGTCAATGTCTTCAGTCTCAGAATGTTCCGCAGCCAAATAAGCCATCCTGTCTTTCATCTTACCCTTTAGCATACAAAACTGTCTTAAAAAGTTAAGCTCTTGGAACAATGAAGGCTTCCACTTGGATTCTCACCTGAATGCAGAACAGATGATCTCCCTTCTACTAAAGTCTTGGCTTTCACAGCAGTAACAGTAGTGACCACAGTCCCACAAGGCATCACAGTTCGATCCTTTTCTACTTTTGCAACAGGAAGCTTCGTAGGAACTTGCAGTGATTTGGATTCTGAAGGTTCTATATACAAGAACTAAAGAAAGAGAAATCTACTTGGCATCTTAAAATAAAGATAGCTGAAAATATATCTGGCTTGTGTAGGAAAAAGGAATGGGTCAAATCATTTTAAAAACCTGTAAGAGACAATACACCAATTTTTTTTGAAATCATGTACAAGCAGATGACCTCTGGTGGGCCTGGGACAGGGGCAATTTTACTGTACTCTTATGTCTACATTTCACCATTGTATGCATTATGAGTCAAATGAGTTGGGTCAGGATATATTCAAGTAAAGAAAATGCAGGTAGTTTAAAACTTTTTACCTCTGCAGAGACAGATCCTACTGCAGAGGTATTATTGCTGACTTGGCTGTTCAGTGCAAAACTTTGCAATCCAGAAGGCTGTTTCCTGAATAAATCCAAAGGAACTTTAGCAGAAATGGAAGAGTCACCTGAATAAAACAAAAGCAGTTTATTAAATTGTTCAGTACTGTAATATTTTGGTATTAAAATTTCCAAGCTTTAAATATTCTGGGACATATCACATTAAAACTATAATTACCTTGGAAATAAAGCAGAAGAAAAGGTACTATTTCCAATGTACAGTTTGTGACTTTATAAGGAAGACACTGAGGAAGTAGACAGGGCCACTGGGGCTCTGAGTCCTGTCACATATGTTTTTTACCCATGTCTCTCCTGATTGGTTAAGGCCTCCTTGGAGACATGTTCCGCCTGCTTTAAAGAAAGTGGTGGTTCATCCTCTCCTCAAGAGGCTATTGCTGGGTTCAACAGTACTGGACAATTTTTGTCCAGTCTCTAACCTTCTCTTTTTAGAGGTGGTTACTGAGATGGTGGTAGGCTTGCAGCTCCAAAGGGGCATGGAAGAAACAGATTTCCTGGGCTCTCTGCAGTTGAGTTTGAAGCCATATTATCAGTGACACTGAGATGGCATTGACTGCACTTATGGATGATCTCTGCAGGCTTGGGATGGGGGCAATGTATCTGCCCTAAGCCTCCTTGGTCTCTCAACAACCTTCAGTATCATTGAACACTCTGAACTGGCTTAGGGATCTGGGAGTGCAGGGCAGAGTTTCATGATGGTTCTCCTCCTTTAAAATTGGTTCCAGTTCTGGTTGATGGGGGAAGAGAGGTCCAGCCCTAATCCTGTTTTGCAGAGTGCCCCAGGGCTCATCTCTAATTTAACATCTATATGAAACTGTTGGGTAAGGCAATTTGTTGGCACAGGGCTAAGAATCATCAGTATGCTGATGATACTCAGTTATACATATCTGCCCATGTTCCATGTAGGTTTCTGGGTGCAATTCAAAATGCTGTTTGTCATTTTCAAAGCCCTGCATTGCACAGGGTCAAGTTACTTGTGGGACCACTGACCCTACTGGTCTTTGCCCATCCCTCCTCAGCTGGCAGGGTAGGCATGCTCTGGGTCCCCTTTGTGAAACAATGCTATTTAGTAGGACCAAGGCAGCATGCCTCCTCTGTCATTATGCTTGGCCCATGGAATAGCTTCCTCCCTGAAATCCAGATGGCCCTGATCCTGTTGACCTTCTGGAAAGCCTTGAAGGCTTTTTCCTCAGGCACTGGGGCCAGGATGATAGTGGAGTGCAGCATATGTGTTTTGTTTTTATACTGTTAATCATACTTGTGAGAAACCTCATAAATTTTTTAATTTGGTGTTGCCTTGTGGCTTTTGCGGGGTAATTTTATTATATTTTTATAAGCTGCCCGGAGTTACCTCATTAAGATTGGCAGCCACATAAATTTGCTAAATAACTAAACCAGTCATGACATGTGGTACTTAATGGCTGGCTGATTCTCTTTACTCTGAAGCTAAATGAGTTTATTTTATTTTATTTTATTTATATTTCAAATTTGTCACTGCCCATCTCACTGCAGAGTGACTCGGAGTTAGTCAATACATGCTTTAAAAAGATCTTGGATTTCAGCATGTGCTTAGAGTTCATTGAAGAAAGAATGGTTGGAGAAAGAACATCTGGGCTTCTATGTTCATCAGTCTCTCCTGCTGCTCTCTTCCTCCCATTGAGCATTCTCCTCAGTTTTGCAAATACAGAAGATAAGTTAAAGCATCTCTTTGGAGAGAATGAGTTGCCTGCAGTACTTACCATCTGACTCCCCATTTTCTACAATGTTGATTTGTAGATCTTTTGATTTGGCATTTAATTCACTGTGAACAAACCAAACTTGTAGTTTAACAAAGCATTCAGATATATATATTCCCATATTTTTATATTTTAAAACACAGTCTCTTAACTGCATCGTGGAATTTTTGCTTGCCAATGTAATTGTTAAAAGCAGAAGAACCTGCTGGAGAGAAAAAAAAATCCCAAATACTGGCAAGGACATACTTTATTTTGTTAGAGCAAATGTAATCAACTTTATCAAAAATTAATCATTGGTAAGCTCACTGAAATACTGGAACTTAATGCTAGCATTAGGTTTCAGTAATTCAGTAAGCTTACCAATGATTAATTTGCAATATCTGAATTAAGTTGATTAACTACAAAGAAAATGTAGCTTTGTATTTAACTGTTTTTATTTCTATGGTTGGAATCTGCAATCATATTCTCGCTCACCCAGGAATAAGCTTCACTGAACTCAGTGGGACTTACTTCTGAGTAGGTATGCATAAGATTGCACTGATGTGAACTACTGAAAGAGTCTTCAGTCAAACAGAAGTACATAGAAAGAAGCAGCATATTCCTTCCATCTAAAAATCAGCCATAATTTCATTATGCTTACAGCTATTATTCTAACCCCTTCCCAAAATCCAATATAGATTCCAGATAGCAGCAGTAAAGTAGACTTGGTTATCTTCTAGTAAAAGCAATTTGTCCCTTACCCAGCAAACTACTGCACAGAATGACAGGAGAAAAAGAATGACCCTGCTCATTTTTTATGCTGCCCCCAAGAAATAACCCCCAAGGGAACATCACAGGTACTCCATATAAAAAGAAGAGAAAAGTTCCCCTCCCTATTAGGCTGCTTTGACAGACAGACAGAAACTTTATTTCAGCCACTGACCAATAAAAATACATTCTATAAAACAAACAAAGCAAAATTATCTCCTAACATCAATAACTGTTAGCAACCATTTGTGGGCAAAGCTTACAATGCTACAATAATGTAGCAGAATTTTGTTACTTTTAGGGAAATACATTTATCTTAGTTGTTTAAGAGGTAATGCAAATAAAACTTATCAGAGTGCCCTGGAAATTTAAATAAAAAGGGAGGTAATCCAGGTTAGGGTTAACAGTGAAAGGAGGGACAGAGCAGAACAAGTTCAGTATCTCCAGCAGGACATATGGTCAAAGTAGAATAAGCTGAAAGTGTAGCCATGTTGTTAAAGGAAGCAAATGGTCAAATGAAGCAGAAAGCTGAACATTATCTCAAGAGACCCTCTGACTGGTCCATATCTCATGCTAACCAAAATGTACAGTTGTGTGAAAAAGAAAGTACACCCTCCTTGAGTTCTATCGTTTGAGAAAGTATACCCTCTTTGAGTTCTATGGTTGAGTTCTAAGTATACCCTTACTGCTTCTATAGGTATGAAGAGGCTAGATAGCAGCCAGGTGCTGCTAATCAAATGCCCTTGATCAATTGATCATCAGCAAGTGTGACTAGCTCTATAAAAGCCGAAGTTTTAGGAGTCTGCTGGTCTTGAGCATTGAGGTGTGTGTTAACACAATGCCAGAAAGTAAAGATATCAGCAGTGATCTTAGACAAGCAATTGTTGCTGCCCATCAATCTGGGAAGGGTTATAAGGCCATTCCTAAATGCTTGAAAGTCCATTACTCTACAGTGAGGAAGTTTATTTACAAGTGGAAAACATTCAGGACAGTTGCCAGTCTTCCCAGGAATGGACGTCCAGCAAATTTACCCTAAGGTCAGACCGTGCAATGCTCAGAGAAATTGCAAAAAATCCAAGAGTTACATCTCAGACTCTTCAGGCCTCAGTTAGCATGTTAAATGTTAAAGTTCATGACAGTACAAGTAGAAAAAGACTGAACAAGTATGGTTTGTTTGGAAGGGTTGCCAGGAGAAAGCCTCTTCTCTCTAAAAAGAACATGGCAACATGGCTTAGGTTTGCAAAGTTGCATCTGAACAAATCACAAGACTTCTGGAACACTGTCCTTTGGACAGATGAGACCAAAGTGAAAAAGCTTGGCCATAATGCACAGTGCCATGTTTGGTGAAAACCAAACACAGCATATCACAGCAAACATCTCATACCAACCGTCAAGCACGGTGGTGGAGGGATGATGATTTGGGCTTGTTTTGCAGCCACAGGACCTGGGCACCTTGCAGTCATTGAGTCGACCATGAACTCCTCTGTATACCAAAGTATTCTAGAGTCAAATGTGAGGCCATCTGTCCAACAGCTAAAGCTTGGCCGACATTGGGTCATGCAACAGGACAATGATCCCAAGCACACCAGCAAATCTACAACAGAATGGCTGAAAAAGAAAAGAATCAAGGTGTTGCAATGGCCCAGTCACAGTCCAGACCTCAACCCGATTGAAATGCTGTGGTAGGACCTCAAAAGAGCTATGCATAAACAAATGCCTGCAAACCTCAATGAACTGAAGCAATGTTGTAAAGAAGAGTGGGCCGGAATTCCTCCACAAGGATGTGAGAGACTGATAAAGTCATACAAAAACAATTACTTCAGGTTAGTGCTGCTAAAGCTGGTTCTACAAGCTATTGAATCATAAGGTGTATTTAGTTTTTCACATATGGCTTCTCCATTTTGGCTTTCTTTTTGGAAAATAAATGATGACATGGTGTAATATGTCATGTGTTGTTGTTCACCTGAGGTTGCATTTATTTACTTTTGAGAACTGCTAAGGACCAGATGATTTTTATTATGTCCTGATACGTAAAACCATAGAATTCAAAGAGGGTGTACTTTTTTTTTCACACAACTGTACTTTATTTACCTCTGGCTCAGCGTCTTGTGTGAATCAAGCTGTTGCTGTTTGGTAAATAAAACATGGGGTAATGTAATGTTTGAACCTAGCAGGTTTCTTGTCCTCTAGCTATGTTATGTCCAATGAGTGCTGGAACCACCCTAATTTTTAAATACATTGCTAAATTGCTTCCTTGCGGCATTTTATAACACAGGTGAACTCATCCAAGAAATGTTCAAAGGTTCAAATAGCATATGACCAAAACAAAAAAAGCCACCCTACCTCTGTGCTACAACATTTGCCAGTGTGTATCCTGGGCATAACTGACACTCCAGAATGATCAACAATAAGGTTGCCATTGTGTTCCTTATTCTCCACTGTAATGCTATGTTATGTACTATGCAGGCTTTCAAAGACATCTCTTTCCCTCCCTCCCTCCCTCCCTCCCTCCCTCCCTCCCTCCCTCCCTCCCTTCCTTCCTTCTTCTTTCTTTCCCTTTCCCTCTTTTGTTTTATAATTTTTAATTCCATGCATTGGGCTGAAAAAATAGCCTCCCCCAGCCTGGTATCCTTTAGATATGATGGCACTGCCGTTGCAATAATTTCCAAACAGCCTGGGTAAAAACTGTACTAAGCAAATAAGATTTTTCCCACTAGGAGGATAAAAAATAATGTGCTGTTTTCTACCACATTTGTAAAAGTATTACAAGGAATACTTACAAAACAAACTCCTCATTCCAAGAGAGGTCCATGGGATAATTGGCAAAAGAGCTATAAAACTTCTGTAAAGGGTCATTGAGCTGAACTACACACATAGGGTTAACGATACCTGTAATGAGGGAAATAGAGAACAACTTAAATAAAACAAGAGTTTCTTATTTTGTGTGCAATTACATAAAGAAATGGTTTTTTTATGCATT
This sequence comes from Python bivittatus, assembly GCF_059951505.1. Taxonomy (NCBI): domain Eukaryota; kingdom Metazoa; phylum Chordata; class Lepidosauria; order Squamata; family Pythonidae; genus Python; species Python bivittatus. The sequence goes on from NW_028277074.1 coordinate 22,340,267, forward strand.
TCACATTAGTGGGCTACTGAAAAGTAACCCATACAAGGTTACTTTTTGTTGTTCTTGGGAGATTTTAAATAAAGAATCTAAACATGTACCAATACATATGCATTGTAATATTTACTATCCATGTGAAGACCAAATAAAAGTAAACTGATGGAGATATCAAAAGTTTGAGATGTCTCTTATGCAAAAGATTGATTTATTCTACCATGGTCAGGGAAGTGCTTTGATGGATAAAACCTTAATGACAAGAAATGTGAACTGAAAAAATACAGCTCAATATTTTGGAATTATTTAAGGAGTCAAAGTCCCCATTAGCCAGTCATTTACATCTTCATTAAGAAAAATGTAGCCAAACTATAATTTAAACCAACCAAAAACCCCAGAAACTGTTAATAAGTATACTGTTCAAAAACTAATTCAATGAATACAGGGCCAAAGTTTAGAAAGCAGGAGGAAAACACAGTAAAGAATATACGAGCAATGCAGGTGGAAAAATTGTTTTCCTTAATGCTCATCTTCCCTGAATTTCCTGAAGGAAGTATGCAAGTGCAGGCTCGTAAAGGCTTACAAAACCTGATGGACAAGTTATCTACTCACCACTTTAAACACATACTGCATGAATTAGTACTTCATGTTATGACCACTCTGGATTTTTGACTGTCCAAATCATGTAAGCTGTGTTCAAGATAGCACTTGGCTAGCAGAACTGTCTCACCTATTGACACTCAGTATATTCTTTATGCTTATAATCCTATTTAAATCACAAAATCCCATTGAGAAATTTGCACACACAAAGATCCATAAGTGTTCATATGAATTACCAAGCCTCAATATATAATGATTAGAACAGAACAGCCAAGATGTTATTGTAGATCTGCACATCATACTAGCTGTCACATGCCAATTCTAATAAAAAAGATGGGGAGAAAGAATATGAAAAGATTATATCATACAAGAATAGATGGCCTTGAACCTTTTCCTTTCCCCCCTCCTGTAAACATTAAGAACTGGTTAAAAAGTTCTTCTTTTGCACTTGGATTGCAATGATGTTAAATTCTTCATAATAAGAATCCACAGCCAACTGATTTGAATGCAGATTACCTTGTTTTGAATAAAACGTTTGAAACAGTCCACTTTAGACTCAAAAGAATGATTTCATATTTGAGACAGAGGCATTTTGCACTTGAAACAGGGTGCTTTGCATTCAAAATATTTTGCACATTCTAATTCTCAATAAGGCTAGTAAAGTAACTGTGCTAAGTATAGAGATCTCTGGATGTGCATTCTCCACCACTTCTCCATGGAAACTGGGCCACACAATGCTGTAGAGCAGGGTTCCTCAACCTTGGCAACTTTAAGACAGCCTTGCTGGCTGGGGAATTCTGGAAGTTGAAGTCCACCCATCTTAAAGTTGCCAAGGTTGAGGAACCCTGCTGTAGAGGGCGAGCACTAAATCCTGAAACAATGGACCTCTGGGGATGAATTTGAACATCCCACAAAGGCCAATGGTTCCAGTATGGAACCATAAGAAAAAGAGGATATATGTCTGGTGCTGACCTGGAATAAAAAAAAAAAGACTTCCTTGTAAAAAATCTTGATACCAGAAAGAGGATAGGGAACAGAAATCAAAACCAGCTAAGAAAGTTATGCATTACTGATGAAAAGGTCTCCTTTTCTTTGTTTATAGCATATACTTTAATCTACTTATTGCAGTTAAGCCAGAATAAATGTTATACAATTCAGAAGGGTACAGAGAGAGCAAAATATAAATTATTATACCTGCAGTATTATGATTGGTGAGTGTTGCGTTGATGTTTTTCATGAGCAGTTTTAGTTCATGAGCCCTTGGGGGCTTAGGAGGACTAGTACCCTGAGGGATAGCCCCTGTATTCTGTACATTCTGTTAACAGGAAGCAAAAAATAAATAGAGCCATTAGGAATAAATGTGTAATAAATTTTGCTGCTTTCATACATTAAATGTTAACAGTCATTTTATATTAAGCATTATACAGGCATATGAATAACTTATGTAGACTCAGCCAAGGCATTAAATTATGAAAACCTTTCAACAGGAAGTATGAAGAAGAAGCCAAAGCAGCAGTGAGCAAAACCATTAAATTAAATAAAACTATACCTGAGCTCCTTTTATATCAGTAGATCTTGTACTCAGAATCACAACAGGAGATGTGCAACTGAGGAGATTCTGCAACACGCTTTTAAATGTTTCTGATACTGTGCATGTCCCAAGAGTCTGATCCTATAAAGAGAAGAATGGTGACATTGTTTGTAAACTCTTGAAGAAGCATATCTGAGAAAGTCTTGTGTTCACCATGCTGCTTGGCTCATTGATTCAAACCACAACATCATCTGCTCTGCAAGTTCTTCATTGCAAAATCACATTATCCTCTTCTTCAGTTCTAATAGAAGAATGCGCTTGGATTAAAACAAGTAATACATCTGGTAGACAGAGAAATGTATACAGGTGTGAGATCCCCTGGTGTATTGTGTTTAATTCATGCATAAAGCAATGGAGAAATGAGAATTGTGACATGGAACATATAAGCAGGCATAACAGAAAGTGATAATGCATTTCAGTGACAATACACCAAACATAATAGTACTGTATAAAAGTCAGACAGCAAAAAGTCAAAAAGCAAATGAATAAAGACTATAAATGGCAAATAAATAGTTAAAATCACAGTATCATGCTCTATCAACAATTATTTATTATAAACATTTTTCTTGCATTAAACCTATTTAATAGTATGATTGAACATCTCTTAGGAAAGACTACAAGTATTATAACTAAAATGGAATTTGAATATTGCCAATGCAATTCAACCTCTTAGAATTGCTTAAGAGTATCAACTAGCATGTCTATCGGAATAATCCAGTAGAAGTTCTATACTTGGAATTTATCAAAAGTTTTTAACAAAGCCTCTAACCAAAACCTTCTGAGCTAACTCTATCATATTTGCTTTTTGTGGTTTGAAGACAAGAAACAGGGAAAAACAATAAATGGCTAGTATCCTGCTTTTTTTTAAGAGACTGCTGCTTTTTAATGTATTCAGTAATAATCTAGAGGTAATGATGGACAACAAGGTGGGCAAGTTTGCAGCTGATATCTAGTTAAACACGTTAAAACAAAACAAAAAAAGTTATCTAAAAGGATCTCTCAAAAGTATGTGAATAAACATTAAACTGATGCATGTCTGAAATAATACTAAAACAATGCACATTGAGGCAAGCTTCCATCCCCACCTTTAAGCACTGGGAATGCCTTTAGGGCAAAAGTCGGGACTTAATTAGTTGAAATAAATATACCTACACTTTTTTTTATGTGTATGTATCTTTGAGTCAGTGTTGACTCCTGGCAATAGCCAGGATGAGTCCCTGCAGGACTAGGATGGACTAGAACTCACAGTCTCCCATATACATACATACTGATGGGAATTTAGCTGGTAGTGGTTAGCAGGATAGATTGTGGAGTATCAGTAGGACCTGTACTAAAATGAGAGCTCAGGGTATAGCATATTTGAAAAAGGTGAATTCTCTGAAAGAATTTTCATTAGGAAAAGGGGGGTGGGGTGGGAGAAGACAGTTATATAGCAATGTCTTGTTCAGTTCTGATTCCTGCCCCTGAGCAAGGAAATTGTAGAGCTGGAAAGTTGAAGAAAAGACCAACAAAGTCATCAAGAGTCTGTTCAATTTATATACAAAAAAAGGTAACAATAGGTGTTTTTTTTTCATTTAGAAAGTGTGTGGTATGGAGAAAGTAGATAAAGAAAAGCCTTCTCTGCTTTCAGAATCCAGAATTATCAAATGAATCTGAATTACGGGAAATTCATTATAGACAACAGGAAGAACTTCTTACAGCTTGGCTGAACCACTTTATCATTTTGCTCATCTTCTCAGGCTACATCAACAAAAGCATTCATATAATTAGATCAAAGAATGCTATGGATACATCCATAGGAATTGTATAAAACTGTATAAAGTTGCAAATATAAGGAACTTTATTTTCAAACTAATTTGCAAACTTGTGACAGCAGTTTCTGAGGATTCTACTAATTTCCTTGAAGCCAGATTTAATAGTCCATTTGCCACCTCTAAAAAGCTCTCCTAGATGACTATTCAAAAATACAACTAAGATAAAGAAATACAAATATTTCACCACTGTCATTGCCACAAAGAAGATATAGCAATATACCTGAAAATTGCTGAAAATTTATGGAAAGGAGGATGCCTAGGCTGGTGGTTTTTATCATATCATCTATGATCTATGTCATCAGCATCCTTGTTATTCTCTTGAAAACCTGCATAACCCTATAAAGCAGAGTTAACTGGACTTGACAATGTCACTGAGGATGCTGGGAAATGATTGTGTTTATAGTCTAGTTAATGTTGTCAATCAATAGGAAGACTGGGACTTCTATAAGAGCCATCAAATTTTGTACCCCATGGTATTTAACTTATATCTGAATATTGGGAGAGTAACTGAGATATTGAATGGTCACTAATATGTAGATATTTTTTTTTCTGCGCTCAGTCGTTACCGACTCTGCAGTGGTTACTCCCAACTGTATTTTTCCTTTCCATTCCATTTTTCATTCTAGAATGGTCACCAAGGCCTGGAACCATTATCTGGAGATGCAAATATCTTAATATGAATTAACAAATTGAAATGGAACCTATTCAAGAAATAGTAGCTCTTATTCAGAAATATGGGCTCAATTTATATCACTTCTCTTCAAGATGCTGGTTTGTGGTTCTCTTGATCTTGGGTATCCAAATTTCATCTGTATCTAGGAATATTTTTACCCATCTGATTCTCTGTATTAGTTATGCACATCTTTGCATAACTTTTATTTTTTGTCAGTTTGGCTAAGGTGACATATGCCTCACTTACATTGTACCTGGATTGCTCCAATGCATTTTATTTAGGATGGCCTTTGAAGAGTGCTTGGAAACTCTAACAGGTCCATGGTGTAGCAGCCTGATTGTTAACAGGGAACTCCTCCATGAGGGTCCCTTATTGAAGCAACTATACTTTATACCTGCATCTAATTCAAACTGCTAGTGATAATTTTTAAAATCTAGTATTCCTGAAAAACTGCTTTTTTCTTATGTCTGCCTATTACCTCTTTGAGGGCTTGGTATGCCCTTAACAGCCCAGTTAATACTCTCTAGAGCCTACTTTAAGGCATAAAATTAAATTTTCTTCTGCAGTTTTTAGTCTGTCTTTCTAAAACATATTTAGAATGTTGCATTATGCTTTCATGCTTAGTGTTCATCTTAGAAACTAAAGGGCTGATTTTGTTTAAAAATTCTTGCTATTAGTTGCCTAAGAGGAAAAGCACAGTAACTTTATTACATAAAATAAAATTCCATCACTACTGAGAATATGAAAGGAAAGAAGCAAAATATGGAATGGGAAGGACAAGAAACCTTTCAGCTCTACTGCTGCAGGAAACAAGACAACCACATAGGCCATGGATAACCTATAGCAAGGCTCTTCTTATGAGCTTATCACAGATATGGTAATGGGCAGTAAGGAACTGGCATTTTCTGTTGCAGTTCTCCAATTATATAATGCTGTGTTCACACAGACTTATCTGGAGATGTGCTTCAGCATTTTAGTGCATTCTGAAGTTTTTTATTCTTCCTGGAATTTTAAAAGACACATTACCTTCAGTGTCTAGTTTTTAAGCTGTTCTCTTTGTTTGTAAATTATGTTGTGCTTTTATTTCCATTTTTAACTAATAAAATAGATTAAAAACAAATATTTAAACCAGCACATTTTTTACTGGCTTTGAAACCCACTCTGGGTACACTGCCTCATTTTGGTAGCACAATTGCCAAAAAACAGCTGTACTAGTTCATACATTTTTTAAAAAAATATACAAATTATAGGCTGCCCAAATCCCAATGATTCTGGGTGACAGAGTTTAAGTTAGAACCATGTGAAAAATGTAGTCTAAGATTTGATACATTTAAAAAAAAATGGAAAACCAAAATGTTAGGAGTTGTATATGAAAAAAAAAAAGCCTGGCCTAGTCCACACGTGTGATAGGACCTCGCCTACATTGCACCATCACACCCATTGCAACTCACTTCCCCTTCCCTAATTAACTTGTCCTACTCATCCCCTTCTCCAGTTTGCTTACTCCTGATTTGCACTGACACAGATTCTATCTTGCTGCTCCCCGGTGAGACAGAGAAAAATATTGGGTAAATATTTCAACTCATAAGTATTATGGGCAACATCTATTATTGCAACTGGATTTTTGTTTCACAATGAAATTGTCATTCCCTCCCTTCTAGAAAACATTTCAGGGGAAGTAAAAAGTGACTGCAGGAAGAAGAGAGAATCCATTCTCTTGATAGGTATCATTAGGGGAAAGAGGCTTGGGGGTTTACTGGCTTCATGACATTAATTTTAAAGAATGCTCTGAGGAAATAGATTCAATTAATCCAGCAGTTTTTCAAAAGTCAGCTCAGAAAACAAGTAATGTACATTAACCAAAATTCATTGAAGTTACACTGGCTGGCAAGTCTCCGTATGACTTTAAAAGTGCTGATCCACACAGTTTACTAAGATTGAAATTATCTGTTGATGTTTAAACAATGTAACACTTCTTTGCTTTGGTTTTTTTAAACAAAGGTCAAAATCTTATGCAATATTTAGCTATGGATAATGAATATTTAATCAGAAAATTTAACTACAGAATATTATCCTCGAGCAAATAGAATACATTTCAGCATTATCAATCCCCATATAAATGCTATTCATTCAGTCTGGCATTGGGCCATCTGTATCCATCTATACTGGTCTTCCTCAAGTTGGTGCCCCCTCCAGCTATGAATTCAGGGAGTTGTAATCTCAGTGAATGTGGAGATGGCCACTGTGTTGAACAAGGTTGTTCTGATCCCTTTTTTATTCTTAAATGTTATACTGTAGCAAACGCCATAGGTCTTTCATGGCCCTATGTTGTTTTAATTGTTGAACATTCAGCAGGACATACAGTAGCTCTCTTGAATTCATGATTCATGACGGGTGCTCCTGATGCACAAAGCCTCTGAACCTTAAGAATGGATTTTTTTTTTAGAGGGAGCTTATTAAAACTTCCCTCTAGGAGCAGAGACCACCCGCAATATTTTGAATTCTGTCCAATAAACAGTTGGAGACAAAAAACAGCCTTTCTTGTTACAGCCCAAATAGCTTTCAAAATGCCTACATTTACAGGCAGCTGTTTATGTGGTGAAAATGCTAATCTCCAAGGAGATGATAGTAAAGTAGTACACCAGAGTTAGCTGTTGTTGTCTGTCTCTGTGGCAAATATTGAAAGGCTTTGTAGACTATTATTGCCATTGTTTTCAGAAGTATGGCATATAATTACTCTTGCAAAACTTACAGCAGTCTGTAATTGTAATCCTTTAAAAGGCTTCACAGCCACACTAGTGGATGCTAGAGACTGCAGCTCTGTATCTTGCTCCTAATTATATTTACTGAGAAGCCAGTCCTTTGGAATGTAGAATCAGGGTGCTAGTGGTTTAGAGGATAGGCAAATGTTTAGAAGGTATTGCAAATATGAATTTAAATTTGTCATTCTGATGTAGTTACATACAAGAAAATGGCAACATATTTACCTTTTGCACATTAGTAGGCTTGACTTCAATATTTGTTTCGGAGGAGTAAATGCAAGACCATTTGATCTGGATGTCTTCCTCTTTAGATTTTGCTGAAAGTTTCAGCTGTTGATGATAGTTTATTAAGGATTGTTATTTCTGTTTTGTAAATGTAAGCAGATGTTAATACAAGTTGTAGTTTTATACATGTTGCAGTTTATCTTGTGGTACAGGATCTTCCTTCCGTTAAATCTTTAAATTATCTTTGGGCTTCAATTCTTAGCAATCCCAGGCAGCATGGCAGTAGTAAACAATTATGCAAGTTGTAGTTAAAAAAATTTGAAGAACAACAGATTGATCATCCTAGTTGTATATATTCACCCTCTATAAGCAAAATGGAACCTAATTCAGGTGCACAAAATGGACAGTTCAGTGAACTACAACCACTTTCCATATTGGTTAGTCTTCAATTTTCATAACTGATCATACTGACTAGACTACCTTTGGCCACACTGACCAGAAATTCTGGGAATTGTGATCCTAGCATCTCTGGAGAATACTAGACTGGGAAAGCTACAAACTTCATTTATAATTGGTGTAGGATTTCATTTATAATTGGTGTAGGACAAACTGATCAGTTTATGGTTAGCATTTACATTTTAAATTTGCTACACCCTAATGCATAGCCATCATAAATTGTGTCATTCATGATTTATACTTAACTGAATATTTTATTGAGTACTACCAATTTTAAGTTCCTGTTTCTATCTTCAGTACTGATTAGGAATTCTAAATTAAAAAAGAGTTTCCCTTTCTAAGATTTTAAGTCCAAACACACAAAAGTTACAGACACCCACATATACTATAACTGCTTCACTCTTCTCTTCATGCAAGGAATAAAACAAACCAGAAGCTACAGTTAAACATATCCTCCTATTATATCCAAACTGGGAAACATGTGTCTAAATAAATCATAATATGAAATTGTGGTTTAAATTTGGCTTCTATATCCTGATTTGTTTAGAAGGCATTAAGTATATTTCCTTGTTTGGGTCAAACAGGAACTTACAATTAAATGCAGTTTCCTTAACTGCAAAACGGGATTATAAAGAGATTCCATGTAGGCCTTTCAATACAGTATCCAAACTGGACCATAATGTAGTAAACCCAGTGAACAATGTAAGGAAAGAAGAAATGGCTGACTTTATGGCTGGCAACAATATTGAACTTAAGGAATCCATTTACATAAAGGGTACAACTGACACTTATGATTCCATAAAGCACTGAAAGCCTTAGGTATAACCCCAAAAGACCTTCAAAGTTTGTTAAAAAAAATAGTAATTTTTAATAAAAAATAAGGGGAAAGTAATTAATAGATCACTAGTTTGCAAAAGTATCAACTATATTAATTCAACGTAAATGTAAAGAAAATTAGATCAAATTTAGTTTTCATCCAGACCATACTCACTATTTTTAAGGAGTGCCCCCCCACCCAACAAATCGCGTAAAGACTAGGTATGTCCTCTGCCAAAGGAAGTTGTGTTGACTTACAAGAATGTGCAATATAATCAAAGAAAGAAAGAAAGAAAGAAAGAAAGAAAGAAAGAAAGAAAGAAAGAAAGAAAGAAAGAAAGAAAGAAAGAAAGAAAGAAAGAGTATAAAATGCCAGACCTTACTGCAAGATTTGTTAATAAAAATTCAAAACGTTACCTGCAAATGAAGTGGAGATAGTTTTACACTGTAAGACTGACATTCTCCAACAAGAGGTGAAGTTTGGGATACACTGACAAGAAAATGGAAGGAATTTCCACTTACATTACAGGAAACCACCTAAAATAAAAATAAAATATAGCTTTTATCATCAGCTGTGTTTATAGAGAAAGCATCCTGAGCATTTATTTAAATGTTAAGTGACTGCCATTTGTTGAGATCAGAATTCACATCTTGGCAGTTGCATTGGTCCAAGATACAGAAAGATAGGTTGTTCCTTGCCTCTTAGGTGAATTAAGCTTGTATATAATCTTGTCCACTGGAAATAAAGCTCATTGATGTGATTCAGCTGCTGTTATTTTAAAGCCAAAATAAAATGAGCAAGCAGAAACCTGTAGTGAAATGTTGCAAGATCGCCTTTCAAGCTTTATGTTATCCAGAGCATTCTCACGACCCTTTGTAGATTCCACATCAGCATGGTATCTGAAGAAAGCACTTGCCTTTACAGCTGTATGCATAATATTTTCCACACAAATCAGAATGCTGCATTAGCAGGATCCTGTCTCATATGGAAGCCAATGCATGTATAACTGCATGTATTTTGGTATCTCAAGGAGACCAATATCATTTGAGTGATATTGGCAGAGACAGATTCAGTCTCAGGATTGAGTAACATCATAAAAAGACGGAACCATTCCCAGCCTTCAAAAGAAATTTTCCCACTGGGTTCTAAATAGTTTAAAACAGAAGCATTTCTGTCGTATGTGGAGCTCAGTGGCAGGTTAGTGAGCAGGGAACTATTATTTTCCCCACTCCTTACTTCTATAGACCCTATCTACATATTTAGCTCTTGGATAAATGACTGCCTTACTGCAATATTTCAGCTTTATTAAGAAAGAAGGTTGATTTTTTTCACCTTCCTCCTCCTAAAACTTTCCCCATGAGTTCAACCACATGCATACTCCCTCTGTTAGGGATACTTAATTATACTTAGTTAAGGAATACTTAAGTTTTAGCTTGAACTGCCCTTTTTCCCAACCCCAATATCTGTACATCACATTGCGACACTTCAGGCCCTTATATTACATACCTGGTTTTAGACCAAATTTATCAGATCAGGATATGTTTATCCTTCTCTTAAAAGATACAAATATTTTACTTGTTATTTAGGAATTTAAGGTTTAATTCAAGACTATCAAGCAATCAGAGAAAAATCCTGTCATCTTTATCAGCTTTGCTCCTGCTGAAGTGTACTTTAAGTCTTCTCAGATCAAAGGAAGCCTTTAGGCTTACCTGGGGGGATGGAAGAAAACCCTTTCCCACAACCTTTGAAAATGCTAATGATAGAGTTTACTGTAATATCATACTTCTGCTTCTCAGTCTTAAGATATCTTCTTTGAGAACAAGTTTGTCTACTGATTCACACTTGGTATCGCTTTAGTTTCAAATGTGGGTAAGTGTGACTCTCTGGCTTTTGACACAGAAACATTCATACTATTATTCAGGCAGCACTTTGTAAATATTTTGCTACTTCTTAAGTTGGTGTAACAAAGGGAAGTAGCCCATGAACAGGCATTTAAATAAGCAAAGGAATCAGTCCTGTGCTAATTTCATTACCAATTTCAGAACCAAATGCCTATTGTGCAGTTGAATAACCAATGCAATCAAACTTTCGTTTGAACTTACACAAGTAGTAGAGTGAGCAATTTTTAGAAAGAAACAAAGAAAAATTCTGCATACTTCTATGCAACATATCAGCTACTAAGAGTGATTTCTCTACTATGTATACAATAAAATATATACAGTAACACATATTATGTGAATGTCAATTGTAAAAAAAGAAAGGGATCAGTATCTTGGACCGCACATTAAATGAATGATCTATTGGGATCCTTATCAACATATAACAACATATTTCATGTGCAGTTAGAATTCACAAATTACATATAATATACCCTTTATTTGAATTCACAGTACATTTGAGATCTGCATATGTGGATCTGATCAAAGTAAATTGTAGGGGTGATACAGAAATATGATTTGCAACTTTTTTCTTTTTTAATTTTAATTCTAATTTGTTTCTCTTATCCTATTTTTAATATATGGTCTCATTAATGTCTTATGTTTTATATGTTTTATATTCTGTATCCTGATATGGTCTAATGGCTAATCAATAATAAACTGAAACTGAAACAATAAAATATATAGGAATCTCAGTTATCATACAAATTAAACATTTATTTGATTATATTGTTTGTTCTTACCAAGTTGCAAATTTAAGTTCTGTTATTATACATTTGTAAAACTGAAAATAAAACCTATTTCAATTAGGGTAACTCACAATGCTTTCCAAAATAACTTACTTAATTTTAAATGTAGTATGATGAATAGAGAACAAAACAGATTCACCACTCTGATGAAATGTCAGTGTCCTTGCTAACCACCATGATCTTCTAGCAGTTCACAAGCTCATATTTATCACTGTAGTGCCCGGGGGGAGGGGAGGGGGCAGTCAAGTGTCATGATAGACAAATTTACAATATTCCCTTTTGGTCTGTTCTTCACATAAAAACTGCACACACACTCTCTCTTTTTTCTTTTTTGCTTAAGGCTGGAAACATATTTAGGTAACTACAAAGTAGGCAGCCTTCAAATGTTCCTTTGTCCTAATAATTAGGTACAAGATGTACAGCACCTATGGGAGCCTAAATTAAATAAAATCTGCAATTCTTTCTAAATGTCAGGACCAATGAAAGTTTTATTGCTCCCTCAATGCTGTCAATTTCTTTCTTCCTCTACATTCACATCTAACTGATGAGGGCATAATCCTGACAATTAGGTTGTCTGAATCAGTTTAATTTCTAAGGTGATCAAAATCTGGACCACCACTGGATGGCAGCAAAGAATTAGCATCTAATGGTTGTCCAGATTTTTGCAACTTATATGTGGTAGCCATATTTTAGCTCTCTAAATTGATTAACCTAGCTTATAAAGCTTAGAAAAAGAGTGTTATGAGGTGAAGACTGCCATACACTTAAACATTCTGAGGTTCAAAGATTGCAAAGAACAAGTTGGAGAAAAGAGCTAGAAATAGCTATAAAAATTTAGAGACTGAACATAACTGAAACCAGACTAAGTGCCTTAAAAACATACCTTTGTACACTAATCAGATAAAGGATTTTCTTGTTTTCCTTTATCCTCATAAACATTTTGGACTTTAATCAGAAAGAGTTAGTCTGCTGCAGTTAGAAAGTGATTTAAATCAAAACACAATTGCATGCTGTTGCCAGTTGATGTTCATGTAGGAATCAGCTATGTGGAAGCAAAACTGTAACTTCCCATAGATACCTAAGTAAAGATACTGATTATCTGACAAAGGAGTGACTGCTGATTGCCCTGCCAATTCCACTGTAAAAGCCATGTATCTTCACAACTGCAATTCACAAGTAATCAGTATCTTTGTTAACAGCCAGAAATCAAAACTTCATGTACAGTAATACTGAGCAACTTTTTGTGATACTTTTGGCTGGATGTTAAAGAAAGCAAAAGGAGGAAAATGGAAGGAAAAAAAGCTTCTTTGATCTTGAAACTTTACCCTGTGTGCTTAGTTACATTCTTAAAATGGAATGTGGGAAGGAATGGCAAGTTTGAATATATTATGATACCTAATAGGAAATACAGCTTTCAGGTTGAACTCAGAAGAAGTAGACAGTACACAATTGACTAAATCCAGATTTTTTTCCCAACCTTGGAACAATTCTAAAGTTTTCTTGGTAGGTTATAATAGAAGCACTAAAGAACTTGTCAGTTTTTATATTTGCTGGAAATTAATCTTCTGTTGTGTTAGGTAAACAGTCGAGATAGGCCAAATGAGAAGCTGAGTAATCAGACATAATGTTGTTTTCAAAATAAACTAAGTCTGCCTATCCCTCTCTAATTATTGAATCCTGCCCCATATTCCTAAATTCATGTTTCTTCTAAGTTTCTGATTATCAAGAAAAAAAACTGTTAACATATTTTAATGGTTTTAACATATTTTGTCTTATTTATAAAGACTCATATAGAGCTAGTTGGGTGTACCACTAAGGGCTTGAAATGCAGCAATAATTATTAACATTTTGATTTGTAGTCTGTGCTGATTTTTTTACAATTGATACTTTATTAACATAAACATATGATTAACAAAACTGAAATGTGCCCACTGCTAGATAGAAAATATGTATTTAATAATGTAATGAAAGCAATATGAACTTTATTCAAGGTGTGCCACAATGCAAGAAAAGCAAAAACATTTTACATAAAGAAGCTTACAAATACAAAGGCTTGTTTGCCAACTGATCTCACCCTACTCTTATTTACACAGGATTAAGTTGTACTTCTGTATTTACTCCATAAACTCCTTTACTCTGTTTATTCATAACTATACTTTCATTTTTTAGTATAATAATAATTTTGATGTCAGAAAGACTAAGTGGTCATCTCTGCTTTTTATGGGGCACTGGTATACCAATATGCTTCCAGTATTCTTGGCCTTTTATTTATTGTATAAGAAAACAGCAATCATTGTAGATAATTTCCAACAAGTCTGAAAAGCATTGTCTGCAAGCAGCTCCAAAACATACCATCAGTTAAATCATATATTTTGTTTAGATTGGATTCTGCCATGCAACCAAGTTTATTAGCACATTTACTAAAGAAAAGGTTTTTAATGTATCCATTTTATTATTTTGCCAATTCTATACAACTCTATTTTTCTATACACTATAACTATTCTATTAACTAAATCCCAATCCACTGAATCTACCCTAAATTAATACTTTACAACTAAGCATTAATTCCTAACACACACATACTTTTTTGTGTAAGGATTACTACACCACAGATAACAGTCCATATTTACCTAACAGAATTGAAGAGCAAACAACTAACAACATAAGTTCAAATGAGATTATGAAGGGCATACTCCAGTTTGAAATATTTTCCCTTTTTCCTGTACATGCTAATGACATTAATAAGAAGAGGAGGCATGAGAGCATGCATCAGCCCCCAGGGTAAGGAAATATTTAAGCAGCTGACCAGTTTTATACATGGTGCTCCACCTCATAAACTAAAGAACAGCCAAGAAAAGAAAAGCTCACCTTTTCTTCAGCAGATTTTACCAGACTTACTGCTCCTTGTACCATAAGTTCTTGATTCTGATGAGCTGAATCTTCATCAAATGTTAACAAGCAGGTGTTCTGGAAAAGGAGGGATAGAAAGAAAGAGAAAAAAAGTGACATACTCAAAGCTGTTATAAAGGCCTGAATGTTACTGAAATGGAAATAGTGAAACAGCCAAAGGCTGGAGAAGTCTATACCAGTGAAAGTTGTGCTTGTGCTTGAAATAATGTCTATTAACAAGATATATGGCAGTATGCGTTCTGTACTATCCCTCAATTTTCCTTGAACACAATGCTTGAGCTTTTGCCAAACTAAAACTATTTATACAATAGCAGAATATCATGCTATATAGATACATATACTGTAGTGCTGATGAGTAAAGAACCCAATCTTCAACTAAATGCTGCTTCATTATAAGTCCAGAGTTCTGCCATTTCAAAGTTTTGTTAATGTATTTAATTATGAGAGTCCCTGGTAACCACCTGCATGATGTTGCCAGCCTATTGCTTAGTGCAATCAGTTCAAAATCATTCTTATCATCAGTGAAGATTCACAGTGTTTTAAAAATGAGTTTGAAGTGTACACCCCTAATTCTTTATTGTATTACCTATAGTCATCCTATATTAAGGAATGTTATGAAAAAGCAACAGCACTGAATGGAATTAAATCTTGTGAACCAAAATAAGGTGGGGTAACCCAATAATTAAATGGATTGGTATGGACATATTCAATTCTTTACTGAGGCTGTTCGTTCTGTTCAGTTTCAAACTTCCATAGGAATAAAGAACTGGGAATTGTAGCTAACTACAACTTGTTTTGTGAAAAGGTTTCGTGAGAGCATAAACTCATTTGCATGTGCTCTCACAAAACCTTTTCTGCAGGCTGCTCGATGTCTAACTTCCTTCCAAAATTCCTCCATTTTTGCCATCAAGTTTATAAAAATCTTTCTGGGGCCTATAAAAAGCCAGCCCATCTGTGTGGCTGGTTTTCTTGATACAAATGCTACAGATTTGCCCACTATAATATCTTTAGCCATCTTCTGAAGAGCTCTCTCTTTGCCCAGGCCTTACTGATACAAATGTTTTTGGTGTTGGTGTTGGTGTTGTTTTCCTTTCCTTTGCTCTTCCCTCACCTCTTTAATGATTATATATTTCATTTTGTTTTAATTTATTTTTATATTATCATATTTAATATTTTATTGTAATCTGCTTTGAAATGTGACTGTACTATAAATGCTATAGAAATATATTAAATATAACATCATCCCAAGCATGAATGCAATAAGTTTCATCTCCAGATAACTCTAAGTCCTACACAGAATCCACTAAACCATTTTTAAACTGTATTTCATTGAATAAACTACAAGTAACTGGCTCCATAGATTGTACTAAGCCATAAATCAAGGTTTATATATCACAGTGCTTTGGTTCAGAAAACACACTAACTCCGAATTAAACACATTGCATAGAGGTTTCATGTTATGTGTGAATCCAGTATGTGTTACAGGACAAGTATTGATTATCCCAGAATGAGTTCATGAGTAAGCTCTGCTCATTGTCATGAAACATATTATCCATTATGACCTCTAGCTGTACAATATTATATAAGGCTATGATTTGAGCCCCATGATTTGAGCCACCAAAGCATCAAACTGGCTCAGAAGCTGCTGCTATGTACAACTTTACTCAGTCAGTGTATTTGAATAGCGTTCTATTACCCTTCACCAGTTCTGCAGTTGGAATGTTGACTAAGGATAGTGGAAGTTGGGTCCAATCTAGAGAGCATCAGATTGGAGAAAGCAGCACAGCAAGCAAAGCCACCTCATCTTTTCTTACCAATCCTTAAGCGACTTCACTGGCTGCCCCACCATTTCTGCATCTAGTGCAAAAGCCCAAACCAAATGGTTTAATTCATGCTTTGAATGTGTTCCTGGCTAAAGGCAGTAGTCAAGCACATAGAAATACTACCTTATCATACAGTCAGACCTAATTTCACAGACTGTGGTATACCTAACATATATTCATACTATAACATAAATATAAATCTTTAAGATATCACAGAACTCTTAGCTGTTTAGCAATAAAATGGATTGATACATTTACGACTCTGAACTCGGTTTTCTTCACATTTCCAGATGTATTTAAATATGTGAAATCATTTTAATGGAATACAATATGAAGGGTGGGGGGGTAAACATGTTAAATATCTAATGGAGAACAGAGGTGTCATCTATAATGCCAAAGACACCAGCAGTTCCAAAATTAGTATCTTAATGTAAACCATGGAATTTATTAGGGTGTAGTGAAGTTAGACATAATAAAGTATGTATCAACTTTGTGAAGAATTCCCTTTATTCCAAGGCTTGTTTGTTATGGTGGCGAAGCAGCAAAAACAAATGTTGTTTCCTAATGACAACATTGTTTTGAGTTGGAAGGCTCAGCGAGGAAGCTGAAACACTTTGTGCTGCCAGGCAGTGAGCTGAAAAGAAGAGGATGCTGTTGCTTTCTTGGAAAGGATGTACGCAGGCCAGGCGAGGTATTGTTAATTTCCTATCAGATTTTCTACAGTAAGTTTGCTTCCTACTCTTTGACCCCCTTCCCCAAATTACTGTTTAATTTGCTGTTTTAAAAGTTATTACTGGAACACATACAAGAGCAGACTGGAGAGTCAGCTAAGTAGGAGAAATGGATTATCTCAGCCATTCTTCAATGTAGAGTAAGAAAAAGCAGGGGGAAATTAAGGATCGTTTTATCCTATTTACTATTACTATCTAGAAACTTTGGAGAGTCACCGTGTCTGTTCCTGCAAATACTTTGGAGGGATCAGGAAGAAGAGATCATCACCATTTTTTTTCCCTGACATGGAAAGAGCCCCCGCTGAATTCAAGGTCATTTCCGTTTACGGCTGAACAATTACTAAGCACGTTCTGTTGAAATTAAAACAAAAAACAAAAGCCGCCTTCCCACACAAAACAGAGGATTGCGTAACAAGACAAAACACTACACGTCGCCAGGTCAGTGCAAACCTTAACACGCCACAGTCAATGCACACTTTTTAGCTGCAGAAGCTCCCCAGTACAACGATTATCACTAATGCGCTGCCTGAGCGTTACGTTCCAGTTTATCTGGGTGGGTTAGTTACGTCTGATGCTAAAACGCCTGGCTAAAAGTACTTTGGCGATTATGAACTTGGTGGCCTAAGTTAACACAATCTCAGGGATGTCTCATAAAAAAAACCCTGCCGGATCGGTGTCCAAACGGCCAGTGCAAACCTCCGGGCTTTCACTCACCTCCCGCAGTTCGGCTTCCTTGTTCAGCGCTGCGATCCAGGCTTTCTGCCATTCGCTCCTCCAGCTCTTCAGAGACAGCAGCCAGGTGAAAAGGGAGCCCTCCTCGTCCTCTTGCCGAAGTCCGGGAGGCGACGGCCGCAGAGGCGGCTTCCCACCGCCTTGCCGCAGGACGCTCAGGCCATACTGCACCAGGTAGATGGTCAGGACGGCCAAAGCAGCCGTAAACAAGGAGAGCAGCGAGAACCGCTGGAGTTCATCCAGCCAGCAAGCCAGCCACGACATGACTGACCATAATTACCGGGCCGGCTCTCCTCCTCTCAAGAGCAGGGAAGCCCTTCGCATGGCAAGACGCCTTCCCTCCGCAGCAAACTCCGGGCATGCGTCCCTGCGGTCCCCCAGAGAATCCTCTCCTTCGCCGAGTCCAACGCGGTCGGTCGGAGCGAAGGCGCGCGGATGACGAAAGGGATCAGGCAAGGTGTTCGCCTTCCGCCTCGGCCGAGCGGGCGCGCTTGAGAGGTCGGAGGCGCAGCCAGCAGGATGCGCGAGGAGGAGAGGCAACGTCACGGGAGCGGCCCCGCGCCGCTGAGCCTTCAAAGGACTGACACGCCGCACACCCGCCTGCGGGCGCCGGCCGGGAGGAGCAGTCAAGCGGGTCACCAAAGGAAAACATTCCCAACCCAGAAAGGGAAAAGCGGAGGCGGCGCCGTTTTCGCCCTCTTCTTTACCAGGATCCGGGCGGGAATTTCTCCCGCTACCAGCTACGTCCTGCTCTTGGCCCAGCGCTCCTTTTTTCGGTTCTTCAGGCCCGAAGCTTACATGGTGAGCGGTAGGGAAACAAGGGCGACGCAGGGAGCTGCTGAGGGGCAAGGCTGGTCCACTGCACTGCTCCAGGACCTTCGCCCCAGCCCTAGAGCCCTTTGAGTGTTCTGTCCCCAATCCCTGCGCTGGGACAAAGGCTCTTTCCCCACACCTTTGGCTTGGGGCTTTCCCACTGCCCACTAGAGGGGAGGAAAGTGGGCAACGCTGCACCAACAGCTGTCCTTTTGCTGTGTCTTGAAAATAAGGCCAACCAAGTTGTGCCTACTACGAAGGTAGGGTTGGTGGTTTCTGCAGTTGCAAAGAGCAAGGGAAAGTCTCTTCTGCTCCCCACCCCCTTGTCTGGGATCACCACTGCCACTCCCGTGACACTGGGAGGCAGCCACAGTGCTCTTTGGCGATGGTGGTGGTTAAGGGCCAAGATCATGGTGGAAGACAGTCGGTGGCATCTGCAGGATTCTGCTGCTTTTACAAGAATGGCAAAAGCAGTGTCATGCCACAAGCTCTATCCCCTTTGCATGTGGGCAGCATCACAACACAGATAGAAAGGGGGCAGTGTTGAGTTGCAAAGCTGCAACACTGCTTTCACTGGGCTTTCATCTCCCCCACCCCTGCAGATGCACTGGAGGTGGCAGGTAGGAATACTGACCTCAAGGAATATCTTCCACAATGTTAGCTTTCCAGTGGAGCCAAAAAGAGAATAGAAAACTTTGGCTGCCTAGCAAGGCTCTGCTCTCTTCAGCAGCCAAAGGAGAAATGGCTATGGAGACCCATCTGTGGCCAGATGGCAGGGGATGGTCCTTCAGCTACTTCTCCCTGTGAATCCAAATGTTGGCACAGAGGACCTGAACTGATTTCCCATGGAAACTACTACTTTCCTTCTGGATCTCTTTGACCCAGCCTCCACCTGCTTCAGTGGCAGACTGGACCTCAGATGAAGGCTCTGGGGTGAGGACATGTCATCAACTGCAAGCAAGCCATCTTGGAGCTGAGCTTTACTGTACTTCAGCAACATCTCAATTGCAGGACAGTTTCAGGGCAATGGCTGGTAGATTTGCTTCTGTCTTTCCCCACTGATCCAGCATTATGTACCAATGGGGAAAAAAAATCACCAGTGTCTCTTCTGAATTAATGGCAAGGAAGAATGCCAGAAGTTCCCTGCCCTTCATTCCTTTTACGCTCTGTCAGTCCGACTATTTCTTAGGAGTGTTTTTTTTTCTTTTTACTTGTTAGCATTAATATCAATTGATAGTCTTGGGAATATCCATTTTCTCAGGATATGGAGGATCAAGGGATTGATATTCCCCTGGCAAAAATAGTCTGTACTTTTCGAAGCCACTGCCCTGAAGGCCCCCACCAAGCCATACCTAACCCTGTTATTACCCTCTTCTCCACTTGATCTTCCCAACTCTAAACAAAACAGATTCTTCAGATTTCAGCAAAACAAGGAAGCCACCATCATTTTTATTTTCTAAGAAAGCTTATAAGGTCCATTTCTGGTTCAGAAGCATTCTTAGAAGTAAAGATTTTGCTTTGCAGCATACCAGCTCCCCATCTTTCCAATTAAAATATCTTTTTTTCAAAAGATAAAGAGGGGAGGCAGGGAATTTGGAGGCCACTAAAAGTGCTATCTGCAGGCACATTAGCACTCCGGTATGCCTTACTGGGGCCAGACTATAATGTGTAATTCAACAGAAGGAAACACTCAATTTCTTACGATAAATTCAGTGTAGCCTTCAGACCAGAGGATTCATAAATGGAAGGAATGGATCCATGAGTTTTGCAATGAAAATTGTGGTCACAATCTACAAGTAAAATAGGATCCGTGTTCTTACATTTTATGAAAGCCTAGCATGGACAGCTACAATGGATGAAGTTATGTACATTCACAAAATGGCTACCATAATGAGCACTGCCAGTAAAAACACACACAACTCAAAACGGCAATTTGAGTTCAAGAAGGTTCAGATTAGAAATATTTTGTGTACTTATACTTTGTGTACTATACCTGATGCTATAAGCATCAAGAGATGTGCTATAGAGCAATAGGTTGTCTGCATTTGCTGTAAGTTGTAGCTCCAATAGAGGTGAATATGTGTAACTCAGGGTCAAGGCCCAAGGACTCCATAGTATAAGTTGTAGCTGTTGGCAAATTCCAGTACTATTCTGATTGCTTTTTCCCACTCAGTAAATCCAACAAGAGAGATTAGGGCTCTAATTTTTGTCTCCTTATGAAAGATTTGATAGCCATTGTTCATGAATAATGCATGTCATATTTCAAAGCAATGTTTTTATATGCATCAATGTAATGTAGTACAAACATACTTTGTAACATAAATGTAACCACGATGGAAACTGGTCCAGTGGCTTTACCAGGACTTGTGATCTTCAGATGTGTGGAAAATATTTGCAGAATTCCTAGCCAACATGGAAATTCTTAGCACATCTGGATTCAGAAGTCTGCATTAAGACAATACATAGCCTGGAACTATAATTTAAGTAAAACATGCCTTAGATCTCTATTTGGAGTGCTTTTAAAAAGCATGTTGCATATTCCCAACCACAGAGGTCAGACTAATAACGGTTAATATTAGGGGCTCTGCATTGGTTATGTAACCACTTTTATTGCTTGCTTGTTTACTTCTCTCTCTATTAAGAACCTTGCATTTGAATCTTTGTGCTTTTCTTCAGTTGGGCTATGGAGAATCACATATTTTGAGAAACTGTATGCACACTATTTAAATTCAAGTTGATGTACAACATCAAGTTTTGGAAAAAAATTGAACATAGTAATTAGCCAGGATTACAAATTGAATTAAATTTAAAATCACTGTCTGCAAGTAACATTTTAACTTGATACAGAATAATGGTCAAAACAATGAACAGTGAATTAGAAAGTCAATGTAGCTGATTTTACAATAATTTTATCAAAAGCTCACTCTGGGGTGATGGATCTAATTTCAATCTAATTAGATGTAATCTAATTTCAAGAATAAATTCTGATTAGAGATTCTGATTGAATTGAGTCCAGTCCTTCAGTTCCCTCCCCTGGCTGTGGCCTTTACTTCCCACATCCTCTCTAGTTCCTCCTTCAGGCCCTGGTACTTCTCCAGCTTCTCATACTCCTTCTTCCTGATGTTGCTGTCACTTGGCATCACTACATCTATCACCACCGGTGTCTTCTGGTCCTTGTCTACTACCACGATATCTGGTTGATTGGCCAGTACCTGCCTGTCCGTCTGGATCTGGAAGTCCCACAGGATCTTAGCCCTGTTATTCTCCATGACCACCTGTGGAATCTCCCATCTGGACTTGGGAGGGTCTAGCCCATACACTGTGCAGATGTTCCTGTACACAATGCCAGCTACTTGGTTGTGCCATTCAGTATATGGTGTTCCTGCCTGCATCTTACACCCTGCCACTATGTGTTGGACTGTCTCTGAGGCCTCTCTGCACAGTCTGCACCTGCATATATATAGTTTAGGATGGATGGATGGAGCAGCAGCAGCAGCAGCAGCAAGGCTATTTGCAACATTCCAGAACCACAGACTGGGACCAGAACTTTTTGGGTGCACACACACACACACACATATACATACATACATATATACAGACAGACACATACACAAAGACTGACAATATCGTCAACAGCATTGTGTAACAATGTATTTCATCCTACACATCTTTTACTGCTCTGGAATATGCTTTTTCATTTTAGAACTGCATTTTAATGTTTTAATTCATAATTTAATTCATAATTATTAAACTGATTGGTGGTACAAATTCTGAAATTATGAATTAAAACATTAAAATGCAGTTCTAAAATGAAAAAGCATATTCCAGAGCAGTAAAAGATGTGCAGGATGAAATACATTGTTGTTAATTAATGAAATTAATGAAATACATTAATTAATTAATTAAGAGTTTAAAGCAGTGTACTGAAAGGAAAACAAGAAACAGAACTACAAATTATTTAGATATCAGTTACCAGCTATTGGAGACTATATTTACACAATATGCTAAGCCTCTCTGGATGATTCCTGGAAATTTGTGTAATACTTTACACAACATGTCCTTGTGGAACATCCTGCATGGTTCCATATCCACAGTTAGTAGCTTTCCTATTGTCTGAATAAAGAATGGCCATTTCTGGTTAGCACCAACAAAACTGAAACCATGATTGTTGCTTTCAAATTCTAGTTAGTGCTCATCAGAAATGGTGATATGCTTATTTATAAACAACTTATCCATGGTGAAGTTGCTGCATGTGGTCTCATCCAACAGCTGAGAGAAAATCATGTCAAGAGAAATTGTGTTGCCCTTGCAGGGTGTTTTTAACATTCATGTGAAGTAGGGCCATGCTGTGTATAACACTGTAAGGGCAGTTATTGGCAATTTTCCCTGGCAAAAATTGTAACTGTGGGAAATGTACCATCAATTGCCAGGAGTACGTGTGAGAAAAATCCTCAGCTGTGCACTGTTGGATTCGCCCACTTAATTTCTCCAGAATGATTGATTGGTTGACCAGTATCAATATTGACCAATAGATGGCAGCAATGAGTCTTGGCTAAAATCTGGTGGTCGTTTAAATTTGTGCAGTCAAGTTGCAGCCACTCCTAAGGGTTGGAGAACTGAAGTTTGAGCAATAGCTTTCAGATTCTTGTGTCACAGCATAAATATAGCTTTGATAATCCAAAAGGGTAGTAGTGGAACAATATGTAGTATGATTATGAAGCACTGTTTGGAAGGGTATAATTAAAGTGTGCCACTTCTCATTTAACTATCAATTCAGGATATATGAAAAATTGCTAAATAGCTTCTGATTCTGTATTTATTTGAAAGGATCTATGTTTACCAGGATTTATTCAGGTAAATGTGCATGGTCTTTAAGCTTCAATCCTATATTTGTGTGTGGGAGATTAAGCCTAATATTTGTGAGTACACGTAACTGAACTCATTAGGGTTTATATGTGAGCAGCTTGAATAAAATGTAGCTGTTACCATGCAGTTAAGGGCTTACCCCAAGTAAACACATCTTGGACAAGGTGATGTATGATGACACTAAGTCATAATGCCATTTGGTTGGCTTTGGCATAACATCTTACATGAACCCAGCCATTGTGGTTTGTAAATTATTTCTTTATGGCTCGGTATGGTATGTTAATTGATCTGATTGTAGTTTATTGAATAAAGCATGGTAGAGCAAATCATGACTGATGATATGAACCTGATCTGTAGACAAGTGCTAAGTCACACTTAAATAACAAGGACTTTCTTTTGTATATTAAGAACTGGAATTACATTTAATATGAGACAGAATCACTCTAGAGAACAAGTTTATTTTACTCCAAATTTTCTTGATAAAGAACTATTTAATGGAAACATACAGTAGAAAAGTAATACAAAGCAGCAACATTACATTAAAAGAATTCTGAAACTAGGAATTTTCAATCCTAAAAAAGTTAGATTTCTACTTAAAATTTAACATAGATATTAAACTAATGTATAATGTATACAAGATATACATAATTATAAAAACAGACCTTTTAGATTTATTTTATATATCTTTAGTTTAAAATCAGAAAAAACTCAAATAGAACTTAAATTATATTCCTGGTTATTTATTGGACATGATTACTCCAGGTGCTTTTGTAACACAACTCCCCAAAATTAGACAGCAATACTATAAAAAATTAGGATTTTTCTCAATTTTTTTAAGCCTATTTTTTCAAGCCATTTAGATTTCACGTTTTGGCTATACAGAATTGCCATTTTACAGACACTCAAAAGGAAACCAGTTGTGTGTGTAATCATCTAAAAGCAATGAAGTGCAAAATACTACAAAACAAAAAACTCAACAGAAATATAAACTTCATGCAATCAACACAATAATTCATATTCAAGAACTATCAACAATCTGGAAATGTTCATATCTCAGCAGCTTACCATGCAAGTGCTAAAACTGTCATTAGGGTAATATTTGGATCTACTCAATTCAATGGCTCTTTTTATAAAAAAAAATTACTAAAATCAACCTTGGAAAGTCATATTTCAGATATCTTTTTCAGTATATGAAGTGTTAATAAGTTCGGGACCTTAAGGAGTGCTTATCTTCCTTTATTACTGGGAAACATAAGTTAACCCAGGTATCCCATTATAAATGACCCCACTGTTGCATTAGTGGCCAGCTCTATAGTTGGTTTTAATACTGATTAAATAATTGCCATTGCAGGAGAAAGAAAATTAATGTACTTTAATTGTATCCAACATTCAGGCAATAAAATGTAAACAGTATTCTTTTAACATAACAAAAACAAGCTAAGAGATTAAGGCTAAATTAATCTTAATTAAAGATTAATAATCAACTGATTTATCGATTTAAGACAATATTACTACGGCAGCCTCTAAAAAACCTGGTTTGGTATAACTTGTATTTTCAAAATTCAATTTAACTACATATGACTGTGGAACAATCATTAACACCCCCCTCCCCCCCATTTCTGTCTAATATAATCCAAGAGGTACAGCATTCAAAGAAAGCAAAAGAGCAAGATCTTGATTATGATAAAATAATAATTAAAAGGGCATGATATAGTGCACAATCAAAGATACTGGCTCTCTTGGTTTTGACTATACTGACGGGTAGAATTAGTTAGCATTTGCCAAGCCTGATGGCTGTTTTGAGTTTATGAGGATTATTGGATATATTCAGCTCTTTTACAGTGACCAAGGCAGCAGTGGCTTCTCCTACAAAACTCGAACATCGCTGCCATAATTGAGAAGAGATGGTAGAAGCTGTACAACTTTAGAAAAATGGGGTGTGTATGATTTTCAGTATGCAGTTATTGGAAGATGATACAGAACTACCTTCCACTTAAATTACATCAGTGAACCAAATGGTACTCTGAGTAAATAGTGGCATCTGGAAGGAAAAAAATAATCTAAGTTAAAAACCTACTTACACTTACCTGGAAATAACTTTAACTGGGACACATATCCAAACAGAATGCAGTGGAATGTTCTATTAAGTATCCAGTATCCACAATTAAGTAATTGAGAAGGCCATGTTTCTGAACCTCTTGGACTACATTTATTCATTCCACTTTATAAAAGCAAAACCACGTTTTTAAAAAATGCTACAACTTTTATATCTGTTTGCTATTTAGGTATACAGCTTTAAAAAGAATTATTCCTTTTAGAATTTTCTATTTATTTCATACCTTTTTAGAAAGATTAATTTACAAACAGGGTTTAGCATAGCACTTGTTTTAAATAAACATTTAAGTTGTATTGATTTTTAGGAACTTATGTTCATACATAGACACTGATAAAACCTTGCTAGGGTAGAATTCCAGTTATTTAATGAACTTTAATTTCAAGTGTCATTTTTGTTAATATGGTATGAATTTGTAACATCAATTACTAGATTTTATTCATGTTACAACTAAAATAGTAATTGTGATATGTATCTTAATATACGTACCATAACAGTAATATTTTTAATTCTGGATGTTAATCTCATGTTAAGCCCTAAATTATTGAGTTCTTGAGAATGTATGGACTATATTTGATAAAATATAGATCTGAGCAATAAAGGAATGCCCTTATTCTTTGTACAATGGCAAAATTTTCATTATACTGTTGCAAATTAAAGTTGAATTTTCTTTCATCACAAACAAAATATATTTCTTAAATAACATTTAGATAGAAGAGCTTTCATAGTTTATCAATTTATTGTAATTTTAAAACATATATTATTCATTAAATGGAAGTTTATTTCATGCCCACCAAAATATACAGTCTCAGGATTAAAAAAATATTGATGAGGGAAACTGCTGTTTAAATACTTAGGGGGGAAATCTTTGAGAACAGTTCCCCACTCAATAAGAAACAATAATTCATTTGAGAGAAGCACATACACAAACACCCCAACTTTACTGCTAGAGGAAAATATTTACAGTAGAAATTCCTCTGTTGATGATGTAAGAGAAAAGCTGTTTCTTAAAAGACATAGCATGGTTTTTAAAATCTAGTATCTGTTGTTTCCTCTTTTACTGTATCCTAAACAAGTCTATGTCACTGGTCCTGTTAAAATGTCTAGGTGTAAGCCATCCTGCTAGAAACACATCTTTCACTGTGAGGGAGGGACATGTTCTGGCATAATTTATAGACAGAGATTCAATCGTTGAAGCTTTTCTAACAGAAGCCATACTAAAATAAAATATAGTTAACTGGTTAAAAAGAATGGGAGCGCCAATTTATAAAAGTCAACCTAAATTCTGTTAGTGTCCTTAATAAGGTTCAGAAGTGCTGCACCCATTTTGAATAAATGAAATCAACAATGTAAGCGGTGTCTTAATGGGAATGATGAGAAAAACGTGTGCACAGACCAGTGAGAAATCATCAGAGCTGGTTCACACATTCTCCCTATATAGGAGTAGCAAAAGCTGCTTTCAAGCACATAGCACAGTCCCAGGGTTAAGAATGTCTGACTTATGGACACCTCATAGTTACAAATGGGCTGCCTATTAGTAAAAATGGTGGATGGTGTTCACCTTCCTCGAGCTGACAAACCATTGAAGCCACACATTTTTAATATACACCCTGTTTTTGGCAGTTCATGAAAATGTGTGCGGCTTCAGCGGTCCTTCAGCTCAAGGAAGGAGAATGCTGTTTGCCATTTTTACTAATAGGCAGCCTGTTTGTAAGTACAAGTTCCAATTTACATACAAATTTGAGTTAAAGATAGACTTAGGAACAGAACTCACTCTTAACCCAGGGACTGCCTTCTGAAAAATCTGTTAAAATCTAACTCCAAAGGGAAAGAGGCAAAGGCAGCATAGATTTGTTTTAATGCAATAGATGGAAAGAGCTTCTCCCTGGACTATCTGGTTCACAAGTTTTCCATGCAGGTGCTATCACAGGATGAGTTGAAATGCGGAACTGAGGAAAGATTCTAGAGAGCCTTTTAGGTATGCAAGGTTTTGCATTAAAAATAGCAATGGTTCCATTCAGTTTAAACAAGCAGAAGAATGTAAATTGGTTTTTTTTATCAAGAATTCATTTACACTTAAGTTAAATGGAAACATTAACTATTAGTTTTAGCTGCCGTGTCTTGCAGAATTAGATACAATAAGCTGTAATTGTTCAAAGACTCTGTTCTAAAGGTACCAGCCTTTTATACATTCATTTATATTTTCAAAACAAGAATAAAATACCTGCTTAAGTATAGTTTGGGAATGAAAATATATTTTATTTGTAAACTATTCTGCTAAGTTATTGCTTTTTCCTTATAGCATGAGGTCTTTGAAGTCAGATGTTTCCTTTTTTTAAAAAAAAAAAGGCAATACAAAAGCATGCTAACTCTGACCATACTTAGTTCTGAATTTCTTTAATAATGTAAAAATTGCTTCTGAATAAACCTTTATGGAACTGAACTATAAAGAGCCTTATTAAACTTCTAAATCATAGGCATACAACTTGAGGCCCCACATCATAAGAAGCCCCTGAAAACCTTGTCTGCAGACCCCAAAGATTACTGTATTCAAATACTTTCGCCAAATTGTAATTCTTTATCTGACAGCAGGGCAAAAAGAAGAAGATTTGTATGAAAATGTTTAAAATAAATGACTGGATAGTAATAATTTCACTACATTTAATATAATTAAATATAAATCAATCAACTCTAGTTTTTGTCCAGGCCCCAGTACTACTTCTTGGAATATAGCCTCCATCATGCCACTCAAAGGTCAAGAATGGCCTTTGGTTGAGAAAAGTTATTTGTCCATCACATTAGAGGTAGGATCCACAAAAGCTTTGTTCTCACAACACACTGTACTATTCACTGGAAAGTAATGATCTTGAGTTGAACTTGGCAACTACATGGCTATAACTACAGTATATAGCTTTCTTGCAATGGCATGTAAGTGTTTTGCAAGTGCCTTTCTCTGAACCACTCACTAACTAATCACATTGTAGCCTAGTGTGGTGTGAGAATTCAGCTATATGGTCTTGGTAACTCAGGAACTAGGTTGAGTAAACTGTGGTTCATTTAACTATGGATAACGTATGCAAACATAACTAGACTTCTCAATCATCGGCATAAACAGGTGATCCTCAATAAAGCCCAGGCACAGGATGTCAATAGTGGTATTGTAGTAGCTGCTCCAAGCAGCTGTTGATGCCCAGAAATATCCTATGGCTCCCACAATAAAGTGTGATCTGACCAGAAGCTGGAGGCAAGCGCTTCAATGTTTGCTATACAGTTGCTAGTGTCTTGGCCACATTCACTCCCCAGTAAGCCTTGGACTTGCTAAAATAAGTTTTGTTGATAAGAGGGCATTTCAATAAATAACAAAGTTGCTTGCCATGTCCTTGATTCTCAACAGGTCTCACTCTTTCCATTAAAGCTCGGTAGTGCCTTACATGAAACCCATTTCATGCCTCTCTCACATTGTTTACTAATATTTGGATCATGGACTAATGATGAATTTTCAAGAGTTTACATGGCTGATCAAAAAGTGGTTTTCAACAACCCAGATTTTCTAAAGCAGCTTTTGATCAGCAGACTACAGTGCTGTTCTTTGGAAAATAAATTTTAAAAAATCCAGTAAACATTATATGACACTTACTAGATCATAAATATTATTTTACAGATCTTATTTTTAACTTAAAAATATCAGAATGTTAAGTTGCTTGACATGACTGAAAATGACATTTTATTGACAATTCATATTTCAAATTGATAAGATTCTAGTATTAGTGTCCCGTTCTTTTTTGTCCTCCAGAAACTCAACAAGCTTCATGTTTTTAAATAGCATGAATCTTGCAATTACTCTAGCTTAAAAAACATTTTCTTATACCACAATCCAAAATGCTAATTGATACATCTACAGCATTTTACATTCTTATCATTCATTCTAATATACGCTCGTTAGATCAAGCTTAAAATAAGCCAGTTTTAAATGTGAATTCCTGAGCAGGAAATAAAACTCCAACTGCTTGGCAGACTTCCATATTAATTATTCTATTGTCATATATGGATAAAAGCATGCCACAACTCATCATCCCACTGTATCAGTCCATTTCAACTGTAAAACTACTGATACATGAAGCTTGTCTACTACAATGGTTGTGTTTTATCAAGAGAAGAAATCAATGAACAAGAACCCTTATGTGTGCCGGAGATGCTGCATTACAAATGATGAATACACGTGGATATTTGGAAAAGTTGTATTACAGATTCTGCAGCTGTCTATGGTGAATGTATATGTGTATAAATAAACAAAACATGCATTAAAATGAACTGCTTGAAACATTCCTAACACAAACCATGATTTAGTTCAACCTGATCCTCTGGATGCATTGGCCATGATTGCTGGGGAATCATGAGAGTTGAAGAACACCACATTTGGAAACACTATTTTAACTACAACTGAATGTACACTTAGGCATTTTGGCCAAGGGAAATCAGTGGGCTTAAATTTGCACTGGATTATGGCTCAATATTTTAATGTCTCTTAAAGGAACAAAACAAAAAGATGTCCAAAATATGATACTGGATAGAAACATTCAGTTCATTGTGGATTTTGCATTTATGAAATACATTTTTTTTGGTGTTGCATTTTCCCCTGCACTTTCAACTAAGCATAGTTAATATAAGTTTTCTATTCATTTTTCATTTATACATATATAATTATTTACATTTGACCTTTTTTCCAAAAATGTTTTTTTGCAGCTTGCTGACTGGAAACCCCTTACAGACTTTTTGCATGAAATAGAAAAAAAATGAACTTACGATTTATGGTTTTGATGATTAAACAGAATAGATTATAGAGAGAAGACAGGTATGTTGTAACCATAGAGCAAGAGGTAAGCTTATAATTATACTTATAACTGCTGTAAAGAAAATCGGAAGCTACTTCTTTGTATCTTTTTTCTTTCTTTCCTATTCTTCCTTTATTTTTTTCCTTTCTTGCACTTTTAGCTTTCTCTTTGATTGCTTTCTCTTTCTTTTCTTACTTTATATTAGTTTGTATTAGTTTTTATTTTCTTTTTAAAAATCTTTAATAACGTTATATTAAAAAAACCAAAAACGTTTTTGCAGTCTTGGTCAGGCTCACTACTACCCACTAATGAAAATGAATTTTTTCATTTTTAAAATGTTCATATTCATACATTCCACTATAATGAAACATAAGCACCAATACGGATCAGAAGCAAAGCAGAACTTAAATTCTGATATCCATTAAATGTTATTTCATTCAAAAACTAAACAGTTTGTATTGGAATATCAGCTTGCTGCTGCTTCTTACATTAATTCTGTGTATTAAAATGTAAGGCTATGAGCCTCTGAGGATCAAATAAGCACTGTATCTTTGTTCCAACACTCAAAATCGTTTTTAAAGTAGCCAAAGGAAAGCTGGCACCTACTGTATATGTATAAAAATCCAAATACTCACATATTGCTAATCTTCAATTATATCTTGTACAATATCTATTCAGAAAATTCCAGTAATGAAATAATTCCAAGATAAGCAATGTTTTTCAATAAGGGTCAAGTTAATTCAATTGAGGTTTTATTTGTTATTGCTAACGTTCAACAGGATCAAGGCCAACACAGCAAAGCACTCAATCCACTTCTTCCCTTAACATCAAATGAATGACTAATATATGGAGCTCATGAGTTATTCTCTGTATAAACAACTAGTTGGAAGTTTTCCTGCACTCTGAATGTTTCAGTCATTGATTCTTCTTCTTACATGAATCCATGTTTACCAGCATAACATCATGAGAAATATATACTCAGATTTAATGAATGCAATTATTCTATAACTAGGAAATCTGAAACGACAATATCAAAAAGTTTGAGCAATTTTCTCTAGTAAGGATAAATTTAGTTTACCTTCATTTCTATATCCAAAACACAGCATCACAAATTTCAAGTTTAATTTTGAGGGTTCTTGACCCTTTGCATGTGTATGCCATATATTATATAATATATATAATCTACTTTCAATGATGCAATTTCAGAAACATCAGAGAAATTAAACAGATTTTTGAAACTTTCTGTAGGCACTCTTAAACGTTTCTTTAATTGTGTGTCTGTTCATGGCTCCAAAGACTAAATGCGGTTTTGAATGTCCTGTGGCAAAGTTTGCACATATACTGTCTTTTGAATGTGATAGCTGACAGTGGTGGAGCATGATAAAAAAGTGTGTCAGACTTCTGTGGAACAAATAATTTCTCACTACCTGAAGGGGTTTCCGACAGGCTTGTAGGACTATCAGGTTCCAAGGGCTGTATTTTGGGAAGTGGAGGGGGTGGAGGCAAAGGTGGTGGTGAGGGAGAGTTAGCAGAAGAGCACATCTCAGATTCTTTTCGCAAAGGTTCCTCTGAAGCTTGTGCCATATGGGACTGGAAATGACTCCACAGACGGAAATTGGTTCGGAAAGCCTTGTTACACACATGGCAAATGAAGGGTTTCACTGAGCATAAAAGCTCTTGATGACGCTCTAGTTGCTTGTGTATGGTGAAAATTTTCCCACACTTTTCACAGGGCCACAAACCTGTCTCCTTATTAGCAATGCTTTCCTTTGGTTCCCGACTGCTTTCAGAGATCTCCTCTTCTACATCATCCACAGGTTCTTCTTTGATTTGAACTTTCAGCTGTTTAGAAACACTAAGATCTTCAGGGAGGCATGAGGAATCTTCTGAATCAAAATTAATTTGCTCTGAGGAATCACTAAATACACCATCTTCTTTAGCTGCAACAAAGCTGCTCATTTTGTTAGGCTCTGCTTGATAATGTGATCTTGAAGCATTACTTACTTCACCATTGTGTTCCAGAACTGGTAAAGAAAAATTCTCTGTTGGAGCCATAGTATTTTGATTGTGAACTTCAACTTGATGACGCCAAATACTGAAGGAGGATTTAAAAGTGCGCATACACTCCAAGCAAGTGAGCTTCTTGTATTCGCATGTGATTTCATGGTCATGCTTCAGTTCTGGAGAAGAAAACAGAAGACTGCAGTAAGCACAAACTGTTGCTTTTCGGCAGAGCCGCTCATGATTTCCTTGTTCAGTAAGAGAGGAAAGTTTAGCATTACAAATACGACATTGATAAACCTTTTTGTTTTCCACTGGGTTTTCAATACGACTATCTTCTTTTGGTTTAAGAGTTTTATTTCCTCCAACTGGTTTTTCCCCTGGGTGCATTTTTATATGCTGTTTAAACTGTGATAAGAAGCGATATGCTTTCCCACAGTAGGTACAAATGTAAGCTCCTCTATTTCTTGACCTCAGATTCCTTTTGATGACTTGTTGTGCTTGTGAACTAGCTTGTCCCTGAAACCCTGGTTTGCCACGTCTTAGTTTAACAATCAAAGCCTTTTTAATCTCCCGTTCTCTTACAATGTCAATTAATTTCCTCTGAAATTTTTCATCTAAGACAGCATGTGAACTGGAAGCGGGTGAGGGGTTCTTTACAATTCCATGCTGTGTCTGGCAGTGGGTCCAAACTTTGAAGTTTGTGTGAAATCTCTTATGACAAATATCACAAGCATATGGTTTCTCTGGGTTATGGTACATATTGACATGACGATGTAGGCCTGCTGTTGACCTGAAAATCTTAAGACAGTGTTTGCACTTAAACTTTTTGTTAGGCTTTGTTTCCTCCAATTCACCACAATCATCTCTACTAACATCAGAATCTGGGAAATCAGCAAAGGGTACAGGATTCAAATTTTCTTCAAAATTGTCCTCTGACTCAGGGGAAACATGTTGGTCTACCTTAATTTTTTTGAGTGGTAGCCTTCTGTCTGCTTGAAATCTTCTTTTAGCTGGAAGTCTATTGAGCTCCCTATGGTCATCTTCTGCTTTAAAAGAGTTACTGAGTTCCCTGTGGTCATCCTCAGTTTTAAAGGAATCACTTTTGTTGACAGATGATAAAGTATCTCCCACTGTAATTCTTATAATTTCAGATGGATCTGAAAGTGGACTGCTAGGTTCAGTTTTAATCTGTACTTCTTGAGAACTTATATTCCTGTCTGTTGATTGAGAAGCACTGAAGGATCTAAGACGATGTGGATGCATTATCTGTGTCTTATCATCAGAAGCTGCTATTTCTGAAGTATCTTTCATGGGTGACTTTTGTGATATTACATTTAACATTATTCCTTGTGCACTGTTCCCCACTGAAGATCCTTGGGAAAGCTTTAAGTCAATAGAAGATGAAGAAATAGGAACTTGGCTATCCATTGACAATGACCTTCGAAGAAGACTTTTTACAAGTGGTCCACTCCTGTCAGTACTTTGGCTTTCAGAACCAGCTATCCTAGATGGGATTACTAATCCTAACTTTGAATAGTATAGCAAATTCCTGTCTTCACCTGGACTAGTTCCTTTTTCTCTTTCATTCAACAAAAATGTGGATTCTGATGAACTGCATATGGATTCAACTTGTGGGCAAGATTGTTTCAAGGGCATTTCTTCTGTCTTTCCTCTTAATAGTTGATCACTTTCTCCTAGTTCATCAGCTACCAGTTCCTTCTCTGCAAAAGGTTTCTGTGACAATATTGCATTTCTTTTCATTCTACTTTGATCATCCACTGTAACTGATGATTCATGGGACTTGGAGTATCTTAAAGAACTATCTTTCAACCATCTCTTTTCATTTAGGGATAGGCTATGTTGAAATTCAGTTGATTGTTGAGACCACTTAGTTTTGATACCAACTGATGACAAAAAATTAGAACTATGGCTTATATCATGTAAGGTTTGACCAACATTTTCCCCTTGTGTTTCATTTTTGCTCTGGCAAACAATTACACTTCTTTTCTGGGAGCCACTTTCATCATCTTCTTGGAACAATATTTTCTTAATTGGACATGCAGGCAAAGGAACTTGAGGACTTCTAGATACAATGTTAGTAAGAAAGGAAATTCCAAGACTGTACCCTACTTCTTGCACACCAGCAAGACTGCTTTTCTCAACAAACAAAGATGATGAATAAATGTAGTTTAATACATTGTCAAAGGTATCTGGTTCACAGAAATCAAGTTGAAATACTGACTGAGACTCATTTTCTTTTTTAGTGAATAGAGATTGAAAGTATTCACTGCTGGCAGCTAGAACATTTTTATGAGCTCGAAATTTTTGATCTCCTACTATGAGAACAACATCACAAAGTTGTCCTTTCAGACGTTGCTCATTTAAAGCACTTAGAAGAGAAATAGCATGTGCGGGATTTATATAATGCAAGAGTCCCTCCATGATTAGGTTTATCTGAAAGACAAAAAAGACAGACTCACACTCACAAAATAATTTAGATGGAATAAAAATAAGTAAAAGAAAGCTTTTAAAAAAATAATATATCCAAAGCACTAATATGGTATTAATATATTTTGTTTAATATATTACCATCTGTGTAACATACTGTATCAACTTAAATTAACATAGCATATGTAGATATATGTGTAAAATGTAGTATAGTGTACAACCAGCCTAATGGACAATCAAGGAGGAAAAGTCCATTTTGATTCTATTTGCATATATAATAATTATATAATTTAACTAAACAGATAGCAAATAAAACAGTTTCAGTTTTTCATTGCACCTCTGTAAAACCTGACAAAAATAAAGACTGAATTGAAAGTAAAACTGGTTAAATGTTTAAAGGCTTATATTGAATCCATGTTAAATTCTAAATACAAAGGGAATAAGCCCAGTTTAATAAAGTGGCACAAATAGTATTATACACCCATGCTAAGTGGGTTGGATCAACTAAGTTATGCAGGGTTATAAGTGAAATCTATATTTAAAAAATTAGTTATAGCTTGTCACAAGCATCACTGAGAACTGAGTACAACTTAGTCAAGACCTAACCAAATATGTCAGGAGAACTGAGATTCTTGCTCTTCAATGTATACACTAAGACACATGTAAACAACCTTTTTAGTTGCAAAAGCCATAAATGAAAATGGGTAATGATTTGGAGCCATATGCTAGGAGGGGAGCAAGTACATGATTTGCAGTAATGAAGTTTGTATGCAGGGCTGCCCAGGGTTGTATCTCCTCATGTGCCATTTTCTCCATACTTCTGACATGGTTTAAGTGGGAAATCAAAATGATTTAATAGAGAATTATTCCTGTACAATAATTTCCCTTTAAATTGTGGCACCAGTATGGGGACAGTTGATGGAACTCATTATAGGTCAAAACACACACAGTAGGGTACACAGAAGGTCTTTGAGAATCACATATAGTCCTCATGTGACCCATGTGCTCTGAGGCAATTATTGTCAATTTCTTTTTTTCTGAGGGCCTTTGGAGGATATATTCAGCATGCTTATTATATGCAAAATTTTCTATTAACCTTCCCCAATTTGGCATCCCTGATGCATGGATGCCATCTTCTAGAAATCCCCAGCAAACATAAACACCACCAAGAATTCTGGGAGTTGAAATCTATGCATCCAGAGGCTAGACAGATTGGAGATAGCTGCTTTAAATGATCAGAGAATATAGATAAAGCAGGTCATAACCTATATATAATCCCTTGTATAATTCATTGACAATCAATCTAGTATTTTATTCTAGACCTAGAAAGAAAAAGATTTATAAACCTTCTCAAAAATTTTCTCAAAAATTTAAAATAATACACTATTTTGCTAGAACACTTACAGGGTAAACAGATTCTAAAATCACTTTAGGTCAATCTTAAACAAGTTGGAAATAAATCCCACTGGATTCAGTGGGGATATGCCTCTGTGAGATTGAATGTTAGACCTAAGCTGGCTCAAGTGCACAAGGTTGCTTTAACACTAGAGAGATCAAGATTGTACACTGATAATCCCAATCTCACATTTGGGTGATTATAGCATTGTCAGAGGCTTAATCCTGTTTCTAGCACCTTCTTTGCTGTATCAAAGGTGAAAATACTGCTTATCTATCTGGATAATGATCTGGTAGACAGACCTTCAGAGAACATTTTTCTGCCAGTCACTGCCTGAAATGCTTATATGAGATCCAACATTCATCTTTATTTTAATATCCTATTTTCTGCCTTTCATTGTGATTACTAAGTTGTTTCATGATGCCATTTTACTGGATATGTAGAGCATATTTATTTGCATTATGTGAAGAGCATGGAACAATTTATGCAAATGTATTTGACCTGATATAAGTGTAATACTAGAACACTGTTTCTCAACCTTAGCAATTTCTAGATGTGTGGACTTCAAACCAGCATGGCCATTGATATAATTATAGTACTATAACAAGTTTAGCATTATGTGAATGAAAGCAGCAAGTATCGTCTCATATCCTTCCTATTTCCTCTCTTCTCTGCTGTAGCCAGGAGAAAATCCCAAGTCTCTATTTTCTGCTCCAAATTTGTTAGAATCTTCCTCCCCAATTTTCAAATGTAATGAGGAATCTAAATAATTTAAAGTAGGAAATGGCTGCATCTACTTTAGGACTAGGCTGAAGAGAAAACTGGAGCTAGGCTCTCTGCTCTTTTTTCCTGTAATGCTCAAATATGGTTCACTTTTACATCTGTAAGAGATCTTATCCTTTAACATCTGAAATACCAAAGGAAATCTCAAGAAATTTAATCCTAAATCCACACTACTAAAAATAAATAGAACGTACCAGAAAAGCTTTTTTCCTCTTCTTGAAAAAACTTCAAATGAGAGAAATCTTAGATTCAGGACTGCATTTACTCCTTAATTGGCAATGACTTTGAAGTCTTTATGTCATGTAGTCTGTTGTGGGGAAAAAAGAAATTATGTCTACTGTAAAACAACATTAACATCCAAAAGAATTTTCTGACTTCACACTAATTTCTGCTGCTTGAACATGTAAGAATAGCCATACTAAAAATAGTTTTCTTGAGGACTTCTCTTTTCAGAATGCAATTTCCTTTTTACAAGTTTCAATGACAAACAATTTGTTTTGGGGACCAGTTCAAGTCAGCTGGTTATGCTGGTTATGACTTTTAAAACTCTTCAAGGCATGTAACTAGGCTCATTCTCAGATATGAGTCTGATTGTATTTTAAGAACCTCCAAAAAACCTCCCCTTTTTCTGTCCTATTCTTGGTACAGTACATTTCTGAGGACCCTGAAAGGGATCTTTCCAGGGGTTGCGTCTAGATTTTGGAACTCTTTTCTAAAGAAAGACAAATTAATTCAATAGTTGATGTTCCTCTTCCTGCAAACAAATATGGTGTTAATCAGACAACTTTTGGACTTGATGTAACGTCTCAGTTTTGTCCAAAAGAAATGTGAATTGATAAGCACAGAATACTGCTTAATAGAACTATTGTCTTAACTGATTTTATTTCATTTTTTGATTGAATTTTCCTGTGATTAACTACACTGACAACCCCCTCCCCCACTCCTGCTGTGATGCCTCATTGTGGCAGGGTAAGTGTATGATCTTGGGAGGGATGAACATGAGCAAAGAATGCCGGGAGTGTATGCCAAAAGTATATATTCCCTTCATGAAGGTTATCCCAGATGCCCAGCTAAAGCAAGAAGGCACCTATATTGGGCATCAGTGATATAGGAAAATGCTGGAGGCAGATGATCACTTTAGTGACAATGACAAAAGCATCAATTAATATTGCACAAGAGAAGGCAATGGTAAACCATTCCTGTATTTTTACCAAGAAAAACACAGGATAGAAAATATAAAATGATAGACAATTAAATCTATTATGTGGTTGCTAAGAGCTGACACTGACTTGATGGCACATGATCAATAAAAAAAACCCCCTACAATGAACACAACTGGTGATGAAAAAGTAGAATACAGATTTAGTTTCCAAACTGTAGTCAACTTTTTGATATGCAGCATCAAAGCCATCTGGATACAATGGTAAGACAAACTCTGATCACGTATTAGGTACCCTGAGTGCTCAATACATACCCACTACAAATAATCCACCTACTGCAAATAATTGCTCTTGTGATGCCCAGGTTCAGCATGGAAACCTATATACAAATGGTTGTATGCACCTAGGCTTTCCCTTGACAGATAGCTGGGCTAAATCAGCAATTGTCTATGTTATTTGAGTGACATCTGAGAGGGAGTCTTAATTGGACCACCCACATTATGTGAACTTGTTTGTGAATCCCAGAATGGAACTACCTTGGTTGGATTCACTTCCAACTTTGTCCCTAATGTTTGAGCTAGCCAGGTACGTGAATTCCAATTCAAACCTTCTATCTGTACTTCCGAAAGAAACAACATTGACAGACTTCATTACTACCGTGAGTCACAGTGCTCTACCCAACATAGTTTCCCTCTCTTCCTTGGAACTCCCTCTTATTTGCTAGCCTCTCCTCAATTTTCCTTAGGAACTAGGAAATTCCTAGGAATTTCTATTCCTAAGTATCCTTAGGAATACTTCAAGCAGGGGGATGGCTAGCCCCATAGTGGCCAGCTGTCCACAGCCTGATTTTCCATCTTCTTGGATTTTCCTTTTTTAGTATTGTTTTAATGCTGGATGCTTTTTTAGTATTGTTTTAATGCTGGATGTATTTGTGTTTTAGATATATTTAAGTCGCCCAGAGTCCCCTATTGTGGGGGAGATGGGCGGGGGAGAAATCCAACAAATAAATAAACTAAATCTGATAGGTAGTTGTGCAAGTCTTCTGAAAATAAATTATAAGAACTGCTTAATTCTTTGCCTTGGATTAAATATCTGAGGTTTATTGTCCAATATATGTGGATATATTTTGCTTCTTTGTGTATGTGAATAATGGTACCTTATGTGGTTTTTCAAACTATCTTAGTATCAACTTAGTGCAACTGAGGCATTAAAGGTAAAGTTGCTAATTGCAAATGTAGGTTGGGATCACAACAGGCAGAAACACTTTAAGAAGTTCGTATTCATAAGTGCAAAACAGATGAGCCAGTCAGGAGCCCATCTAATACAATTTTGTAGTGGATCTTATTTTCCTCAATTTGCCTTTGCGCAATGGGTTGCTGCTGGAGGCTAGAGGAGAAATGTTTGAGCTGAAGGAAGAGTCCTCCAGATAATTTGAACTGCAGTACTCATGATCCTGAGGCAGCAACATCAGTGGCAAGGGATTGTGGAAATTATAGTTGCAGATTCCTGGACAGATGCAGACTTCCTATCCCTGGCCTACTGTGATTCATGGCTCTGCCCTCTGTACTGTACATATATGAATCTCCCCCGTACCTTTCTGCTCCGCCCTCCTTCCCACCAATGTCAATATCAGTCACTGATAGTGAGATGGGTGGTGTATAAATTTGATTTTGTCTCCTCTGTATTTGATCCAGTGGGCTTCTACATAAACACACATTGGCTGATGATATAAATATGGAAAGAATTTTTACACTCAGCTGCAACTAATAAGTTCTTATTAGTACTGACACTAGGAAGATAGCTAATCAGTTATCAGCCATGAAATTCAAAAGCCTCTACTGCAGATTGATTTTTAACAGGAGCCAAACTTCCTTTTCAAAAGTCTTTAATGAAACGTGCAATCCTTCTAGTCATGTGTGGTTTCTCAGTACACTTCAGTGTGAAAAGAACTAGCCCGTATACAGTACAAGCAGATTTAAAGCAGCCTTCCATGTGATGCCCTCCTGATGTATAGGACATCAGCTCCCATAATTCCCAACTATTACAGTACAAGTTAAACATAGTTTGAGGACATTAGTTACAGAAGACAAATTTAAAGCAAGTATTTGTACAGGCTGCATCCCCAGGCCTCCTAGTTCAAATCCTGGCTAAATTCAAATCCTGGCTAAAATCTCTGGCTAAAACAACTTTCCCAAATTATAACTGTCCTTCAGATATTTTGGCCTTTAACTCTCATAACTTCCACCCTGCTTGGGAATTATGGGAGCCGAACCTCAACATTTGAGGGAACAGAGATGGTTGCACTGATAGGAGTAAGAAGCATAAAACATCAATAAACTCTGAAACTTAAGACATCACCACCCACCCTTCCTTTCCGCGGAGAACGAGCCCGGCCCAATTATGTCTTGCCCAAAATGACATCATACGATTCAAAAGCCCATTACATCCATTTTCTGCGCATGCTCACAGCGCCCAATTATACCCCACCCAAAACATTATTCCTAAACTAACCGTGTAGGCGGTTAACTCTAGCGTATATGGGCAAAGCGCAGGCGCAACACAGAAAAGAAAGCACCCATGAGCTAAAAGTGGGCAACAGACATGCGCGCTAGGCAGCTAATAAAAAGCAACGACATGAATATATGCCACAGCGTGAACGCGTCTATTAGAGTCCACGCATGCGCTGTGGAGGGGTAAGAACTCGTTTTGTAACTGGCGCAGGCGCACACAGGGGCTTAAGACCGCAGCCCTACTCGGTAGGGGAAAAATATACCTCAGAGTTACGTCAGGAAAAGACGCCTTTGTGCACGGGGAAACCCGAGCCTTTGTCCAGAGGAGTCCCGCCTTAAAGGAGCAACAACTGGGGTCTCTTACTCACCTTCCGCGCACCCC
This sequence comes from Python bivittatus, assembly GCF_059951505.1. NCBI lineage: Eukaryota > Metazoa > Chordata > Lepidosauria > Squamata > Pythonidae > Python > Python bivittatus. The sequence goes on from NW_028277074.1 coordinate 22,381,376, forward strand.
CTTTCCTTCCCCCTTCGGCCGTCTCCTTTTACGATTCACCCGCGCGCGCTGCCGCCACCGCCGTGATTCCATCCATCTTGAATTTGACGTCATCCCACACCAGGGATGAAGTCATCGTTGGGAACGCTTGTCACGTGCGCATCTTTTCGATTGGTCGAGGTTAGCCGGATGGAGGAGGGGGAACGCGCCCGATTCTCAGACGGGGGAGGGGGCCATGTTACAGCGAAGGGTCCTGAGGGGAGATTCCCCTCCCGCGCGCTGGCTCCCTTCGTCTCCACCCCTTGGGAAGCGTCGCCGGGTCTTACTAAGAACGAGGCAACGAAGTGGGTCGCGGGAGAGGGGGGTCTTCGGCCGCCCGGGAGGCTGCGGGGTGCTGGAGCGGCGCGGAGCGACCGCCGCCGTCGAGGCTAGCAGAACCGGGGCAGGCAGTCCTGGGAGGGCGGTCCCGGGAGTCATGGTCGGAAGAACGACTTCGAGAGGACGAAGCTGTTTCGGGCTAACGTTGCAAAAGCAAGTTTCAAGCACACCGTTTCCGGCTGCAGGACGGCCGATTTCACCGAAAGAGGCAGGCCAAGCCGAGGATCTTCCAAGACCAGGCCTTCAAATTGGGGGAAAGGGAGCTTTGAGACAGCCCTCGGCCTCTTCCGGAATGCTACGTTAAAAAAAAAAAAAGTTTATGGCTTGTCTGAATAAGCAGAATAAATCCAATTAAGAACTTGGCAAGCTGTCCTTGAGCTAAAACAAAGTAGATTCAACCCACAGTCCTCAAAGCAGTCAGAAGCCTAGTTTACTTCTTCAGCTCTATCTCCATTTGAAAGGTAGCAGAGCTGCTGAATTAGATCTGCATTTTGAGAGAGCCATGCTGCAGTATTTTTTCTGCAATAATAGTAGATTGCTTTAATGATCTGACTCCCTACTAGTAATTTCCAGCCAATGTTAATTTGTCTCTGTTTTTTTAAAAGAGATACAAGTCCTTGAGCTTTATTTCATAAGTGCTCTGAACCAGCCACAATATGTAGAATTCAGCATTGAATTTCTCATGATATATCATGCATATAAGTTAAATAAAGTGATACTATACCATTTTGGTGCATTCCTTTCCCAGTTTTCAATCATATGCAGTATTTGCTTTAGATTTCGTTTCAAATTGTTGCTTTTGGTTCATAGCATGAATTCTTTAAAAGGCAGATGTGGTGTGCTACACCGATGTTTAAAAGGCTGTCCACAATTTGTTTTGGCCTATGCAGTCAAAAGCCTTTGTATAATCAATAAAGCAAAGTCTTTTTGAAGCTTTCTTGCCTTTTCAGTTATCTATTGCACATTAGCAATGTGATCCGAAGTTTCTATTGAACACAAATTGTACATTTGGCAGTTCTTGTTCCATGTTCTGTAGAAGTCTGGATTGTAAAATCTTGACTATTATTGTGAGGTAGCACTGCACTTCTCTGGTATCGGAGTATGAATTTTTCCAGTCTTTTAGCCACTGCTATTTTCCTTAATTGCTTACAAATGGCAAATTGCTCTATAACTCATCTTGCAAAGTTTTGAATACTTTGGACATTCATCAGCTGAAGTTTTGTATTTAACAATATTCAATATTCTTACACAGAAATTATTGTAATTTTTATTATGATTTATAATTTAAAATTTAAGGCATACTGGTTATAGTTACCATTTGCACAATAACCTGATTTTAATAGTGACTTAAAACTATAACTTGATATGAGATATGTAATATGTAGATTTAATGTAAATTTTTAAAGTTAATTTTACAGTGATTGTAAATCTAATTTTTGTTCCTTCTATTTTTTCCTTGTTTTTCATTTGTACCTGTAAATCTAATAAACAATAAAAAATAAAATTACAGAATTCAAAGGAATCTTTTATGCAAAGACAGGTGCCATGAAAGAGAGAAAGCAAAGAACTGTACCCCCATAAAAAGCAAAACCAAAGTGATGATGCAAAGGCTTGTTCACTGAATTAGACCTAGGCATCCTGGAAATTAAAAGATACATGGTGCCTAAAAATGTCCCTAAATGGAATATTAATTTTTAATTAAAAATAGAAAAGAGTTCATTCCATGGAAAGCCCTCCATATATGCATAGTTCAAAATTATTTACATTCCTTCAGGTCTCCCACTTGTTAATACATGTTTTATAGGAATGTGCAAAAGTTCTTGGGAGAGAGAGGCCAGAAGATCTAAAGGATGATTATCTCGCTAATCATTTTGTGGATAAAATTGCTCATACTTGCTCCAGATTAGCAGCCAGGTGGACAGGACCGGATGAGATGATAACATCTTTTGATGTTACCTGAGAAGTTTTTGAGCCTGTGGAACCTGAGCTAGCAGACAAAGTTCTCTGGATCCTAACTGCCGTTTGTGTGCTTGACCCCTATCCCTTATGGTTAAAAGCAAATGGGAAGGAGTTGTGGAGATGGATCCAGGCAACAGTCAATGCCGTTTCGTTAGATGGGGAAGTTCCAGCAGCATCAAGAGAGGCGCTACCCTTCTCAAGGGACCTGCTTTGGTTCCGTTATTAGTAGATAGGTGAGCATAGTGCAGAACAAGCTGACCTTGCAACAAATACTAAGATCAACAACTACTGTGCTATATCCATTGTCCTCTTTGTGGGGAAGGTGGTACATAGAACTCTGGAAGAAGTGATTCATCTAAATCCTTGGCAATCAGAATTCACTGAAACTCCTTTGATTGCCTTCAAGAATGACTTGTGGCAGGACCGGAGTGAAGAAAGCATGGCCATCTTCTTCCGCTGGACTTCCTAGTGTCCACAGTATCCTGGCTTGTCTATGAAGGCTGGGGGTGAAAGAAGCTTTTTGCAGCAGTTATGCTCTTCCCTGAGTGGATCCAGTCAGTAGTTTTGAGAGGAGGGAGAAGTGTGGCCTACAGGTATTCCATTATCATATGCCTCAGAGTTTGGTCCTCTCCCCCAAACTTGTTTAACAACTATATGAAACCATTGGGAAAGGTCATCCAACATAAGATATTATTATATGAATATTTGTTATTGTATTTTATAGCAAGATTACAAAAAAAATAGTACAAAAATACAAAAGATAATGAAAGAAACAATGAAAGACTAAAGATGATTAATAACAACAAAAGAAACAACTGAACCAAGAAACAGAAGAAAAAGAAGCCCCCATTTTTTTTAAAACCCACCCAAATGAAATAGTAGCAATACCAAACATCTAAAAATATATATTATCAGTATTGTGCTCCCCTATGGAAAGCAGGTTCATAGTTTGGAGGTCCTCTTTAACTCATGGCCCCTGCAGATGGAAGCCGTGGCCAGGAGGGCCAGTGCCCAATTTCATCTGTGCATCAGCTGTGGTTTTACAGACAACGGGGCACTGAAGATGATCGTTCATGTCACTTCACATGTAGATTATTGTAATTTTAGGGCTGCCTTTGAAGACCACCCAGAAACTTCAACTAATATAAAACACAGAGTCCCATTTGCTTATGAGACAGTACTGTGATTGCCATGTAACCATTTTGCTGCAGGAGCTGTTCTAGCTTCTGGTTTGTTTCTGAGTGCAATTCAAGGTGCTATAAAACCCTCCATGGTTCAGGGTGGGTGGCCAAGGAATCTACAAGACCTCATATCCCAAACAGATTCTACCTACCAAATCTGAGTGAACAGAGGGTGCCTGCTGAAGGTCCCCACCTACCAAGAGGTAAGGCAGGAGTTCTGGAATAGTTTGCCACCTAAGAAAAGAGTAGCTCCCACTCTCATTGCCTTCCAAAGGCTGGCTGTTCTGGAAGGCTATTGGGACTTGGGGAGTAGAGTTATTAGTGCAAGATGTATAAAGTTAATAATGATGTAACATCATGTAATGTAATTTTAGATTATTGGGTTTTATGTATCGAATTGGCTCCTTGTTGCCTTTTAAGCACTGCTTAAAAGATTGAAGCAGATCCATAAATTGATAATTAATAAATACCATGTCCTTGTATTTTTAAACAAATACAAGACATAATAGGTGGTTCAGGGGCTTTCCATAAATTTATATAATTTCTGGTACATTTGAAAAAGGCATCTTTAATTTTGTTTTTGTAATAATTGTTTATGTGATGTATTTTAACTGAAAGCAGGAAGCTAGAAACAATAAACAAGTTAATAAGGTGCTGTGGGAGTTGCTCAGGATAAGGCTTATTACAGGCAGAGCCTTAAATGGTCAGAAGATGATTCAAAAGATTTAACTAGGGTGGCTATGTGCATTTTGCCAAAACAGAAAAAGGACTGCCCAACTCAAAAAATCGTGACAGAGAAGAGGTCACAGATTTGCGCATGAGTTTGAGCATGTAGGTAGGTAGGTAGGTAGGTAGGTAGGTAGGTAGATAGATAGATAGATAGATAGATAGATAGATAGATAGATAGATAGATAGATATAAAAATGCACACACAAATACACACCCATGGACACACATACTCTGCAACACCACACCACACCATGACCTAAGGAAGATGACCAGATATATAGTGTGAACCTACTTAATCTGATCTCCAAGTGCTACCTTTTGATGGGGAATTTCTTTGCTCTCCAGTCTTATATTTAAATCAGAGTAGAAGGTAGCCAAAGAGAGTATTATCCTCTGTAAAATGGGACAATGGTTGTCCTAAGATTTATAGAAATTCATATGTATTCACCATAACACTGAGGTATCCAAGATGAGACTTTGTTTTCCATTTTTTCACAATGTCAGCCTATTTTTATCTCCACCAACCTAATCACTGAATATATTAACATATTTGAGATATAGATATATAGATACTGTTTTCCAAAACCTGTTTTGAATTCCCCAATGGAATACTCTTGATTTGTTTCCATGGCACTGGTGCATGATTCACTATGGTTACCATAGCAATAAAATACACAATACCCTCTAGGGATATGAAAACTATTTTTAAATGCAACCAATAAGATTGCTTTAAAGATTTATTTTATCTCTTAATTAAAATCATTTTACAAGACTGAATTTGTATATGTATTCAAAACAGAATGGGAACAGTCAAAGAAAAGAAAAGCAGAGTTTCTATTGATTTTTCCTGAGTGCATTATTAGATTAACAAGAAAAATGGAAGGATTAACAATGTCAAATCAGGACTATCTGTAACTGAAATCCAAAACATTTCTTGTAAATGTTGTCTCAGGTGCTCCTTAGATGCTCACTTTCTACTTAATTTCATATATTGTACACTTTTATAGTCATGGGAAAGACAGCAGAGAGGAAATGTTTGATAAAATATGTGATCCCCAAAGACCTTTCTCAAAAATACAGTCCCAAGTGGAAAATATTTACATAGATTTCTAAAGACTTGAAGCCACCGAGATCATGGCCACACATAAAATAGTAGCAGAACCATCTCATTCCTTAAGGCTACAATCCTAGGGAGAAAGTGCCATTCAGCATAGAGAAACTAACTTCCTTCAAATCAAATCATTCTGTTAATGATCTTAGATCAGAAGTGGTCCTTTAAACTGCACTACATTAAAGTTTTTCTAGATTGTGTTGAAGCAGTTGTAAACAGTTGGTACATATTACCATCTTTAGAGGCAATGCTTATTTGGTTACTAATTTTAAGACAGAGATGGCCATATTGTTTGTTCTCTCTCTTGACATAAACATGGTGCAATACAAGAAATTAATTTAATTTTTCTAGTTAGTTGCCAGATTTACTATAGCAAAGCACTGAAAAATCAAAGTACATCTTTAGTCCAATGCATATCAAGATGAAAAGAGGTTGTGAAAAACTTTCATATGCAGTCTAGCACTTATGGATGCCTATGAGAGAATGGATTGACATTATGTCTATCTGCCACTTCTTTTATGGCTCTTCTTGAAATCATGATTGCTGAAAATTTGTAAAGCAATGTCCTATCATTTCAATGCAAAAATTACAGGAATATAAAAACTCCTAACTCTTTCCCTCAAACTTGGGAAAAATCATAATCACTTTGCATTGCTGCCTAATCAGCTGGAACCTTTTCCCCTTTCTAAAATGTTGTGCAATACCTAACCTCTTTCATATTTTTATTTTTAATCTTAGTCTTTCACTTTTTCAGTATTTTATTTCTTCCTCTCCTGCTCAGTTCAGTCTAGATTTTCCCCCCATTTACAAGTCCTCCCTCAAAAGGAAGGGGTGCTGCTATCCTCCAATCCACTGAACCAATATAGTGTAGTGTAGTGATGAAGATACTGGATTTGGAGAGACCCTCGTTCAAGTCCCTACTCAGTCATATAGCTTGCTGAGTGAATCTGGGCCCCTCACTTTTTCAGCCTAATTTGTCTCATAGATTGCTATTATGGGGATAAAATAAAGACCCCAAATTCTACTACCTTGAGTTCTCAGAGAAAATGCAATTTATTTAATTTAATAAGCCAACCTTCCTTCTTTTGTTTCTCTCCCAAACTCATTCTCTTGTTTTTAAGTCCAAGTAAGAGTGTTTTCATCAGGTTGTTATTCTGTACATGAGTATAACAGGTTGCTGAGGACCAGGATGGGTAATTTAGATGCAGGCAGTCCTTAGGGAAAGCATTAATGAACCCATGCAAGCAAGATACTGGCTGAATTCTCTCTTTGTTCCAGGGCCAATGTATACCTGTATACAAAGGAGAAAAGCAGTGAATGTTTTCCTTTATTTCCTAATAACTGGATGTAATACTACCAGCTCTTTTGTTTCCAGGGAACAGAGACGATAAAAAATGATGAGGAGCTCCTATATTTCACTGACTAGCATCTTAGTAGCTTTTGTTTTCATCCTGTGCATCACTTCAGCACAGAGTGCAAGCAACACCTTTACAGGTGAGTCACAATGCTGTAATTCTAATGGTACTATATTGGCCCTACTTCAGGTAAAATTTTAATTTAGAACCATGAATTATGCTTGTTAAATAATATACTTGTACCTTACAGTCCATTTACTTTAAAACAACTGGTCACTCATCCTAAGCCCCAGTGCCAATCATGAATTTAATAATACTTTGGTGTCAGTGACAATATCTTCCTAATGATGCTCTGTAAAAGAGACATGAACACCCTTTGTCTCACAGCCTTTATCTTCTTCCCGGAACTTGGAGGGTCTTTGTTTCATCTAAATTTGTGTAGAATTTCTAGGTATACTGTGTAAATCTTGGAGAGGATTTCTTTTGTACTGGTGAAACCTCAGTATATATCATGCAGGAATCCCCAACCTTTTTGAGCCAATGGATATATTTAGAGTTTTGAGAGCATGTTATCTCACAAAATCTCACATCTCACAAAATGGCTGCCAAGATGAGAATTCCAGTTACTAATCACCAATCTAACCAGAGGCAAACGGCTGAGCTTGCTCTCAGCCACCTCTTTTAGCCTTCCAGGTTATTCTTTATGACCAGTTTACATCTGTTTTTGTTTTGTTTTCTGGTGGACACACTTTCAAACAGGGCATTAGGCTGTACTTCCTTTAATCATTAAAGATTGTTTTGTAATTGTGTATGTATAAACTAAATAAGTAAATTAAAAAAGGCTGTACCTCCTGTTATTTTAATTTTTGGAGACTGGGATATATGCAGGACCTAAAAGTATTCTTGGAAATAAAAATCATGCTTGAGATTCATGTTTTGCTTTGCAGCATGCTAGTTTCTCATTTAATCTGTTTTAAGTTAAAAGAATCAAACAAATCAAATTAGGATGCCTGGAGGATGGTAAAGGACATATCTCCTGATACATGAAAGCCTGGAGTGCCCTGTTTGGGATTCTGGATATAAAGTTTTGCCTGTTCTGTTTCTAGTTCTAGAATCTTATTAGCACATTATCAGTTCATAGAACTGTCTTAGGCAACAGAATGAACAAGGCAATTCTGGTGGAGTGCCTGGTTTTAAGAAAGAAGGGACCTGGGTATTGATTGCATCTTCTTTCTCTTCAATGCTTGAATTGTCTTATTTGCTGTAAATTAACCTTTCCCACCTATTAGTTGCTCTAGGAGGTAAGCATTTCAGCCTTTTTTCCTAATTTGTTCCATCAAGATAGGTGCAAAGAAGCTATGAGATATGGAGCTGTAGAAGTCTATTCCCAGCTGGGCCTAAGATTCTTTTCCCTGGATGCTTTAGCAGTTATACAGTATATTTTCTCCACTGTTTTTTCTCTGTTAATGATTGCGTGAAAAGGACTGTGTAATGAAATCCAAAATATCGAAATAATCATTGGGGTTGTATATTATATTTATTATACTGAATCAGTTATTGGGATTGTATTTCATTTTTACTGCCTCCAATTAAATCCATGGAGTCATCTGATCATTTAACATATTCACCCCTATTTTGGATGGGATTTCTTCTATGTATGAGGACTGGGAAATGTGCCTCTCCTAAAAACACCCTTGATTCCCAGATTTTCTAAAATAATCTTCTAAATATTGGCCTTTGTTATAACAATGACAATGAAGAAAAATAGGTAGTTTGCAACGGGCTGCCACAATATGCTGTATATTGTGCATATATATATTTTTTTTTTTGTCTGCGCTCAGTCATTGCTGACCCTGCAGTGACTGCTTGGACGAGTCCTTGCAGTTTTCAAGGCAATTGTTTTTCGGAAGTGGTTTGCCAGAGCCTCCTTCCTAGAGCAGAGCCCAGCTGGCGAGTGCAGGAGGCGGGGTTTCTGTTGCTTTGCGCCCTTTTTTTTTCGGGCGCGCACAGTTTTTCGCGCTTACCGGCAACTGCTCCCAACTCCTTTTTGCAAGGCGCCGCCAGCATTTTTCCTCCCACCGGAGTGAGAGTCCCCATTTATCTACTCACGTGAGTTTTCGACCTGTTGGGTTGACAGGAACTGGGGAGGAAACAGGAGCTCACCCTGTTTAACGCGAAGGCTGGACTCGAACCGCTGAAGCGTCAACCATTTCTGGCCGGCAACTTTCAGCATCATTAAGCCGCTGCGCCACTGCGTCCCCATATTGTGCATATAGTATATTCCAAAAGTAATTTAACTGTAGTTTTCCACTGTGTGTTTTAATTAAGAAAAATCTTAAAACTATAAGTTACTTGAGCAATAAACTTTGCTACTAGGTACAATGAGTGTAAAGTACCAATCTTTTTAAGCAGCAGTATTTGTCTGGATTATCAGTGTCATAATATCTCTGCTACAGAAACTTCTAGTGCAAACTTGCAACATTTCTGCTATTCCTAGCTGGTAAACTAGGCTGGTAAGGTGATAATTAGCCAATAATTATAATCTTTGTAAATATCCAATAAATTGTAGTGGAAAATTCAGCTCATAGTTGAAGGACATATATGCCACATGCCCCATACCAAAGCACATTTTAAATTAGCTTAATGGCAACCTAAACCTTGTGACTGAGAGCTATAGAGCTGAAAATGCTAATTTGTAAATAAATTTTGCTTAGCAACTCTGCCCAGGGGAACAGTAGTTGGGCCCTAACCTCTACACTGTATCTTCAGTGCTGGGTTTTGTTGCTGGATCCTACCTGATGCCAGCAGGACTGTAGGCTGCAATTAGATTAGATTCTTCATTTGTTCAGAAGTAAAAGTGTCTCAGAACAGATAGCATTTGGATCAAAGCAAATTTGTTTTGTAAACTAAAACTGGCTTGAACAATGCTGCTTCCAATCAGGATAGACAGAATAAACAGCGTATCAATAGTAAATAACATTTAATAATGAGCAAGCCTAAGTTATCTCTCATGAAAGATTCAGGAGTACCAGACACGCCAGCATCAAAAAGAATAATGCCATGGAACTTTTTCACGTGTGTGAAAGCAATCCCTAAGATTCTCAGTTGTGTGAAAAAAAAACCCCACCCAAATTATCTGTTTCAGGAGGTTACTGTATTCTGCTTAATGGTTGGGCCAGTTCTGGGCTGGCTTGCTTTATGTATGTATGTATGTATGTATGTATGTATGTATGTATGTATGTATGTAGTTACATACTTATTTACTTTATTTTATGCTGCCCATACCCGAAGGCTCTCAGTGGTTTTTGGATAATTTCTTCTTATGTTTACCATTTGTTGACCTTCAGAGCATTCTCAAAACCATTAAAATAGTGACTTAAAGATTATATGCCATCAAGTCGGTATCAACTCTTGATGACCACATAGATGAATTTTCTTCATGATGATCTGTACCTAATGTGGCCCTTCAGGTCTTCCAACGGTGTACCCTTTGCCACCGCAACTGCATCCAGCCACCGTGTTGCTGGTCGTTCTCTTCTCCTTCCTTTCACCTTTCAACATTATGAAGGTTAAAATGAATTTACAAGGTTAACAACAAAGCCTCATGTTAACAGTAGTGAACTTGAACAATGTGCAGTTGTTTCCAAGTAGTTTGGTGGATAGGTACCTTCTGCGCCATTAGTTCCTCTCTAATAGATCACCCTGCTTTCTTTATTTTAGAGAAAGGTCTCTCTTTGCTGGGTTACCATTTATGCAATTATTCTGTGATAAAAAATGTGAGCAAAACAGTTGCATATCAAAAATCATATGAGAAACAGATACCATGTGGAGGATGGATTCCATGGAGAATGTGCACCAAAACCTATTACAAAGAAGAGTACCATCCTATTATGATCCGAGAGGCTGTGAATGTGACAGATTGTTGTGATGGGTATGAACAAGTGGGTCTATATTGCTCCTTACGTAAGTATGAAATAAACAATGAAAAAACTATGGGCTATGAGTTGCAAAACCACAATTTTATAGTATATGCAATTATAGTGTCAGCAAGTTAGGTCTATGAGATCTCAGCTGCAAATATCTGGATGACCACTAGATAGCAGCAAATAAACTGACTTTTCTGTATTTATTATGATCTAGTGCTTTTCCTTCCTTCCTTCCTTCCTTCCTTCCTTCCTTCCTTCCTTCCTTCCTTCCTTCCTTCCTTCCTTCCTTCCTTCCTTCCTTCCTTCCTTCCTTCCTTCCTTCCTTCCTTCCTTCCTCTTCATTTTTTTTTTTTTTGCAGAACAGATTTGCAGTTGTATAGTCCATATACAACCATAGCTGTACAGGTGTTTTGAGGGTACCAAGATATAGAAATGTGCTTTTGGCATATGCATTTTCCCCCTTCACTCATGCACCTTTAATACAAATGGTTGTCTATGCATTGAAGGAAATTCCTGATGTTCCTTATAGTTGATGTAGCTTGTGGGGAAACATACTGAGACCCAGGTTGCTCTTATATGGATAATCCTTTCAGGGAATAACAGCATGATTAGGCTGTGTGTGAACTGTTTCAGTGAACCTTCCCCATGGCTTTTATCTCATATTCATAAGCGTATGTTGTTCAAAGGTCAAATGAATTGCAATATTTACCAGAAGGAACTATGGGTGTAAAGTGACCTCCTTCCAATATAAAACAAGAATCTTGACTGTCACAATTATCATATGCTCAGCAATTCTAAGACCCCTCCCCCTCATTTTGAAGATAAATTATTTTGGAAAAGATAGTATATTCCAGGGTAAATCAATCAATAAATAGTGCCTTCAAATCAGTGTTGACTCCTGGAGTCTGCCTGGACTAGTCCCTGCAGTTTTCTTGGCAAGGTTTTTGGAAATGGCTTACCATTGCCTTCTTCCTAGGACTGAGAGAGAGTGACTGGCTTCATGCCTAAGGCTCCTGGTTTCAAGCCTGGTGCCTTAACTACTACACCAAACTGGCTCTCTAAATATAATATTACAGTACATAGTCGTTATTACTTAAATTCCTATATCATCTTGAATGTATCTTATACATTCAATATAAGAGTAGCTATTCCCTGAGGTGCAGTGGGCCTACATAAACCTAAATGCCATTTCTTCAATTTCATGATAAAAATGATAAAATAAAATAAAATAAAATAAAATAAAATAAAGCTGTTTTGAGATCAGGCAGTGACCACTTTGCTATTATTTGCTAGTACTCATTAATTTAAAAACCATTAATCATAGACTAAATATATGTTTCCACAGGTAAATCACAATATATATAATCACAATACACACACACACATACACACACACACACATACATACATACATAAAAGAATGTTCATTTTATATATAACTAAGTCACAGAACAACATTTCTATTAGCCTGGCTATAGACATGCTGTCTGTCCTTTCCTTATCCTTTCAAAAACATTTATTAATAAAAGAAGTGAGTCCTCCAGTGTGAAATGTGCTTGGATGAGTCTTGAAAGATCCATACAACTTAAAAAGTTACTTGCCCCCTCCCCCCTTTTGGTGGGAAATATAAATTCTGTCTTGATTTGTATTTTCACCTATTTCAGATATTTTACTACTGGGAATTTTTACCGCCAAATGTAATATATTATTAGAATAATCTTAGTTGAAGAGGTTCTATCGTATTACATGGAGTCATTTATGATTGGTTAGTTAAAATACAATGGATCAAAAGTACTATCATCAAATTCTACTATTGCACATCCTGCTTTGGTATTTATATTCTGTGATATCTCTTTCTTTCCTTCAGTTTTGGCATTTATTAGTAGGAAATATTATGCTTCCTCTTTTTGTCTCTCTGATTATGGCCCATCTTTGGGCCATAATCTCCCACCGAGTCAGGGAAGACGGTAGAAATTTCTCTCATGGAATTATACTGACAGTAGAGAGTTCTCTCATGGAATTATACTGATCAGTCTTTCCATTATGTTGCTAGGGAGCCAGTCCAAAAGCAGAGAGTAAACACATATAATCAATGCATAATCATGCAAGATTATGAATTTAGTGTGTGGCCCTTTCTCTTCATTTCATACTTGGTGGATCCATAATATTTCAGATTTGAAAAGTTTAATATGTGATTTAGAATTACATTCATATGTTTCAATTATATTGTTAATCAACATGTGCCCATAACAATTTTCTTTAAACACTATAAATATATGTAGATTTGGAACTGGCCAGAAAACATTTCAGTGCTAACAGTAACTCAAGCATTTCAGATGATGCTAATGGTACTGGATCAAACTGTGAAATCAAAATTTGCTTGATTAGGTAACCTATTCACCTCGTTCAGAAGTATTCACCAGAGAGAGAGAGAGTAAGGATTTGCTTGACTTCAAAAAATTCTACCCTATGACAGTGGAGAATTCTGAATAAATGGTTCATGTAGTTTCATAGCAATTAAAGAAAGTTTCAGAGATAAAATGATTATGGCGGCTTTGGTAGAAGTGGTCTCCTGAATGTCTATAATAAATATGCAAAATCATCTCCTTCTGGAGAAAAACCCTTAGGGAAAATGATACTTGACTTATATTACAGCATGTCAAGCTTGCCAAAGATAGGTTTAACAAGGTAAACTGATCTAATACTGGATACAGGGATAGGTTGCCTCAGTCAGATTAGACGCCTTTCCTGTTCAAGAAACTTTCCAAATTATTCCATATGTGCGGATATGCAGATCTGTCTTCTTTACTTCCCCAGTAAAAGTGTATCATGGCCTTCTTTAGATCATTTTCCAGACCTCAAAGTCTTAGTGCTAATATTTATGAATGTCTAGATGTAGTCTTTAATAAACAATGAAAAGAGGAGGTTGATAATCAGTGGACAAAATTAAAAGCATGTTAGTGAATGACTCTTAATGTTTCCCTTGATATTAAAGTACTTATCTCTGAATTCTAAATATCTGGCAGTGAGAGGTTTTCAAGGCACTTCAGATTTTCCCTTGATACTGTCCCTTCAGGGTCTCTTCTTTGGATGCTATAATCTACTTCTGTCTAGATAGCATACCCAAGGGCCAATTTAAATAGCAGATAACTTTGGCCACTCTGTGCCTCTCTATAGTCTATCATAACTGAAATGTATGTGGTTTGTTTTGTTTAAAATAGGAGCATATTAAATACATTATGAATTATTATTAATTTAGATTAGATTAAATTAAATTAAATGGAATTTGGGTTTTGTCCTGGCCTTGCCCCACTTTTAGAAATGCAGCCTCTGTCTTATCATATATAGCAAGCAATGCTTTTTTTTTACTTTTATGGGGTGTTTCTCTTTCTTGGGTTCTTATAGCTACTACTAATCTTTATTAATTAACATATGGAAAAATAATGGATATTCCCTGGCAAACTGATTGGCTATGGTTTCCTGAGATATAACCATTGAACAGGCTTTATGTTTACTGCAAACGGTTTTCTAGCAAGCAACAATGAATCAGCCATATAAAATGTGCACCAGCCCTTTACTGGCTTTCTGCACAGCTGTCATGGGAATATGAATCATACTGAATTGTCTTTGTCTCATCCCAACTTATCAAGCTACTTGAGAATATTTCTCTTCCTTCTGATAGTCAACAGTAGCCATACTCTCTTAGTCTCAAAACTTTTCAGAACATATGACAGACCTAGCAGAGTTTGAAAAATAAATAATAAATAAATACAATAAACACAATAAATAAAACCTTTGAAAAAAGCAGCAGCACCCTAACAACTTTTTGTGTTTCCATTATCATTACATGGTTTTGAGGGGGCTTTTCACTGAAAGAAGTAATTGATTAGTTTACATTTTTCCAGGGATCTCTGAGAATTGGCTTTATTCTGGGAATGACTCAGAGTAAATTAATGAGAACTTGACAGTCTTTTCAGGGGTATGCTGGAAGTATGTGCTATAAGCACAAGACCAGGATTACAAAATTAATTGGGCATTAATATCATTTTCTTATCAAAAACTGATATTAAATGCATTGATTCCCATTTATTTTGTATGATTCATTTATCTTGAAGCCTATTTGTTTTGAATTAATTGAAGTTTCATTGGATTATTTGCATATGGTTGCTTTGTGCTTTCTATCTTTCTCAGTCCTGTTATGTCTTGTTTATTTCTAGCAGTCAAGAGTGGGGAACCTTTGGCTTTCTGGATGTTACTGTACTATAATTCCCAGGAGTCCAATTCAGTATAGCCAGAGGTGAGGGATGCTGGGAGTTGTTGTTCAGGAACAACTGGAGGGTCACATGTTCCCCTTCCCTGTGTGCAATTACCTTTGGTGAGAAAAGCATCACTTTTGGGTGCGGTAGAGCTGATTAAACGTAATGGCCGTAACTATGCTAAGTCTTCTAGCAGAAGCATTAGAACAAAATAGTATCTCTTGGCATTGGTATACTCTAAGGCCAAAGCAATCACTCCTGAAATGGGAAAAAAAGTACTGGCTGTTTATTTACCACAAACCTAAAGGGAGTGGCTGACATTCATATCTCTCTGATTAGAATGCTGTTAGGTCTTGTTATCAGAGACATACAGATGTGAGAGGCTGGATTTCATTTTCATTTCCTTAGCTGGCATATAAAGATTGCTTGAACTGTAGGTGGATTCAGATGTTTTGCATAGCTGGAGATCTTAGTCATCTAATTTTTGCACCATAGCTTTTACAACAAAATATTGTTGGCCTGCAAAGTTTCTGATCAAGCCAGATATTTTTTACAGTTGAAATCTACTTGCCATTATTTATTGCTCCTTTAATTACTGTAACTATGCTGATAAACAGATGTCTGCATTGAGCCAGGGGAACAGCATTAAAACAGTGAGACTGATGTTTGATATAAGCTCTATTTTTCCACCATGCTAGTAGGCACCAGTATAATCCGGGTCCTCCAGTGACACAAGATTGTGTCATCATGCCCTATTTTTTTGTGGGAGTGAAATCATGTGAATCAGCTTTCCGGGTGATAAGGTACTTGTAATTTCACCATAGATGCTTTGCAGAAGCTACTGCAATGGCTATTCCCATAGGCATCCTGGGGGGAGGGCAAGGGAGGCACATAACAAAATGTGCCATGATACTGATGGCAAGTATATAAGAGGTGGAGCATGCACTGCGATATTACAGCTCATGCTGGTCTATTTCATGCCATCGCAGTTTGTAGCAGATGCCACTGTGTACACCTTCAGTGGGCTATTTCAGGGCTATCCCTGATTCTATGAATTGGGTAAAATTATGATAGTTATCATTATGAAAGTATTAATAATACTTTCAACACTATTGAAAACCAACTATACTAATTATTAATCACCAGTAACCGCAATTTTATGTATGCAATCATGTAAATACAATACAATAAAATTTATAAAAATCCAAAATAATTCAATATAATATAAAAAATCAACTGCATAAAATACAGCTTTGAAAAAGCTAGAGCTAAAAGAACCAAACAATAGATACAAGCACTAAAACTAGTAAACTATCAAAAGGATTAAAATAACAATGATCTTAAAACCCACTAGTGGAGCCAATATATAAATAAATTCACTGTCAGAACGAAAACATGTTTGGAGTTTGGCAAGCTTCCCTGGAAAAGACATTCCATTGCCACTGAAAAGGCCTTCCTCAGACAGCCACTCTTCCGACTTCAAAATGAGTTTTGTTAAGAGTTTAGAACAGTGTTGTCCAAACTTGGCCACTTTAAGATGAGTGGACTTCAACTCCCAGAATTCCCTAGCCAGCATGGCTGGCTGGGGAATTCTGGGAGTTGAAGTCCACTCATCTTAAAGTGGTCAAGTTTGGACAACACTGGTTTAGAATGAGTCATAAAGGGTGAAGAACTAGAAAGGTACTGAGTAGGTACTAAGTTTCCAAATAGTGCACAGCTCTGAACCTCTGCAGGTGAAAACCAGTGTTTTGAATTTTGTTCTGAAATCAGCTGGAATCTAGTGTGGAAAAGGGCCAGCATAACTTATGTAAACCGTGCAGTGCCAGTTCAAAACTCTCTTGGCCATCTTGTTCAGCAGCGGAAGATTTGGTGTCATTGTAAAAGGCAGCCTAGTATCTAAATCAGGAGGGCCTGCAGGCATATGATCCACCTTTGGGTACAGTATATTAGCCTAAGCCAGGGAAAAAAGGGTTTACATCATAGAGGCCAAGAAACTGTAGTATAGTTAAGGATCTAAGTCCACCTCTAAGTTACTCAGAGAGGAATATAAATACATTCAGGACAGAAGTATGGAAGCATGGACTTTACTCTTGCTCTTCTTTAAAATATGTAAGGATAGATGTAATTTTTCCCTCATGTTTTCCCTTTATATTAGTCACGGCCCACACAAAGGTAATAATAATAGAGAGGAGAGGGAACGCTGGCAGATGTCTCAAGTGGCTGAAAATTGCCTGTGGGATTAGAATCTGTTGGGTCAAGGATAATTTCTTCTCTGCTTCTTCAAAACTCTATCGAAAGGAACTTTTGAATCTGATGTTCATAGGCATTAGCATGGTTTGGTTCAAAATAAACTTAAAGGAAAATTCCATTGGGGATGCTCAGGCCCTTGGATGTACCTAAAGAAGCTTGTAGAATTTTGGCCAGTAGGTGCACTTTTTCTTGTAATTTTTTTTGTTTTATAGCCATAAACAGATCCAGCGATTTTGCTTCAAGACTTGGTGCCTGTCCCATGAAGATAAAGGAAGCATTAAATAGTTCATGTGTGTCTGACATGGATTGTCCAGAATATAAAAAATGCTGTAAGACATCTACAGGAACCCATTGTTCAGATCCTGTTCCAGAAGGTATAGTAATACAGTAGTGCCATACTGCCCATTTTTTTCTTCTTCAAAGAGGAGTTGAGGCAAAGGGTCTGATTTGTGGGTCTCTCCTTCTTGGTCAGCCCTGACTTAATATTTTGGGTGTGTTCCAAAATTCTGCCAGGATTTTAACACAAAAGAAAAGAGATCAATTATGATGCAGAATATATGAACTTCATAGATAATTCTGACTGATTGATTAAATTGCCACACCTTGTGAGTCTCAGCACTTAATCAAGACCACTGAAAACGAGAAGACCACCATGTTAACTGAGCACCTACGTACTGACATAATGTTCGGGCTACAACTGGATTGTTTTCTCTTTCCAATTCTAGAACAAACAATGACAAAACACTGGTACAATGTGTCAGTCCTTGTGAAAATGGATTTCAGTGAGTTAAGCAAAGTGGATCCAAGGCTTTTGAATCATTCACGTCTTTTGCACTCTATGGTATGAATCAACGGAATAGTAACATATATGCTGTACTGTATATTTCTGCTGATGTTATTTAGTTCCTAGGAGAGCCCTATACAGTATACTCTACAGTACTGTATGTTATGTGACTGCCACCTACTGGACAAGGAAGTTATAGAAAACGCACCTATATAGTTACTCTTACATTTCTGATGAACTCTATCCCTTTTCTCCAGTGTGTTTACTGGCAATACATTGCTTAATGATGAAAATGTTCTTAAGTGGACACCAAAATAAATGTCAGAATGCTTCTTTAATAGGGGTATTCTGTGTCAAGTTAATATTTAAACATGGGGTTTCATAGTGTTGGAAAGAGTCTGATTTTGATTAAGTCATTCTTTTTCATTCTATAAATAGCATTTAAAGAAAAAGCATTTACTTGTCTATAGTGGTTTTCTATGACACTTAAGAAGAGTTTCTCTCTTTTCCAGATTACTGGAGCATTATGGCCCATGAACATCTCAGTGTATCATATCCAGACAACCAAGTCAGAAACTTATGCAGAGACATTAGCTTCCCAAATCCTAATTGGACTGCAACAACTGGTTCCATTGGTCAATATTTCTTCTTTGTTGAAGGACATTGTGATGAGAGTATATGAAGTTATTGACATAGCTGTACAAGGTTATTATTTCAGATATATTTGACTGAAGAGCAGCTCTATGAAAGAGAGAGGGTTTTTTTTTTACTCTTTTCTCATTTGATTTTATGTTCAGGTTTTCGGAATACAGTTATAGAAAACAGGATCTCTAGCCTGACAAGGCATTTGCTAGGGCATTGTGGGGAGGGGGCCTCAGAAAAGAATAAACATTATGTGACTCTCAAGTATAGTTTGCTGTGTGTGATAAACTGAAAGCTGATTCTGGCAATACAAGTCACTGAGAGGCTATCTTTTGTCACAGCCTTTAACTGCATGGAGTAAAGTTAACATTCACATCAAGACCTTATATAATGACTGCTTTCACTTCAGTGCAATCACAGAGTTAATCAGCATCTACACTGTATTTTAGGACCTAACTTTACTTGTTCTTTAATTTGGGAGAAAAATGTAAAAAAAACCCAAAGCTTGTACTCATCTAAAATTTATTTCAGCAAATGCAGTTATTAATCTGTAGACGTGCAATCTGGTATTTATCTAGGCCAAGTGTCTCCTGTCTGTAGGGGACAATGCGAAACCTTGTAATTTTATTATATGTCATGAGTCAAAAAGGCTGGCACTGAGGGTATGACTAGTCACAACACCCCCATTTACTGGAATGCAAGCTAGTGAAGCTGCTTCCTGCCAACCTCTTTAGCCCCTACTCTCAAGATGCTGTCTACCACTTTACTTTCATCTCCTTTTTTTTTCCTGAATAACTGGACACACTACCAAATAAAGCACTGATCCTCATATTTACTTTCTAAGTATGCCTCTGAGGTCTATGTTTTGTAGATATCAGAGGCCACAGCATTTTTTTTTTTTTTGCATGCTACCTTCCCATTTATTTTTCTTAATCAAAATAATTTTTAAAAAAATTGGGGGGCAGGGAACCTGGCAGGTGTAAGTGGTGGTGTCCATGGCATACTAACACCCGTGGATGCCACCCTGGAAATCCAACAGTAAGAGAGTCCTCATAAGTATATACGTTGGAATATAGAATTGGATGCATATATTAACAAAATACAAAGTGCTAGGAAATTCTGGTTTTTTTATTTTTCAATTTTCTGCAAAGTGTCACAATAACATCTCTTTAAAATACGTGCAAAGAAATTTGAAAGAGCAATCCAACCCCCCCCAAAAAAATTAAATAGTAGACCATCTTATTGGACCTCCTCCCTCCCTGCCAACCCCTTCATGTTTATTAATGAGGAAAATCTTTGATAATGTCTCTAAAAATTGTGAAAGAAGAAACTGATCCAGAGAGAGGACAGGTGTTACTGGGACTGGTGGGATCCCATTGGTGGCTTGCTGCCATAAGCAGCATAAAGCTGAAGGGAAGCTTTGTGGAAGATTATTAGAGTTGCTTCCTTTTTGTTAGAAAATATAATAAGCTTTATTTACTAATCACACACACACACCCAAACACACAAAAAATCTCTCCTCTTTTTATTCCTCTTCCTTGCTTTCAAGGATCAGGGCATTCAACTTGAACATCCTCTAGGTTTCTGAGCCTAGGTTTCTCTAGGTTCAAAGGGAGATATTGTCTCAAGTCAAACCACACTTTTGTCATTATTCATTAACAGACCATTGGCAGGATGGTAAGTAAATGTTAAACTAAAGCAGATTTAAATACACTATATGGCACAGCATTGAGATGGGTGGCATGTAGATTTAATAAATAAAGAAAATAAAGAAAAATATTCCACAGCTAGTTAAATAGGTTAGGAATACTTACTGCGATCAAGTTTCATTATTTTTTCTTTGATTCAGATTGTGATTGTGATATACCCCACATTCTGCTTAAAAATTCTTCTAATTTGATGAGAAATTCAACAACTACATCATCAGAAACCCATGTATCAGTAGATTCTGAATGCAGTAAGTTACTTTATCTTTTAAAATTCATTTATTTTTAAAATTTGCTTTCTCTAGGGCCTGACATACTTTATTTAAGAATAGTTGCTCTTTTAATTATATCTATACTATCCTTCCTACAGACATTTCTCTGTATATAAAGGAGCCAATGAATACATATAAATGAAATGAATTAATGGACCTATTGATACATTTCATTTGTAAGTATATCTTATCATTTCAAAACAATGGATTAGCATTCAGCATAGTTTAGCAGAAAGCCTTTTGCTTTGAAGACTTTCTTACAATCTAAATATCATTTGAAAAAGTTAGGTCTCTAGAATGAAGGGCTGAAGCTGAGGTCCTTTATACATTATTGGTTGGCTTAAAGAACATTAATGATTGCTCAATTGCTCATTCTGCTTTATATTTTGATTTAATCGAGGCCTATCCTTTAAATTTGACTCCTATCAAGATATGGCATATGAGATTTACAATTTTGCATACCACAGAATTATTTATGCAATTATAATCCAGTACATTTGTTTATTCATTCAATCGCAAACAATATTTCAGTAGTAAGTCTCAGAATACCTTTCGGGGATAAATAAAAAGTGCTTTTTTTCACTCAGTACAGTTTTTAAACTTTTATATTTCTGACTTTTTAAGGAAATGTAGGCATTTGGTCTTGTGAGAATTAGTATTAGCTCAAGATGCTTTGCTGCCTGAAGTGGGCCTCAGTTTATGTTCCCTCCCTAGACTTCTGGCCAATACTCTAAAACAGCTTTTCCTTATGACCAGGGAAAACAGGAATTTCAGTCTAATACATTTAGAAGGAATCAGGTTAGAAAAAACAGCTTTAAAAAACTTTCTTGCACATTCAGATATATGGTACCACTCTCCAAATAGTTTAAGTCTCAAGGCAAAGACATAATTACTGAAGCCCCTTATTTCCTTTTTCTTCACTGTGCCCCTAACAATCTGAAGGGTCAGCTCTCAACCTGACCATTCAACCCTTGGGGCCAACAGTAAAGAGTCCACAAGTCCCACATATTCAGTAGAAAGAATCCTGAATCACAAGGGACACATGTGATACTTTCATTTTAACAAGGCTCTTTGGTAGCTTTGATGTGAAGGCAAATGTACATTTTTCTGTTGAATGTAGTGGAACATTTCTTATATGCCCCAACTGCACAAAGAAACGCACTGGAAACTCTGAAATGGGGGCAAATAAGCATTTGAACATAGCATTTATAATGGAAGATATGAGTTTCTTGGAAAATCATAGCCCAGGAATTACTGTATTCTAGTTTAATCCTGAAGTATATACAATTTGAATGTAGTGTGCATTTGCTAGACTTGAATAAAATAGGATGAGTTGATTATAACAGACTGGGTAAATTGACACATGTGGGCACCTTTGAGTGATCTTACCTTGGTTCCAAGAGCAAAACTAACTAAAAATTGATCTTTACTTTCCAGAGGATGGGATGTTTGGCTACTCAAGCCTATCAATAACTAGTATTTGATAGATTGGACTCCCAATCATGTCTAATGACTAGTACATTCTCCACCTTCCTCAGCCAGATGGCAGCAAGAAGTAGAGCAGGCCTGAGTGTTTATTAAGATTGTCCATGGTATCTATACTACTTGCCAAGAAGCAAATGAACATAGTGGTCCAGCCAAAATAAGAGTGAAGTCCTTCATTTCTAGATAAGCAAGTGAATCCTAAATAACCTAGTATTTAATTTCACTCTACTGGCAAATATGTACACTCTACAAATTTTCATGCTGAAAAGGAAGAGACCACACAAAAGACAGATTTTTTTTTTTTTTTTTGCATAGCATCCCAATCCGGAATGCCAAGATAGAGCACCTTATAGCTCCACCCTAAAGGTTAAGGAAAGAACCTCTGCCCCTCAACCATGAACCAAATATTGACTTTGTCTATTGCCAAAAGAAAACATTAAACCAAGTATTTTATGCAATTAATGTGTATGTCTATCACTCCTTAGTCAAAGACTCCAATCCTACAAGTTACAAATCTAGAATAAAACAGGATTTATTCTTAAAGTAAGCACACAGTATACAAAATATGATTGCCGAAGGTTTTTATTTCCCTCAACTGTGATAAGTCTCACATGATTGTTGTTGCAGATTCTCCTCCTATTAGAAACCACAAGATCTTCAGTGTAACTAGTAGCAGTTTTGAAGCATCTTGGAGTGTAAATTCCTTGCAGAACCATTCATTCCGAGCAGAAGTGTACAAAGGCAAGGAACTTGTTCAAAGAATGGAAACCACAGATATGAAGCTAAATACATCAAATCTAGAAGCAGGTGTAATGTATACACTGAAAGTCAGCTATGAAGCTTGTGGCAAAAATATTACCTCCTACAGAAATGTGAAGACAGGTATGCAATTACAGTATATCTACTATTTTACTCAATTGAAAATCTTTTTGAATTGGTTAATGTGTAAATCTTTCTCTTAAAAAAGCTTCCTAATTGATACTTTTCATACTATAAATCTGAAGTGCCTTAAATATCTAATTAAGATTTGGGAGCCATTTGGGTTTTATTAACTTGTCTGTTCTCAGATGCCCTACCCCTCACTGTATCACTGTCTTAATACTGTGTCTTTTAGATGCCTTGATATTTGGTTTAACTCTAAGGATCTTGAACTATAACTTCACTGACCAGTTCCTCAATATGAGCAGCAGAGAATATCAGACATTTTCTCGTACGTTGATGGCTGAGGTAATGCTAAAACCCATATACATTTGAAATCTCAGAATAAATTTTATATAAGGCAACTATATCAACTTCAATTATTTTCTTATTTATTAGTGTTGCATAAAATTAAGCAACAGGCATAGAAAATATTTTGGCCTGCTGGAGTAAAACCAATTTTAGGCCCTTGCAGATGAAACAGAATCTGAGGGGAAGAGACACTTTAGAATGGAAGACAAGATAGTGGATCCCAAAAGAGAAGAATATTTTCTGTATTCCAGAGAGGTGATGGCCTCTATTTCATTAGATGTTCTCAAGCATATATTAGAAAACCATTCATCTGGGATGCTTCAATTTGGATCCCTGCACTGCAAAATAGATTGGGCTTAATGGCTTAAATGGCCCCTTCCAGTTCTATGATTCTGTGAAAGGCTTTCATTTAATTGTCATTGCAGTTGATGGAAATTCAGCCTGTGAAATGACAGGGCAGCAGACATTCAGCTTCTTGCCTACACAGGTGGGTTTTGAGCACAAGGGGCAAGACTTGTGATATAAGCTAATTTTGTTCAAATGTATAGATATGCCATGAGAATAAGCTTGATTTTTCTAGAAACAGTATGCAGAAAATATAAAGAAAAATGACATTAAGGAGAAGAAAAGTCAGTGTGTGTGTGTGTGTGTGCGCGCGCATTAAAACAGCAATAGTTCTCTTATCTGTTTTCAGATTATGAAGTCATTTCCTTCAAATATGTCTTCATTACACCAATTTGGGAAGCTAAAAGTACAAATACATTCCATTAAAGCTGGAAGTATTATTGTGAAGCTTAAAATCATAATAGAAGACCTAGAGTTTCCAAAAGACTTGTCTGCATTTGACTCAATGATTACATCACTTCATGAAAATTGTGTGCTTGGAATTGACCCAAAGAGCTCTGCAGTGGAAGGTATATTACCTAATTCAATGTCTGATTTGTATTTTGTTATTTTATGAAGAAGTATTAACTGTGTGAGGTAGTCAGTCTTATGTACCCTACATCTTTTCTTTTTTGGTTCCTAAAGCTTGTTGTGATCACACCGCTAACATTTGTTATCAGATAGCTAAACAGCGGTGATATAATTTCCTGCAGATTTCTGGCAAGAATTAACATGTACTAAGATTGAGGCTTAGCATTCCTAAATTGCAGAGGAAGCAAACAAAAAGTCTCCTAGGAAAACTCTCCCCTCAAAATGCAGGAAAAAAATCAGACTTAACCTATTTGGCCATGTCCAATCATTTGATCCCCAGCTTTCAAAACTAATGCTGGGGAAAATGTAGTCTCTAATCATAGAAATGATTATCTACATTTTAATGCAGGCTTTGGAGCCATTCACAAAGCTTTGGAGCATATGTGGCCTGGGTCTTATTGTATACTCTTGCTCTAATGGTTCAACTATAGTAGCCACATATCTTCTAAAACATCTGGTACAATTGATGAGCACAAAGCTACCTTATCCTATGGCCGGGGTAGAAGCATCCCCAATATTTGGGGGTAGCCCAGGAATCAGAGTAGTAGGATATTCTGCAAAGTGGTAGAACTATTTTTTTTCCTTTGTCTTGGGGAGAACTTTTCATTTCTAAAACTATTGGAGGATTTGCACTACAATATTAATGAGCTTAAAAATGCTGGGAAATTGGGCCACAAGTGTTCAATGTCAATGGAGACTCTGAGGGCCACAAAAATCCCACAATTGCCTACCCTGGTATTATGGCATTGCAGTGGATACCTCCTAAACACAATGGATTTGGGGAATAAACTACCAATCTCATTTTTTTAAATTGCCTATCAAGTTCCCCAGAGTAGCCAGTGCATTGTGAGATATTCATGAATCCATGGTTATGTATAAATAATTTATATAACCTGTTGTGTGATATTAAATGCTTCAAGATTTTTAACCTGTAAAATGAGGATTTATCTTATTGAAAATTTGAGAGCGAATTTGTATGAGTATTTGTGATAGTAATATCTAAGATCCCTGTTACAATATCCAAAAGCATTTAACTCTCAAGAGTGCACCATAGTGAACCATGCAAAGAAAAGCTAATATTGAATTAATATCTGCATCTAAAACAGGAAATTCTGACTCTCAAGTCATAGAGATACAGAAAGATGGCATCCAAATTTCCATACATGTATGTTGCTCTTTGTAATAGCCGGACTATGTGTCTGTCACTGACTTGGCATCACTTTTAAAAAGTGGATGCAAAGTCTGGACCGTGACATTGATTGTGACAGTTTTGGAGACATTGTGAGTACATTGGTACCTCGGGTTACGAATTTAATCCGTTCCGTGACTCTGGTCACAACCTGATTTGTTCGCAACCCGAAGCAAATTTTCCCATAAGGTTCAATGTAATTACCGTTAATCCGTTCTGGCGTCCGCGGACCACGTGTCAAGGGCGGAAAAACGGCCGCGGACCACGCAGCAGGGCGGAAAAACGGCCTCGGACCGCGCGGCAGGGCGTAAAAATGGCCGCGGACCACATGGCACGGGCGGAAAAATGGCCGCGGACCACGTGGCACGGGCGGAAAATGGCCGCGGACCACGTGGCATGGACGGAAAAATGGCCGCGGACTACGTGTCACGGGCGGAAAATGGCCACGGACCACGTGTCACGGCGGAAAATGGCCGCGGATCTGGTTCATACCCTGAGGCGGAGTTCGCAAACCGAGGTAAATTTTTGCAGCCGGAGCTGGTTGCAACCCGAAAAGTTCGTAAGCAGAGGCGTTCGTAACCCGAGGTACCACTGTAATTCCAATCCCAATATTACAGTGGGAGCACCTGCACATACCTGCTGAGGTACAATGTAGATGTGTGCTCCTGTTCTACAGATTCTCAGAGAAGTTAAGAATGGAAGATTCCTTGTCTTCTTTTAGTCTTGGAAAGAAATGGGGAATCCTGTTGATTTCACCCTAATTTCTGAAAGCAGTAGGTATCTTTGCTGTTTCCTAAGATGAGAGTAAGATTTTGGAGATCCTGCACACTTTTTCAAGGTTGAACAAAAAATTAAAAATGTACGTGAAAAATATTTTTGATGACTTGGCAGCTACAGTTGCAACTGCATATATTTTGGATTTCCTGAGGATTATGAAAATGAGAGATTATGCTTTGCTTATTATCAGCCAATTTAACCTAATCTTTGCTTTTTTAATGTTGGTTTTTGAACTGCAGATTGGGATGAGTGTGCATCTAGAGCAGAAAATGATTGCTGTATGCTTGCAGAATGTATCAATACAGTGGGTTCATATATATGTAGATGCAAGACAACCACAGATGCCAATCCAGTCCAACCGGGGAGAAACTGTGAAGGTAAGAATTAGGTTTATACTTCAGTGGAGGGTTTGTTTCTTCCCATGAATTAAGAAAGTGTCTTCTTTAGTGCATTAAATCCCTGTGAAGTTTCTTTGATTTTATTATTTTTAAATCAATTATTAAATTTATTATCTGGTTGTTTTTCTAACATACAAAGTGGTGTACAACAATTTAATAAATGTAACAAAGTTAATATAATTAAAATCAAAACCTGAATTAAAATAAGTATTTAGAATAATGAAAAGCTTGGTGAAAGAGATGTATTTTATTATCATCTTCTTTAATATTCATAGAATGGGAGCCAAACGAATCTCCTTAGGGAGCATGGTCCACAGACTTGAAGCCACGTAGGAAAAGGCCCATTCCTGCATGCCCAAAAATCAAGTATCTTCAAAAAGTCTCTCCTGATGAACTAAGTAGCTGAGCAGGTTCATAGCAGGAAAAGTAGTCCTGGAAATAATCTGATTTGGGGTGATTAGAAGTTTGATGCACTCAGAGATCCTGATCACATGGAGGATGTGTGAGATTTGCCCCGTTCGACAGAGAAACTCTCGTGACACGTGTGGTTCACAAAGAAGGTTTACTCATGCGTAACGTAGTAGTCACAAGCAAAGCCAGGACTGGCTTGGTACAATTGCATCACTTGTTATATTCCCCCCTTCCCGCGCTTTTTCCCGCCTCGTGATCGCGTTGCGGCTGTGGGCTATTAGGCCCCCCAATGTCCCCCCTGATCGTTCATGATGGCAGGGTCGGTCAGAGTCCATTGTCCTTGATTGCCAGTCCCCCTCCGGCTGGGTTGGCCCCTCCCTGCTACGTGCAGACCGCAGGTTCTGTGCTGCGTTGCGATCTTGTTTCGCTGCCCTGCGGCCCCGTTCCTTGCTTGCTCGCGCCGTTATCAGTTCGTAATTAAAAGCTTCCGCTGCGGTTTTCCTGTTTAGCTGGCCGCAGGTGGCTCGTTAATTAGCGGCGCTTTCGGTTCCTCTTTTCCCCGCTAGCTACCGCCAGTGGATTCCGCGTGGTCTGGTTGCGAGCTTCCTGCAGCCCCGTGCTTCCCTGAAACCTCGTGCTGACCGAACCTGACATGCCGCCCCCCTGACGACAACTCCCCCCCTCGGTCCTATTTCGGCTTCCCGGGGTATTTACTGTAAAAGTCCCGCACTAGGTCCGGCGCCCTTATGTGGGTTTTACTCACCCATTCGCTGTGGGACTTGGGGAAATGTTTCCATTGCACTAGGAGCTGGGTCTGCCCCTTGTGCCTCCGGGCGTCCAGTATCCGGTTGATTTCGAAATGCTGCTCCCCCCCGACCATGATGGGTGGTGGTACTCCCTCCGCCTTGTGCCAGGCGTTCCCTGGCTGGTGCAACTTTAGCAGGCTGCAATGGAACACCGGGTGGATCTTCCCGAGGCTTTTCGGGAGCGTCAGCCTGACGGTCACCGGATTGATGATCTCCGAAATGGGAACGGCCCCACAAACCTCGGGCTGAGTTTTTTCGATGCCTGGTGCGTCTTTAGGTTTTTGGTTGACAGATACACCTGGTCCCCCACTTTCCACTTTTCCTCGGGGAGCCTCTTGCGGTCCGCGTGCTTCTTGTAGTCGGCTTTGGCTCTTTGCAATGCCGCGTGCGCCGCTCGCCGGGTCTCGTCGATTTGGGCGAACCAGGCGTCCAGGGAGTTGATCTGGGATTCCGGCTGAGGCAGCTCCGGCATGGGGACGAATTCTCTCCCGGTGGCTACTTTGAACGGAGAGAACCCGGTGCTCTTGTGGACGGCGTTGTTGTATGCCACCTCCGCGAATGGTAGTAGCTCCGCCCAATCGTCCTGTTGGTGCCCCACGTAGCAGCGCAGGTACTGTTCGAGCCCCCGTTCAGGCGTTCCGTGGCTCCGTCCGTCTGCGGGTGCGCCGCGGAGGATAGGGCTTGTTTCGTCCCCACCCGCTTCAGGAACTCCCGCCAGAACCGCGCGATGAAGTTGCCGCCCCGATCGCTGACGATACGTCGAGGTGCGCCGTGGAGTCTGTAGACATGTTGCACGAACAGTTTCGCCAGCCCCTCGGCCGTGGGGACTCGCCGGCACGCTACAAAGTGCGCTTGTTTGGAGAATAAGTCCGTGACCACCCAAATGGCGGTCTTCCCCTTACTCTCCGGGAGCTCCACTATGAAGTCCATGGCGACCTCTTGCCAAGGGCCGTCGGGTTCCGCTACCGGCTGGAGTAGGCCTCTAGGTTTGCCTTTGGCTCCTTTCGCTGTTGCGCACACCGGGCAACCCCCCGAGTACGCCTCCACGTCCTTCCGGAGCGTGGGCCACCAAAACTGCCGCCGGATTAAGTGGAGTGTCTTTACGAAGCCGTAATGCCCCGCGCTCCGGCTGTCGTGGGCTCTCTCCATGACCTCCCGTCGGCAACCCTCGGGCACGTACAGCTTTCCTTCGTGCCACCACAACCCCTCTTGGCCGGTTAGCGCCTCTTGGTTCTGCTTGAGCCAACCGTCCCGCTCCGCTGCCTCCGCGAACCCTTGCCTTACTTCAGACGCCGCGTCCCGTCGCTCCCCCTTGGTCTGGCTTCGGGTCACCGCCTTTGGAGCCAGCCTGCTGGCGGGGATGACGGAGTCCACGACCTCCTCCCGTAGGCTGGCGTGCTGGGGCATGCGAGACAGTCCATCCGCTAAGAAGTTGCGCTTCCCGGGGATGTGTTTCAGTGTGAACCTGAACCTCCCGAAGTATTGGGACCACCGTGCCTGTTTGGGGGATAGCTTACGCGGGGTCTTCAGGGCCTCGAGGTTCTTATGGTCCGTCCACACCTCGAACGGTTCAGTTGCCCCCTCCAGTAGATGCCTCCACGTGGCCAGCGCCCACTTGACCGCGTACGCCTCTTTCTCCCACACCATCCACCTCCTCTCCGTCTCGGTGAATTTGCGGGAGGCGTAGGCGCACGGGTGGATGGCCCCCTCCGGGCTGGGTTGGAGCAGGACTGCTCCCGTTGCCACGTCTGATGCATCCACTTGGATTATAAACCGCCGGTCTGGGTCGGGATGGCGCAGGATCGGCTCCGCGGTGAACCGCTGTTTTAGTTCCTCAAACACCCCCTGGCATTCTGCAGTCCACGCGAGTGCCATGCTGGGCTTGGGGGGTTTCCCAGTGCCCTTGGTTTTTAGCAGGTCGGTTAGGGGAAGGGCGATTTGGGCGAAGTTCGGGATGAACTGACGATAGAAGTTCGCAAACCCTAGGAAGCTTTGGAGTTGCCTCCGGGTTCGCGGCGCTTCCCAGCCCAGGACATCCCTTACTTTCGCCGGGTCCATCTCAATTCCCCGGCTGGATATTCGGTAGCCGAGGTAGTCTAGTTGCTCTCGGTGGAACTCGCATTTCGAGAGCTTTGCGTACAGCTGTGCCTTCAGCAGTCTCTGGAGCACCGTGCGCACCAGGCTCACGTGCTCCGCCAGGGTCTCGGTGTAGATGAGGATGTCGTCCAGGTAGACCAGGACGCCCCGGTAGAGTAGGTCGTGCAGCACCTCATTAATTAGCTGCATAAATACCCCCGGGGCCCCTTTTAATCCGAACGGCATCACGGAAAACTGGTAGCTTCCGAGCGGGGTGTTGAACGCCGTCTTCCACTCATCTTTTGCGCGGATCCTAACTCTGAAGTAGGCTTCGCGCAAGTCCAGTTTTGTGAACACCCTCCCCTTCGACAGATGCGACATCAAGTCCTTCATCAGTGGGAGGGGGTATTTGTACTCCGTGCTGATTGCGTTCAGCCCCCGGTAGTCTACGCACATACGGAGCGAGCCGTCCTTCTTCTCCCGGAATAACACCGGGGCCGCTAATGGTGACTTCGCGGGTTGGATGAATCCCCGTGCTAGGTTCTTGTCTATGAACTCGCGCAGGGCTCCCATCTCCCTCCTCGA
Organism: Python bivittatus; assembly: GCF_059951505.1. Classification (NCBI taxonomy): domain Eukaryota; kingdom Metazoa; phylum Chordata; class Lepidosauria; order Squamata; family Pythonidae; genus Python; species Python bivittatus. The sequence continues at coordinate 22,411,836 of NW_028277074.1, forward strand.
CAGGGAGTACATTTTTGGCTTAGGCAGGGTCGCTCCTGGCTCTAGCTCGATGGCGCAATCACTGGGCCGGTGTGGTGGGAGCTGGTCAGACTCCTTCTCCCCGAACGCTGCCGCCAGGTCTCGATACTGCCTCGGGATTCCGCCGCCCGTCGGGGGTTCCCCGGGTCTGGCCCCTCGCTTTGCGGTTGCCTCGCCAGTCGCCGCTGCCTCCCCTCGCCTCGGGATCGTGGCGGGTCTCCGGGGTCCCGGCGCTGCTGCTGCTGCTGTTGCTGTTGCCGCCCGGGTCTTGGGCCCCATCTGCTCTCGCCCCATCTCCCGGTGTCCCGGGCCCTCCGCTTGTCCGCCGGTGGTTGCGGCTGCCTCCGTCTCCACGGCTCGGTCCCCTCTGCTCTCGCCCCTCGCCGGTCTGTCGACCCCGAACCGCACTGCCTCCGCCGTCCAGTCGACTCGTGGGTTCCGCCGCCACAGCCACGCCAAGCCGAGTACCACCGCGTAGTCGGCCACCGGGACCACCACGAACCTCAGTTCTTCCCGGTGACTCCCGATTGTCATCTGGACCGGCTCGGTGTAATACTGAGCTGGCCCCCCCCCTGCCAGCGTGCCATCTAACTGGCTGAATGAAATGGGCTCCCGGAGGCGCCTCAGCTGTAGCCCGAGCCCCGAGACCACCGCTGGGTGCATCAAGCAGTGGGTGCAGCCCGAGTCCAGTAGCGCCCGTAGCTGTGCCTCCCCTCCGGATCTCACCCCCCGGACGTGTATCCTCACCCGGAACGGTGGGCAGTCCTCGTCTCCTATTGGGTCCGCGCGCCTCGACTCCCCTGCTCGCACTGGGACGCCGTTCAGTGCGAGCGCGCCTCGTTTCCCGCCGGCTCCGAGTCCTCTCCGGAGGATGCTGTCTCCGGGGTCGACCACCCCCGCGTCCTTTCTCGGTCACCGCCGCCACTGCCCCCTTCCGCGGTCGGTCACCGGTCCTTTTCCCGTTCGCACGCGGGGTTTTGACTTCGGGCCGTGGTGGGGCGCCTTCCCGCTCCGTCGGGCACTGCGCCGCTCGGTGGCCTCTGCCTCCGCATCGGAAGCACAGATTCGGGGCTCTGGTCGCCTCTCGCCTCCCGGTGGACTGCCGTCGACCGCTCCGTCTCTCCTCGGGGGTCCTCTCCCTCGGCCGGTCCCTCGTCTGGTCCCGTTGTCTTGTGCTCTGTTGGATCTGCCGCCACGCCGATTCCGCCGTTCCGGCCAGCCAGATCCAATCCTTCACTGTGGCCGGGTCGTCCCGCCCCAGTGCCCGTTCCAGGATCTCTGGGTTGAGTCCCCTCTTAAAATACTTCACCTTCAGGGACTCCGGCCAGTCCGCGAGCTTCTCGGCCAACCTCCGGAACTCCAGGGCATATTCCGATACCGATTTGCCCCGCTGCCTGAATTGTAGGATGTCGTCCTCCGCCCGCTTGGCGCTCAATGTGTCCTCGAATCTGTCCCGGAGCGCCTGCATGAAGTCCGGGAAACTCCGTAGTTCCGCCGCGTTGGCAACAGCCCGATCACCCAGCTGGCGGCTTGGCCATCTAGCAGCTCGGCCACGTAGGATACCCTGTCCTCGTCTCTAGCGAATAGGTGACCACCCCTCTGCATGAACCCCCTGACGTGCGTCAGAAAGTGCGGCAGCTGTTCGGGGTCCCCTGAGAACTTCCCAGTGATACCTCGAAGTCTCAGGGCGTCTGCCGCCCGTTGGTCCCCCGACCGGGGCGCCGTGGGTGGTGCCGGCGGGGGTGTCGGACCGCCCCCCCTGTCGCTCGCCTCCTCGTTCACCGCCGGTGGCCCCACTCTCTGTAGTAGGGTCTGGAGCATCGCCTCCACGGCGTCTAGGCGTCGCTCCACTCTCTCCTCTAGTCGGGCGAATTTCTCGCTCCACTCACGGTTCCGGAACCCCGAACCCCGGGTCATCGTAACGCCCGAATCGTCTGGTCCTTGATTCACGCCCATCGACCACCGCTCGGATGGAGTGCGCCCGGCCCTGGCCGCTGCCCCGTCGCTCCCGGGCGGCTCCGACCGCCCTTCCGCGAGCCTGGATCCCTCGCGCTCCAGCTGACCCACGGATTCCTCGTCGCTGGTCATGCCTGTATTGAGAAAGAAAACGCTCCTCGGTGGTACCGGGTAGCGCTGACAGTCAGTCCTGGCTTTATGTGAGATTTGCCCCGTTCGACAGAGAAACTCTCGTGACACATGTGGTTCACAAAGAAGGTTTACTCATGCGTAACGTAGTAGTCACAAGCAAAGCCAGGACTGGCTTGGTACAATTGCATCACTTGTTATATTCCCCCCTTCCCGCGCTTTTTCCCGCCTCGTGATCGCGTTGCGGCTGTGGGCTATTAGGCCCCCCAATGTCCCCCCTGATCGTTCATGATGGCAGGGTCGGTCAGAGTCCATTGTCCTTGATTGCCAGTCCCCCTCCGGCTGGGTTGGCCCCTCCCTGCTACGTGCAGACCGCAGGTTCTGTGCTGCGTTGCGATCTTGTTTCGCTGCCCTGCGGCCCCGTTCCTTGCTTGCTCGCGCCGTTATCAGTTCGTAATTAAAAGCTTCCGCTGCGGTTTTCCTGTTTAGCTGGCCGCAGGTGGCTCGTTAATTAGCGGCGCTTTCGGTTCCTCTTTTCCCCGCTAGCTACCGCCGGTGGATTCCGCGTGTTCTGGTTGCGAGCTTCCCTGCAGCCCCGTGCTTCCCTGAAACCTCGTGCTGACCGAACCTGACAGGATGTTCTGTAATTACATCTGGGTTGGGGGGGTTATTAAAAATTAAGATAGTGGCTGCAACTGTGCACTTGAAGTCCTACATCTTTTTTGACATGTGTTACATACATGTCACATATAATAAAGGGACAAGGCTTTGATTGTGCAGTTATAGCTCCCTCCTCTCCTGAATGTTTCTGTTTAGCTCCCTTTTAAAAATTTTAAATTAGTGAAGGCTGAGGAGCACAGCTGAATAAGGAGGTGCAACAGGATTCTGCCTTATTTAGGACTTGGAGCCCACTTACATGAAATACTGTATGAACAGAGCTAGCTACTGTTTCATTTGTATAATTAATTGATTTCAGGCAACTTAATACTTCTTTCATACTGGCTTAGCAAAGAAATATCACACTGTGTTATTAAATTTATACTTGTGTTATGTACAAAATGTTGCTGTCCAGGTGAAATCGTGGATCCTGTTACTACACAGGGATCAAATGTTACTGAAGGACCAGTGACAATTGCCCCTGCTCTCTCAATGACAGAAATACGGTCAGTGACATTGCTCACTTCTAAGTATACTGAAGCAACAGTGCTGCCCTCAAGTGGCATCCAGGAGTCAAGCACTCTTTCAGCAGACAAGACATTGTCAACGTCTCAGAGAATGAACATTTTAGGATATGTCAGGAATAATAGCACCTTGAGTATCCCAGAAACAGCTACTCTGACAGCAAAATGGTGGGGCAATGTAACAATCTCAAATGGAACTGTAGTTGAAGAAAGATGGACCACACAAGACCAGCACAACTCTTCATTGATCTCATCACCTGGAGTTTCAAACACCATAGCTTATCCTTTTAAGGGAAATGAGTCTGTACTAGAGGCAAGCACACCTGGCTTCTCAGTCGGAGGAAGATCTGAGAATGTCACAGCCCTGAATGTAACACAAAATCCCAAACTTCATGCTCTGAACCATACTCTTGATAGGGACATGGGGAAAAATAACAGCTCTTGGTCTGATGAAAGAAACAGTACGGCATTATCATCTTCCTTCAAGGAGAATATGACGGTCTCCCTTGTTACAGATTTGAGTGGTGAGTGTGCTTTTCTTCAGCATTGTCTTTAAAAGTAATACGTTACTACAATGAGAAAGGCACTGAGGTTTGGAAAATGGAAGAGAGTGACCGCAAGCCAGAGGACTGGTTCCTTTTAAATAAGTAAGATAAAATGTGTACTCAAGTTCTGATATTTTCATGGGATTTAAACACCTACCTAGCTCAATCAGTACTCTTATTTGTAAAGTGTATGTGGACAGAATGCTGAGTGCCATGAAGTATCTAATCACACGAGCAGGGTCATTGTAGAGGAAGAGTTTTCATGAAATCAATTATTCTTCCAAAACTGTATCACTTGTTGTTTAATTTCTTTCTTATGCATGTCCAAAGATTAAAGAGTGAGGTATCATCTAAACCAATTCTCTATTAGGGCCTGAGGAAAAAAAAATCCAAGCAACAGGTTCCTACCATATCAGAGGTACTTTTTAATAAACCATCAAACTGTTCATAAAACAAATGAGATAGATAATTCTAAGAACAGGTTTAATTATTTCCTCTTCTTGTTTCAGAGCCGTTTCCAGCTGAAAGAATTTTTTTTTCCAATGTGACGAGTACTAGCTTTCAGATTACCTGGACTACAAATTTTTCAGTGAATCCTGCTTTCCATTTTCTGCTCTTTGAGGGGGAACAGTTGATACAGAAGGTTAAAACCCAAAGCAGTAACCTGAATATTTCCAGACTAAAAGCAGGAACTTTGTACACTGTTAAAATAAAGGCAGACTTTTATGGAAGTGAAAGTAAACTTGTGCAGCGCAAAGTAAAGACAGGTAAAGCAGTATAAAATATCATAATGTACATGCTCCAGAAGTCCATGACAGAAAGTGTTGCTTTTCCAGTTTAGCATAAATAAATATGAGCAGACATTTAGTAACATCAGTAGTCTAGCATACTGGTATACTATTGTCTTTACAAACGTCCTTCCTATTTAGGCAATCAACTTTAGAGTGATTGCAGTTTGTGAAAATGTTCCACTTGGCTATATTAAGGATGTATGGAATTTATCAAGAAAGTCATCAAAATTATTGATTCTTCATGTGCAGGGGGCGGGATGGTGGTATCCAAAGTAATTATTATATAACACTGGAAAAATAAATGTATATCATAATTGCAGTAATGATTGTTAATATACGCTATTCATCAACATTTACATTTATTTTTTTAATACAGTAGCTACTTTTTAATAGGAGGGCTAAGAAAGAGGACTTTGGTGTTCCATTTGCTTGTTTTGTTTCTATTTTTTGAAAGAAATATATGTGATAAATATTGTTAGCTACTAATTTAGATTATTTGATTTAGTTGGCTAATATTTGTATAACATTAAAAGACGAATGTGATATTTTTATCATTTCATCACTATCTTGTTTTCATGATTATTTTTATTTGTTCAAAAGAGCAAAAAAAGTTCTGCAAATCTTATTACTCATTCGTAGGTACAAAACATTCAGATGGCAAGTATGAGTTGTCTGTCTCTAAATGTAAAATTGCTTCTCTTCAGTTGCTTTTAAGTTATTTTTTCAGTTTTCCATTTGAGATGTAAAAATGAGCTGACACTATTTATTTGATGTCCGGAGCTGGGCCCACAATCTGATTACTCTTGTTTTACCTAATAACACTTCCCTAACTGTGTCCCCTCCCCAAATCTTGCAGCTGCCCAAAAGTTTAATGGGACAGTTAGGATCGTGAATCTGAACTACAGCTCAGAGTTTAGCAACTCAAGCAGTGAAGAGCACCAAAATTTTACAGAGATGTTTCTTAATGAGGTAAGATGATGACGATGATGATAATGGTGGTGATGATGATACTTTTTAAAAAATGAGGCAGCTGTATTTTGGATATAATCATATATTTATTTTATCTGGTGTGATGTTTAATCTAGGATACAGGGTCCATGATGGAATGTGGAGTAATAATCCTATGGCAAATGTAACCTTAAGTTGCAACTTGTAAATTTGAAACAGGGATAAAAATTTCAGTACTATTTTTACTACTGAACCCTGTATTCAGCTTTAGACCCACAAATTCAATGACTGGGTGAAGGGAGATGGTGAACAATACCTATTGCCCTCATTCCCAGATTCAGTGCAATCCCTGGCTTTGCTTTATCTCCTTGCAAACACTTGAAGATGAGAATGAGCTGTCTGCACTCCCAAATTCCCATTGGGCTGCTTGGGAATGCAGTCTGAACACATCTAGAGGGCATCAAGTTGCAAAAGGCTGATACAAACTCCATTATGTGCATAAAACAGAAGTCAGGAAGTAGGACTAGTGGGCATAAGCCTATTCCACATGCATTTAAGGAATTCCTTAATATACAGTAAGAAAGTGGAACAAACTGGTTTTCTCGGGGAACAGAGTAGCCATCTCACATTCTTAAAGATTTCTTGTAATGGGAAGCAGGAATAACCCTGAGGAACAGGAGAAAGAGCCACAACCAACACAATGGTCAGGTAAAAGAAATCTGAGTCCGGGCCAGAGCTATAACCCAAGTAAGCATCTCAGACAAGACCTTCCCTAGTTCTCATGGACATAGTGGGGGGAGGGAGAAGCACTTTCAGACTTGTAAGATTCTGTTACTATATCCTTATAATCAAAGTAGTAATAGCATGCATGACTTTGGTTTCCTTTTCTCCATCCATCTAGGTCAGTGTTTCTTAAACTTTTTTCTCTCAGGAGCCTTTCCCGCTTTTAAAAATTATGGAGGACCCAAAAGAGCTTTTGTTTGTATGAGTTATATTTATCAATATTCACCATATTCAAAATTAAAATGGATGCATTTGCTGCTGCTACTGCTTCTCACAATTGTTTGATGGGATTTTAATATTGTATTGTTTTTCAACATAGGCTGGCAAATAATTTTTATTTCAAAGACCTCTGAGGTGGTCTTGTGGGACTCCGAAGGGTCCTAGGACCACACTTTAAGAAACAGTGATCTAGGTTATTAATAAGCAGCTAAATTACATATTACTTGCAATAACGAAGCGAGTATATGCCTATGGAAATAGTCTACTATCTCTACATGTATGTTATTGGTTTGTTTTGTTTTTAAGAAGACATATGGCTATCCTAATTAGAAAGATAGTTAAACAACACTGGTAGGTTATTGGGAAATCTTGTTTGATGCAAGATAATCCCATCTTCTGAATGTTCTGTACTGTTTTATTCAAAATGAAGTAAGTAAATTTCAGTATTTGATTTTTTAAACATCTGTGGATAATCCTGCAAATAATACAATTAAAATCATTCTCAGTACAAATATATACACAAATTCATGCACTCTGTTTTGGTAACAGGTCCGTACATCTTTGCCCCCTAATATTCTTCAAAAAATGGATGCTGGTATGATTAACATTTCAATAGTAAATATTATCCCAGGAAGCATAGTGGTAAACTTCAGTCTCCTGATGCCTGTAGACATGGATGCAAGGAATGTTTCCAGGTCTCTTCTTGAAGCTTTTCAGAACAGCAGCCTTTTCGTGGTTGATAATAGCAGTCTCTCCATATATGGTAAATAATTGTTTATTTGTTTTGATTTCATAGATTCTGAAAATGAGTAATTAAAACTCAGACCATTATATCACTTATAAAAAGCAAAACAAAATCCAATGAATGGAAAACTATTCTGGATCTTTTATTCTTTTGTTAGAGACCCTATCTACATAATTGGGATTTTCCTTCCTCTCCTCCAATATGTTTCCTCCAAATTCCCTTAAGAATATCCTCCAACTTTCTGGAGCATATTTAGATGATAGGGCTCCATGGGGGAAGCTACAGATGTCCACAAACTATAGTACCATTCCTGCACTGTAGAGATTCTTTTGCTCCTCACCCATTGCAAAGACAGGAATGGTCTTTTTTGTGATTACAGCGAAGACTTTAAAGATAGCACCTTATCATCACCTAGCGCTTGTTTTCTGCACTCTCTTTAACTTCCTCCAGTGGTAGTGGAGCTCGGAAATGACATCAAAATATATTTAGAGAGAATTCTGATTAAGTTTACTTCACCCTAACCCTTTGCATACAGTATTCACTTCTCTCATGGAGTTTATGAGGGTTATTCATAAATCATAGTACTGTGGTATTAGAATGATGTTCATTTCAAAAAGATGGCATAATCCTGCAACAGGCATATAAAATGTGCACAGTGTGTTATGCTTTCATAATTTTGTACTGAAATTTCATAACAAGTACAGAAAAATCTTAGGAACATATCAGATTACTGTATTGGCTATAACAATAAATACTACAATTGCCAGTACAATAAATAATAATCACAAACTCATGCATCACTGTTCTCTTTTATTATATTTTTAAAAACAGATTACAATGAATGTGAGAGAGAAGAAACAGATTGTTCTCCTAACGCATCCTGCTACAATATTTATGGATCTTATGAATGCAACTGCAAAGAAGGATTTATCAGTGTAAATGCTGAGAGACCTGGGAGAAACTGTGAAGGCAAGGTTTCAATATTTATTTTCATTTTCTTCCAACTCTGCTATTCTTATTGTCATGAAATTATTAGTTCACACTCATGGTCACCATGCAAAAGATTACATGCAGTATGTGGAGTTCTTGCCCACGGTGGGCAGGGTCCAGCCACTTGAACCTGCCACTGCAAAATGCCATGCTAACCCCTGTAGAATTTTCAATCTGATTTTGCTGTTAATATTTAGGTAGCCACAAATCTTTTCTAATGAAGTACTGACTTCCAGATACCTGCACTACTGATTATTAAGGGTGCCTTTAAATCCCACATGGCTCTTCTTAGGAAGTAAAGATGTGGATGGCACCTGGGAGCCACTGGATGCGTAAGAGCCATTACTGAGAATCCTAGAAGTTGAAATCTACACATCAGCCAGAGACCAAGCCTTGGAAAGGCTGAGTTAGAAACTGATGTTTTTGTCGGATGTGCTCTTCTTCAGCAGCATCCTCCTTCCCAGGAAAATAAAGGGGATTGTTGCTGACAGATAAAGGAAATATTTTGGGATGGTGGTAAAGATAAAAATTCTATTACTGTACATTGGTAATTTGAGAAAATTGACATAGGAACTGAATGATGTTGAGGGGGCTGCAGGTGAATAACAAATCCATCGTGTGGCCAATCTTTCCTTCAGTGAAACAGACTCCCAGTTTCTTTAGATCAGAAGGAAGAAGAGGAGGATGGGGAGGGTTAGGCTTTGTGTGAGTTTCAATGGGCTGGCCTGCTGAGCAGGATTAGGCCTGGAGGCTGATGCTTTTCATAACAAGAAACAAACTAAAAAACAGTGGTTGTATTGAGTGCCTGTATTTATTCCCAACCGGGAATAAATTTCAGTTCATTCTTTTATCAAGGAAAAGTGTAAGCAAACATAAGCAAACATATAATTAAATGAACTTAAAGTGTCAGCAGTCCTTGGCAAGGATAATCTGCAGCATAACTAACATTATAACAATGTTACCAAAATAATTAAAAAATACATTATAAACATAATAGGTATCCTACTGCTATAATATAAGATGTTGGCCAAACATCTTCCATGAATGAAGCTTAAATAAAATTTCTGAAAACTCTGGTTCTTCATCCCTTTCAAATAACTAGCGTTTTCCCCCCATTTTCCCTCACTTTAGAAACAGATAAAACTCACATCCCAGTAAGTTGATCTGGTATTTCAAGTCATTTATTTTTCTCATTGGATAGAGTGCCTCTATGCCTTCCTCCCCACCTCACTTCACATTTTATTCAGCCCACCTTAGGGAAGACCTCTCATTGATGCAGTTTGACTGGCATGAAGGTTTACAACTCAAAACTTGCTAGAAAAACACACTTCATTTGCAAGGTTGATCTGACACCGCTAAGAAATGAAGATTGTTCTAGACTTGTCAGGAAAGTTCCTATTACTTTGAAAAATAGCTTATCAGATGGACTGATTTGTAGACTAGCATACAGATATAGACACATGGATGTTTCCAAATGCATCAGCTCTGAGTGAGTGGGGGAATGGGGAGAGAAAATCATTTGCCTCTCTTTTTATGAACTGAGAGAGTTCTTTGTTAATTCACAGAAATGGTGAGTTTGAAGCTGGGAGAGTGAGCATTCATTGGCTGGCATTCTCTGTGCTCAGCTATTCACTAGTTGAGGCTGAGCAATAATTGGCTGACTGTGCACTCTGTGAGCTCCAAGCCTGCAAACTTTCTGACAGTGCCATGCTGAAAGCACTTTTGCTCTGCAGATGGGAACGGCAGAGTAGAGGAGTCAGGGGTCAGTTTTAGAGTGCTCATGAATGATTTCCAAATGGGAAGACTTGTAGTAAGGCAGATCTCAAGGTTGTATTTACTGTAATTCTTTGTGAAAAAATGAGTTGTATACAGGTAGTCCCCAGGTTAAGAACGCCTGGGTTACAGATGACCCATAGTTAAGAATGGAGCCTATTGTAGCAAAATTCAGGTTAAATACACAATGATTCAAGTTAAATACACAATGGTTCGAGTTCATTGCACAAAACTACTTATAAAGTATTATACAATAATATTGTTCTGGCTTACATACAAATTCAACTTAAGAACAGACCTTGGGAACGGAACTTATTCTTAAACTGGGGGCTACCTGTAATCCAGTTTTCAATAACTTTTCTCTACTCTGTAGAACTTTCTTCCAACCTCAGTCCTGAGGATGCACAGTTAAAGGAATGGAGCAGCACAGCTTTACCACTGACGTATCCATATACTTCAGACCACATGCCTTCATCTGCTAGAGAGCATTTTTCTACTACTAGTGTCAGAAGCTTGGAAAATGCAACTGCCAGCACGATAATTAATAAAAAAATTATAAATGGAATACCAAAAATCCACAGTTTACCTCAGATCTCACCCTTCCCAATCATTAAGGGTTCTACTGCTGGTTCAATTAAGGAGGCAGTTCAAGTACTGTGTGAGTTCGAAAAAATTGTCACCTCCATTAAGAAGGCCTTTCTATACCAAGAATCTATCCCAGAATCCTCCCTGTACCTAGGGAAACCTCACTGCAATGTAAGCACCAGTAATTCTAGTCACGTGATACTTCGGACAGGCTGGAATGAATGTGGAACTGAAGTACAAAGTGTAAGTCTCTTACTAGAGAGTAAATTAAATAAGATCTAATCAAACATTAAGAATAGGTAAGTTGAAATAATTAAGGAAAAAGCATTATTGGAATGATTAATGTTCAGTGAGGCTGCTCCTTAGAGAAAGATGAATAAAGTAAATAATGAAAAATTATGCATGCGCTATTCCTAAAGACAACATGCTGGGGCAAATAAGATTTGGGGCTTTGATGCTTAGTCTACAGTTTAAATAGAAACTGTTGCTGAAATGTATTTCTCGTTCATTTCTGTTAATGTAATACTTCCCCCCCCAGGACATTTACATATTAGATTCTTCAGTTGAAATAAACTAGTACAGTGGTACCTCAGGTTACGAACGCCTCTGCTTACGAACTTTTCGGGTTGCGACCAGCTCTGGCCGCAAAAATTTACCTCGGTTTGCGAACTCCGCCTCGGGGTACGAACCAGATCCGCGGCCATTTTCCGCCGTGACACGTTGTCCACGGCCATTTTCCACCCTGCCACGCGGTCCGCAGCTGTTTTTCCGCCCTGCCGCGTGGTCCGCGGCCATTTTTCCGCCCGTGCCACGTGGTCCGCAGCCGTTTTTCCACCCTGCCGTGCAATCCGCAACCGTTTTTCCGCCCTACCGCGTGGTCCGCAGCCATTTTTCCGCCCTTGATGCGTGGTCTGCAGACGCCGGAACGGATTAATGGTAATTACATTAACCTTATGGGAAAATTTGCTTCGGGTTGCGAACAAATCGTGTTGTGACCAGAGTCACGGAACGGATTAAATTCGTAACCTGAGGTACCACTGTAATTGTGATTAGGTTGCCTGAGTGAATAGAATAAATGTCCTTGTATAGTCAGCAGGTCCTGCATGTTCTTACTTTTACTATTTTACTTACTTTGTAGTCAGCCTACTCATATTTACTTTTCCCCAAATTTGCTGTTTGCTGTAACCTTTAGATATCTCAAGGTTGTTTGAAGCTGCTGTATGTGCCTGGCTTCCTAATCAGAGCCATATGCACTGTAACTGCTGACAGATGCAATATAAAGCTTTAAACAAACTAAGAGCTAACCAACATTTTGATTAGGATATTAAGAATTTTGACTTCTGCATATTGGTGGTTGCATTACAACTAGGGGTCCCTAAATAGGAATCATACCACAGGTGAATCAATAATCACTCAATGTTTTTTTTTTTCTTCAAACCACTCCTGATTTTGTACAGTAATTCTTATTTGCTGTTTATTGGCCTTATATCTCACCCTTGAACCAGATTTCTATATTTCACTCTTTTTCATAGCCTTACATATTTTCAGCCCTTCCTGTTATAGAAAAGATTTCATATTTCTTGATTATTTTGATTATTTGAATGAATGATTGAATCTTTATTACAACCAAAGGCCAGAGATAAAGGGTACAACTGAAAAATAGAGTAATACTGGCAATTGTAATTCTTGATATAAAAGTAGATTAAAACTGTGGGAGGCCTGTCAGTAATTGGTGCCTGATTTTCATGGCTGCTCCATGGTATTTTGCTATGGTCTGAGTTATATACGATTTACAATCTGAAAAAAAGGATAGATATAAGTATTGTCAGAACTCCCAGGGTACTGATGTAAAAGAAGCAGAATATAGGCATTACAAATATCCCTTTAGGTGGTACAATCAAGTAACACTTGTTGAACTGTTTGAACATCTCCAATTCCACATGGGCAAACACATTTCTCAAATGGGATTTTAGAAAATCTTCCCTGTAGTAATGCTGAAGGCAAAATATTATGCCTTGCCCAGAAGAAAGGTTTCCTTTGGGGAATATCAGTAAGGAGAGATAATTGGCCATTTTCCAAAAGCCCCTTGTCACCCAAATCCTATGACAAGCTATTTACTTCTGCCTGAAATTTGATGTTAAATCTTTGGAGAAGTGTGTGTTTCGCATGGTCATAGCCTAAGGTTTGTAGAAACTCTGATGATAACCCACAAGTCATTTGTTTTTGTTTTAGGACATTCCAGTTTAAGGGGTAATCATCAGTTATTAATGGGAGTAGTCCCAAGGGGAAGAACTGGACCTTCATCCAGTAGGTTAACATCAACCTCCATGTTCTAACCTCAGTTTTAGGCTTCCCTGAGGAGGGCATTTGTAAACTCCCTGGGTGCTGCAAGTACAGATCTTAAAAATTTAGCTTGGGGCAACTCAGGGGAATTATTCTTAAAGGCCCATTATTTATCTTGCTTTTAGATTTCTTTCTTTGTCATGTGTTAGCTTAAATAGACTTATGTTTCAACCATGAATGCAAAATAAACAGATCTTTTAAGAGCACATACTCACTAACCAATCATATTCATTCTTGAGTTTCTGAATGGCCCAATCACGTTTTCTGTATTCCTGTATCTCCTTCCCACCCATCCATTTATATCATCCAACAGAACCCAGAAGCTTTTTGGAAGAAAAATGAAAATAATTATCTTACAAAAGGCTACAGAATTATGTGCAGTTATGCTGATGGGAAGCATGAAAAAGAATGCTTGGTAGAATAATGAAGTAAAAGAGGCTGAAGATAAGAAAAAGCACATATAAGATAATGATTATTGCAAAGAATAAAGATTAGATAAAAATACTGTATAATGTATATGTAGAAAAAAAGATAATTGCAAAGAATGTAGTCAAAGAGAGCAAGGGACTGTTAAGATTAGAACAGTGAGAAAAAACAGGGCAATTTTGATGGAAATAAAAAATTGTTTTAGGAGTGGGTAAACAAGGAGGCTACAACAACATGAGTGGAATTAAGAATAAAAGTGATAAAATAAATTGTGAAGAAACTATATTGGAATAATAGTGATATTGAATTGAAACTGATGTGGTAACATCAGTGTCCAAAAAAAAAAGAAAGAAAAAAAGATGAGAAGGAAGTGATAAATGCTGTGAGAATGTTGCAAAATTGTAAAACTGAACGGTAAGGTATAGGTAGTATCATCTGACAAATGTTAAAATACTATATATATATATATGTGCTTTGCTTATAGAAATTGCTGTGGGACTTGTTTCTGCGGAGACTGAATCTATGCCTGGTGACTAGAATAAATGCCATTATTATTTCCTTATATGAAGGAAATGATAGCTAGAGTGAAAGCAAAACTTCAAGGGAGCAAGCTGGTTAAGTATGCCTGGGAGGGTGGCAGAATTCTGATTGGAAGGATATGAAGAATATTTGGGAAGAGTGTTGGAGCTTTACCTCAGGAAAGGGAGCTACAGATCAGATTTTTGCTTTTCAGCAGGTATCAGACTCACTGACCAGCCACTCCTCGACACTTGGCTTTGTTAGGCTTGATTTCAGCTTAAGGCTTTCAAATATGACGTAGGCATGGTTAGATAAGAATTTTTACTACAGGTATAATCCATATTAAACAGTGAGTTGTCGTATGTCTATGTGAGTGCAATTCCCTGTTATATTCATGGCAGTTTAAAACGAGCTGTTTTTTCCTGTGCCTTCTCATCTTCCGGTGGACACTTTGCTTAACATTTCATGGCCCTGAAGCTGAACAGTTGTTGACTTATCTCTAGCCTGAAAATTATTGTCTCTTGATGTAATTTCCACAGTAGGTCATTGAGAAATGTGTGAAAGTGAGAAAGAGATTTGTTGACTTAGAGGAAGCATATGTTAAAAATGTAAATAACATTAAGTTAAAGAATGTTTTTTCACAAACTGGAGTTGAAGATTGGTTGCAATATACAGGTATGATAGAAGTAAAGCATATGAAAGAACAAATGGAATGGTTAGCAAATGGTCAACAATGACCAGGGAGTAAGACAAGAAGATGTAATATCCCTTTGGTCCTCTAATTTATTTATAGATAAATATATAAAATCTGTATACAAATGATACCTTGTTGTTGCCTAAGAATCTGAATGAGTTCCAGTGAATGGTAGATCAATTCTACAATGCAACAAGGAATATTGCTCCAAACACTAATGTAACTAAGACAGTTGTGTTCAGCAAAGAGAATGGTGTTAATGTTTACAAATTATACATAAATGGAGAAGAATTAAAGCAATTGGGTAAATATGTGTACTTCAATATAAGGTTTGCTGAAGATGGGAGAATGAATAGAGAAATTTTAATGTGTGCAAATGCTGGTAGAAAGGTATGGTTAGTATGTGGTCTAGTGCAAGGAATGAATTGGAAATTATGAAGAATAATTTGCAAGGACAAAAAGTCATGGAGAGATATAGTGTATGATATTGGTGTAAACAAGATTTCGTTTTCCTTTTATTTCATACCTTTTTCTTTTGCTAACTACTTTTTGCTTCTTTTTCCTCTGCTTTGTTGTGATGGACATATATGAAGTTGCATCCAAAATTGTATGAGTCTTCTATGCTATCTTTTAAACTAAGAAAAGGTAAATTAATATAACTTTCTCTGTTGTGTTTCTTTTTCAGAATACCACACACACTATTGTAAAAACTGTTCTTCGGAATGATCGGTCTTCTCATGGGATTATCCGCTACTTAAAAATTTCAAGTCAAATTCACTGTGTCTTTCAGAATGATCTCTTAACTTCATCTGGATATACTCCAGAAGGGTAAATAACTTCTTAGGAAATAAGAATCAGTTACATTATTTTAGTTAGACATTGGAGAATTGTTGCAGAAGTTCAAAATATACAGTTCAAAGGATATTTTCAACAAAAAGAGAGGAGAATATTCAGAACTGACTTTCCTTTTAGATATTGTATCAGAATACAGGTAACCCAACTACAAAATTTAATATCTTTTCAAGCACTACTTACATTCAGTGTCTGGAAGTAGCAATTGGGAGAAATTGCAGGGTTAGGGTTATGTTTCCAACTACTGTACTTATAAGGCCAGAATAAACTTACTTTATATATATGAAATGTTTATGGTTTTATAAATATCTGTGGCCAAATTATGTCATTCTGAGAAATTTCCCTATAGAAAGGAGTCAAAGATGGAAAACAATCCTAATAGAGTCATGTTAAATAAAATTTTTAAAATCAAAAGAATTTTTAAATTTGTTGATGCAGATAGAGTGAATGAGTTCTAAGGATCTTCTCTCTTTGATTTTAATCATTCACACTGTATTAATATCTATGCACCGTCTTCAATTTTTTCTAGACATTGCACAAGTTAAGAGTGGTATCCTTCCCATTCCCTTGGCTGAAAACAGAACAAGGAACTACTTAATTCTTCCATAGTGTCTAAAAATAATGCTGTTACTATGCATACACAGGACATAATTAATAAAACTAGTCTACCAATGTTAACAATGGCTCATTGTCTTTTAGGGTTTATACCATTTTTGAGGATTTACATGGATCTGGACACTTCTTAACAGAAATGCGATTGTTCATTGGAAATTCTCCAATTCCCCAAAATTTCAGCATCTCTGCTAGTGATGATGTAATGATTGAAGTGGGAATTCATACAAGAGACAGGAAACTCAAGGTGGTTGTTGGTGAATGTTGGGCAACTCCAACTAATAACTCACTGGATCCCGAGTCATTTCCTTTTATACATGGCAGGTACAGTATATATAATGCATTAAGAGGTTATATACAAACAATGTTAATAATAAATACAAATATACATTATATATAAAGGTATCAGTTTTTGTAATTCTTAAATTTGAAACACCAACAATGTAATTCTACTCCTTTGTTTGTAATGGTGACATTTCAACTTAGATGATCCAAGCCATTATCTCTTGGTCTCAGCCTATTACATGCTGAGTGTGTTTGTATTAATTATATTTACCTACTTGGTTATGAAAACTATTGAGATAATATATATAAAATGGTGGAACACTCCAAAATAAAGTACATTCTGAATATTTGGTTTCTGGTTTTAGTGCTTTGAGCTGTTCCATTATTCCATATAGTTAATTTTAGCAATCAGATTGAAGATATAAAGAACTAGGGCCAAGGCAGGTATTAACTGAACAGGGATGAGCAAAACTGTTCCTCTTTCTGAAATATATGTGACTGCAGACTCTCAGTGAATCAAATGCAGGTGTATGTTATACCAGTGGCTAGCTTCTCTTTTACAAGCCTCACTGTTGTGGGGAGTTGGCAGAGGGAGCAGCGAGGGAGTTTTCTGTATGTGTTGGAGGAGGAGAGTACCTTGAAGAAACAGATGAAATGTGGCCAATGGCTGAGTCCCTGAGCTGAAGCACCTCAACTTGGGAAGCTGGTTGTTGGATACTTCCTCCTGTGGTTGGAAGGAGAGGACAGATAATGGCTTCAGTCTCCAGTGGGCAATCATATACATTATGGAGAGTGCTCAAAGCATGTTATGGCACTATTATTTATTTATTTATTTATTTATTAACATTTATATAACCCACTTGTTGGTGCATATCTGTCCTAGATTGTATTAGAAGATCCCTCTATCAAACCTCTATAAAACAGAAGAGATTTACAGATTAGTGGAATATTTTATTATCACTATTAGAATTATTAGCCATTTAATAGCTGCAAATGCATTACTCTTTGTTCTCTCATTTTGGAAAATTACCATATTTTTTTCTGATTATAAATAGAAATACAGGTTCATATAGATCAAATTCTATGCCTCTCCAAGTATCTAATTGGCCTTTCTTTTTCAGCTGTCCGGTTCCAAACACGCACACAACCATGATTTCAAATGGGATATCCAACCGAGCCCGGTTTCAACTGAAAATCTTTTCATTTGTCAATAATTCAGTGGTTTTCTTACATTGCAAAATCCATGTTTGTGTTGAAGTTCCTAGAAGCACTTGCAGAATGGTAAGGAGCCTTGCTCAACTGGAAAACACACTGATTATAAAAATACGAGAACTATCTGTGGTATCTGTTTCCAGAATATGCTGCTGCTTAAAACAAAACGAGTACAGAGG
The DNA here is from genome assembly GCF_059951505.1 of Python bivittatus. Lineage (NCBI taxonomy): Eukaryota > Metazoa > Chordata > Lepidosauria > Squamata > Pythonidae > Python > Python bivittatus. The sequence goes on from NW_028277074.1 coordinate 22,429,621, forward strand.
AAATAGATAGAATTAATCTGTAACTTTCTTCAGCAAAAACTGGCAATGCAGTAGATAGCAAAAAGGACATTAACTGTTGTACAGTATATGCTGTTTGCTTTTATTTCTGTTTTGATGCTTATCTATATCAACATCTTTAAATGATCTTATTGTGTATCATACTTTCATCTCTGAACACAGAACATAGAACTCCTGCTCAGCAACAAACCCTCTTATGTATAAAAGCTTAAAATGCTAAAAAATATTATAAAGACTTTGAATTCTGAGTCCAAAGCAAATAGAGGGCTCTACTAGTTTCTAGTACTTGCTGACTTCTATGGAAATATATAGTAGCTATAGAAAAATTATCATTTTTTTGGTAGTATCCCAAGTCTTTGTGTCTCCAAAGAGATCTGTGGTTGGAAAACAATCAAGAACATTATTCCTTCTGATGTTAGCAACCATAGGATTGGACACGTGAGCCATCTCAAAGCTGGAGTTAATGCATCTTATGCAGCACCAGTTCCCCAAATTCTGTTTAACTGGAACTTCTCAGTTATGCCTGCCCTTTAATAACATGGCTTATATATGTGATCTGACTATATGGCAACCATGTTTTGTTTTTTAAAATTCTAAGAGGTTTATTATTCAGATAGAGTGGTGATAATGCATAGTGCATATAATCTGAAAATAAATATTTCATGCTTCATTCTTGCAGAGTTGCCAGGGTTTCCGTTATCAGAGATCGGGTGAAACTATTGCAACGCCCAGGACATCTTGGGGCCCTCTTCGCAAATTCTCTGGTGAGTAATCAGTCAGAATGTTTGAAAGTAGACACCCTGTGAGTGGGACCACACCTGGAACCAACCAAGAGAAGTCAGGACCTTTCTGCTTCAAAGCTCAGCATAGGAATGACCAAATCATTCAAGTTTAGTTCTTAATACTTCATTTTTGTGAATACATTAAGTTTGGGGTTTAGGTGGTTTGGTTTGTTTTCATTTCCATAAATGTGTTGTATTTGGTTTGTTGAACATAGTCATTATTCTCATTATTATTAATTAAATAAATATTCTAATTATTCTAATTATTATTATCCATTAAAATGGTTAAATATCTTGCACATTTCTCAGAAGCATGCATTTTCTTTTTGATTTGCTTATATGCAGCTTTCCCAAATGATTTCCCCATATTGATTTTTTTAAACATAATTTTTTATGTATGAAATCTTTTAGTCCAGATTTCTCCCTAATATTTATGGCTGTTCTTACTGATGAACTGCACTGCAAAATTTAAACTACAAATTTCAAATGCTTACTATTTCATTTCATGTGTTGGCTAAAAATCTGAAACTACAGTAAATGTTCGTTCAGATGTGAACTAAATGAATTTCTTCCCCAATCCCAAGTGGACTCACACCATAGCAAGTGGGGTGTGATACCAATAAAGCAGTGACATTGCTTTCTCCTTGCCCAAGCTCTCTGCATGAGAGCCCCCTAATAACATTCATAGCTAGAATGCTGTTAAGTTGCCCAGTGTGCTACACTGTCATTTCATGAATGCTCTCCCGTTTTTCTGCCACCTGAAACTGAGGCAGAACTGAGTACAGCCTCAACAATAACCATATGTGGAAATACAGCAAAATGTGGTGTCTTCAACATCATACAGGGAGGTAATCGTATCCAAGGAATATTTTACTTCCAGTCATCCACCACTAATCCAGGCTCTCCTGATGCTACCTGTCATCCATTAAGGGGTCACTGCAGTTCTGGATACTTGGAAAAATCACTTCCTTCAACTTCAGGACAAGTGTTTCCTGTCCCTTTTATTTCTGTTGGGAGGCTCTGTCCATTTTAGCTCTCTTTGCAGCAGTAGCAGCAGCTGTTTTAAACTACAGGATGCATAAAGAAGAAAAACTGGAATCACTCTAGCAATGAAGATGAGGTTCCTGCAGATCATCACATGGGCAATTTCTGATGTCTTGGGTGTTTGAATAAAACAAATAATAAATAAATAAATCTCATTTTACCTAAGGTCTAGGGGGATTCTTGTCAATCAGAATAAACTATCCTGGGTTATTTATAGCTAGTCTAACTTGATATAAAACATAATATATCTTGTAATTGTTTGGGTTTTTTACAGCTTGGGAAATACAGCACCACCAACCATAACAAGAAGAAAAATAGATTATTTCTACAAAATGAGATAGTTTATTAAGGCTGCAATTCCTTCTGTGTTATTTATCAGTATAAATTACCAGTAACTACAGTTACCTAAACAGTGTACACATTACAGTAAATCCTTTGAATTTAATGGTTTTATTTTCATGCATATAATTGCACTCCTAAGTGAGATAGTATTAGAGTGATCTGATCAAGTTTTATATAATAGCATTCAATTAATACCAGGTTTCAAATGGTAATTTTCTCAATTTCTTTTGCTTCAGCTGATTTAAAGGAAGAGAGTAAATCTGGTTTGGGAGTGGGCTATACCGTCCTCATTGTCGTTGGTGTACTTGTTCTCGTACTGGGAGTAGCAGGACTTTTGGTCTGCCGATATCAACGCAAGGCTGGGATTTATAACTTCAAAATCAAGTCTGACTTTTTAAACTACCGAGCATTCTATGACTGAACATTTCAATTTGACCACATGTAAGTTTTGTTATTCAGTGAATTATTTTTTCAAGGGCTGGCTTCCCTGGCCACCACAAAATCCTTTTAAGTGAGTATTTAGAGGTTTATAGCTAAACAGTATAGACTAGAAAATAATTATTTTAATTTTTTCAACCTATACTTAGTTATGGATTGTTCCTCCGTTCTTCAGTGAGTATGTGCACACACACGTCTTTGTTGGTGTGCATCTTCACTGAAAAACTGGCCCCTCCTTCCTACCTTCTCCTGGTATGTCAAGTAGTCCAAAGGAGTGTTTAGTACATATACAGACAGGTGGGTTCATTCATTGTACTAAGTCATACAGTTTGCTTGGTTTGAGCTTAAAATGCTGTGTAAACCCACCCATTGTGGCTTATCCTGTTAAGCAGGTTAAACAAACCATGAGTTAGTACAGTGTGAAGGTCCAGCCACTATTAAATGGCTGTGGGAAGACCAAAAGTCTGGTCCTTATTTAGCTGTGCAATTGACTGAATGACCATGGGCCTGGCTTTATTCTCAGCCTAATCTAATAGTGGTGGTACAAGAGGACTGAAGGATGACAAGTGGGTTGCAAATGTGATGTCATGTCATTCATCAAATGCACTCTTATTTTCTCTTGGGATTCTAGCTAGAAGCTTCTACAAATATACCGATCCATGAAGTGTTGGAGGTGAAACATGTAACCAAACATAACTACAAGCAGCTGATACTCAGATTATCAAGCCTCTGAGAACTTCTTATCAGATTTCTGTTGCTATTTCAAACCATTTGCATCATTTCAAGAGGACAGAAAATTCACTAGTGATTTTATAGTTGGATTTACTTTTTCCCCTACCTCCCAGTTCCACAACTGATATCACTTGCTTTTAAAAAGGTAGAACACTTTCATCAGTGTAAGAGAATAATTCAGGCAATTGTATACATTCATTATATAAATATGTATTTTCATTCTGGGACTGCGGAATCATCATTTTGATGCAGAGGCCTAGTTTTGTAGAGAATAAGAGTGCAATATGAGTGCTGGTTGTTTGTGAAAAGAAGGATTCTGAGTTGTTTATGTGTTTCTGAATAAGCTCTGGAAAACCTGATTAAAAGTGGTGAAGAGATTCTGCACTGTTTTTGCCATTTCAGGGGAAAAGGTGAACGTGTTCCTTGATAAGAATCTTCCTCATATTTAGTGTAATATTTTACACTGAATGGATCACACAATGCGAAGTATCCTTATCTGGTGTCTCCATGAAATTGCTTCTGCAGATCTCTAATACTTAAAATAGCTTTCCACCCAAAATTCAGCTTTCACACATCTACCTGGGAGAAAATCTTATTCATTCATCTTCTGTTTGGATAGTCAGCACAGAAACCTTGAAGGTAGGCTTTGAAATGAAGGAGAGAAAGAAAAAAGGGAGAGGGAAAGAAGAGAAGGGAGAGGGGGAACCCCCCCCCCCAGAAAACAGTAGCATAAACCTATTGTAATACAATAATACCCGGATCTTCAATTATTTTGGATGTTCTCTGAGCCTACAAAATTTACTAGAATTTTGCTAAAGGAACAATTTTTTTTTAAATTTTTCACAGCTTAATATTGTAGTAATTGCAGCAAGTAAAATTGCTGCTGTAAAACAGATTGATTTGGGACAGACTAAGAGCTAAAAGAAAATGCAGAACCTTTGATGACGTGCTTTTAGAAACTGCTGTATTTGGGGTACATTTATTATAAATCTTCATTCTAAAGAAGGCTATTTGTCTTGTAAACACATAGGAAAGAGGAACTATTTTTATAGTTACTGTTTCTGAATTTCTATACCATATCACAGTTAAGTGAATTGCACTGCTATTATAAGTGATTTGTGAAGTGGATTATTAGAACATCTGAAAGTGAAACTGAACAACTTGCTTTCAACGTACACCGAATAAAACCTCAGTCTTCAATTAGATACAGGAAGCTTATATACTTACCTTTATGTCTGCTTCTTTAATAAATGCATTTTGTAAATTTATTTGCAATCTTTTATTTTAAATTTTACTCAGTTATTCAAACCTGAGAGGTTATTTTATACCAATGAGATTTTAGGACTTGCAAATTCAAAATTTGTACCTTAAGGTTGCACTCCTCTGCATGAATGCTTGTAACTTATTTTAATCTTTGTACACCACCCAGAGTCACTGTTGTGAAATGGGCACCTGTATAAATTATATAAATAAATAAATGTGCCCCACAGACTTCTATAGGAATAATTTTGAAAGCAAAATTAGGTTGTGAGAAGTCCATTATTTAAGAGCAAACAGGACACCCAGTAGAGGAAAACAAAACTTCCCATTTGTCACTTCTGGCAGCCCTCTACTTGTATCTTTTAGCAAGTAGAGTTGGTGCAGGCTTGCTTCATATCAGAAGAAAACAAAAGGGTAAGACCTTTTTCTGAATTCTTCTGTGCATGGAGGTAGTTGAGTTATTGTATGTTAGATTTATATCCTTCCTTTTTTATGGGAGCACAAGGCAGCATACATAGTGTTCCCTCCAATTTTTCACTAGAACAACAATCCTGTGAGGTAGATTGGGCTGAAAGAGTATGATACAACTCACATTATGTTCTCCAGCACTGTCAGAAATATTCTTGATCTACCTTTATTTTTTACTGATGAAGGCCAGGTAAAGGATGACTATGAAAAGAGTTAGGGTTACGGTATGTAAGATATTTACTTATTCCATTTCTTTTCCAATTTTCCATTTTTAGGAAATGCTTAAAGCAACTAGCAACCAAGAGTTGTCTGTAATCAAAGGAATATTTTTCTTGTGCTACAGCTCAAGCTCCCCCTATTAATGCTCCTTTTTGCCATACTTAATGGCTTTTGGGGTAATTGGGAGGGAGGTGTTTTTGCTTCCTAAATATGTTCTTTATTATAAGTTGCCCCAGATGTATTTTCTAATCTTCTTTAGATCTTGTGCACCCTAAAAGCTCATTTGTATGGATTCTGACTTTTATGTTTGATGTTAAAGCATAAAGGCTTAATCTGACAGATACAATTTGGAATTCTGCTGTCATGAAATCTTTGGCTTCCATCCTATGAATACAGGTAGCCCTTGTTTAGCAACCACAATGGGGACCAGCAACTCAGTTGTTAAGCAAAGCGATCACTAAGTGAAACCACAACTGTCCCTATGATCTGACTTCAGCTTTCCTTTTCTTTACAGACCTGCAAAGGTCGTAAATGTGAGGATTGTTGCAAAGTTACTTTTGCATCACCGTCATAACTGCAAAAGGTTGCTAAACAAGGCAGTCACTAAACAAGGACTACCTGTATCAAGATCACATGTCCTGTTACTCTGGGGGACGGTAAAGTAGGCTCAGGTTAGAGGCGTCTGACTTTAGTATATAGAAAGTTTGTTTCACAAGAGAGGAATGCGCAGTTAAACAGAACCCTATTTGCCTCACAATATGTGAAAGCTTTTTATTTATTATAATATTTTCCATGTCCAAAATATTTTGCTTACTTAAAAAAGAAGTTTGCAATGGCTTGGGCCAAAAATGTGTTTTCTGTAAAGCACCGACTGAAAGTAAGAGCAACTAATCTAACACAATGTCACCAGCACATATTGCCAGTGTTGCAGAAATACAGTGGTAGAAAGGTTTCAGTTTTACTGGAATGGGTACGTCAAACAATTCTTCTGATAAATTCTTCTATATTTATTCACACATTTTACTAGCCAGATAAAGCCACTGGAACACTAGCTTATTTAACTAAAAACTTAGTCACTGGCACATGGCACATGTACTATTTACAATTTAATTTGAAAAAAAATGTTCCCTGTAAAGTTAAAACCCAATGAACCGATTAACACTTGCTTTCTCATATAAATGAGTAGCTTTTGAAAAAATATTACAGTGCCTCTATTGTGAATAACAATATGTCTAATATTATTAGTAAAGGTCATGGAGTAAACCCAAGGTGGTTCAATGGCTATTAAGAAGTGTTCTAGAGCATGAAAAAACTGGCAATTTTCAGCCAAACAATAGGCAGGTGTGAAAGAATATGTTGGCACCTGCAGGAAACCTCAGCAGCCAATCCAAGTACTAAATCACTTGATTTTAATTTATATTATATAGTTGGCCGTGAATGCCTGACTCTGTAGCTATAATTTGGAGGATTTGCCATCAGTAGCTCTTAAGATCAGTTGCTTTGCAATCAAGATCACAGTGGCTTGCCCCTATGCATTTGTGAAGCCCTGTTGGTGACTTTGGATGGTCCTCGCACCACTCCTTAGCTTAGTATCTCAGAGGTCCACATGCTAAAGCAGAACATATTTGCTCCATCTTTACATTGGCCTTTAATTCACCTTAAGGTCCACAAAAGGATCAACAGGATATAGAAAAAAGACAGCGGAGCAGTGACAGAGAGAGCATATCACATGCAGAAAGTCGCAGATGCCATCCTCGACAGGACTCAGATAGAATCTGGCTATAAATTCAGAGAATACGTGCCAGTGAGTGCTGAAAATACTGGAGTTGATGGATCAGTGGCCTGACTCAGAATAAGGCAGCTTCTTAATGTATTTTGTGGGTTAGATATCTGAGTTTTTTAAAGGATTTTTGTTTATTGGACCAGAGGAGAGATCAATCTGCAGAACTGAATGAGTTGTATTGGTTTCCACCCAGTTCTTGTCATAACAAAATTACCTGGATCAGATAAGTCATTGTGCAAACACAATAAATACAGAAGTGCTTGTTAAAGGCAATGTGGCCATGGGGATACATCCTTATCTCAGCCTTCTATAGATTATTGATAGAAAACATTGAGTGAGAAATTTTTAAAAACAAAAAAACCCTCTGTACCTTCATAGTAGAAGACTCAGCAAGAAATCTTGAAAATGTAAATTTTACTAACTCCAGATGGCATACTATTAACATAGTAATTGGCCATGAATCTGATGTAGCTATGGCTCTTTGGTACGGAATGTGAAAGTGAAGGCAAGTCTGTGGTTGACACACCTAATGCATTTTCAGTAAACGTGTCTTTTATAAATGAAGTCCAGCTAGTCTATTCAGATACAATGGTAGTAGAATTTTAGAATACAGCATGTTGTATTTCTATCCCTAATGACAATTCCTGATCATAAGGCGCTTCCACTTTGCACAGTTTCTACTCAACTGTCCCTCCTCTATTTCCATGTTGAAGCTGACTGTGCAGTTGCCTTCAGTCCTGGTCAACCTGGAGTGCTGAGGGAACACAAGCCAGTTAGGGTTCCTCAAGCTGACCAAAAAGAGACTAAAAACCATCTAGTCAAAGCTTTGTACCTTGAGCTAGTGAGGATTCTGGGATAGCAAAACTCTCCCCAGTTTCAGTTCATACCAAAAAGCAATTTTAAAAAATGCTAACATGTTCTGCCCTCATACATTACGCTGGGATGGGAAATTATGTGATGTTAAATGAAGCACTGTGCTTTTCACAATTCCTTAGCTGCTCTAAAAAGCCCCTGAGGGTAAAACAACAACTTTACAGCAGTTTTACAAATGGGTACTTTCCCCAGTAGTTCTAACCATGGTTGTGGGCAGTTGAACTTGGGAAGGAGATCAGTGCAAACTTCAGGAATGGGATGCTGAGCTTCTGTGACAAAGAAAGAGTTAAGAGCCACAAGCCCAGGAGCTGGGTTGCAGAGAGAAGTTTCAGCCTATGAGAACACAAACAGCTCACAAGCTCATTTCAGGTTCAGCTTTGCAGAAAACCTCTCCTTTGATGTGAAATAAGCTGGCCCAGGGCTAGCAACGCCACATTAGCATTCTAAACAAGCCAATGTTGTATGATGAGGCAGGCAAGCTGGACATGGCTTCCAGATCTCTCTAAACCATCAGTAGAAGTCCCCACAGAAGTTCCTGCATCTAGAAGCTTTAAAAAAGCCTTAAAAGTACTGAACTTGGCAGGTTATGTACCTAAAGCCTGATCATATGCATCCTTAAAGGTTAATTTCCAAAACGAATTAGAGAAAGCATGCAGAGCATGGCTTCTAGCATTCTTCCCAACTCTTAAAAATAGCTGTGGTATGGGCATATGAACAGGAAAAGGAAGGGGTGGGGCATAAGATGGAGGAGTCTGAGCAGCTGCCCTATTTTCTCACCCATAGGAATGCTTTGGGAGATGTGGGGGGGGGGGAGGAGTTCTTCCTAGGAAACAACTGGATTGATCCCATTTTTAGCTCAATCTTTCTTTTTCTAGCTTCTTGCCCCCTGTCAAAATTGGTCTCACTTGTTTCAGTTTTAGGAGACTTATTGTGGTGATAGACAGAGTCCTAACACCCATTACATAAATTTTTCCATTGAATGGGAAAGAGTAAAAATGAAGTTTCTGCATTCTAATCTAACACACACAGACACGTCACCTCCGTGACTGGATGAGGGAAATTATCAACACTTCTTTCAGTGAAGGAATAATGCTGTCTGTTTTAAGGGTGGGTGGGAGTGCGTGTGACCTATCTTAAAGACCCCTTCCCTAGATCCAGCTGGTTTTGAAAATATCCATTTGATCTCCAACCTTTCTTTGTGACTGTTGAGAAAGTGGTGGCAACTCAGTTTCAGAAAATCCTAGAAGAAACAGATGATCCTGACTCCCAACAGCCAGAATTCAGAATGGGACAGAAATCCCATGTTTTGGTGCCTACCTCTTTTCTCTCTTCTCTTCTTTATATATATTGTGTTTGTAAATGTGAAGCTCTATTTTTTAACAGATTTATTCCATTACATGATATTATAGTTAAGATACAAGTAGATACATTATGGTTGTATTGTTTAGAGGGGTGGCTAAAAGAATAAGGTTAAGAAATTGGAAAAGTCATATTATTCCAGATGTTAAGGAATGGCTTTTGGAAATGTGTAACTCATCTGGCTTAGAAAAGGCAATATTTTCCACTAATCACAGGATGAAGCAATATGTTCTACTTTGGCAGAGATTTTATGATATCTTACAATAATATTTTGTACCTGATTATACTACAGTATTATATGGTACCTATCAGTAAACCAGTAATTATCTATAAGTTTAATAAATAAGGTACGGTTTTTAGTTTGTTTGCTTTTTATCTATGTTTTTTCTTCTTCTTTTCTCCTCTTAAGAATTGTTTCATACAATTTTGCTATTTTAGTGTATCTTGGTATTTTGCTTATATTTTGTTTCCTTCTAAAATAAAAAATGAATTTTTAAAAATATAATACAAGTACAGCACTGGCAAAAAGTAAAGAAATGCTACCTCAAATAAGAACTTTTCACCTTTTCCCAACTACATCTTGGGTTACCAATTTATAGTTGCTTATGTCATCCCAAGATATCTCAAGTTTCCTGAGGAACTGGTTTTTAAAAATTTAAATAAAGGCTAAGGCAGTTTTGGGCAAGAATAAAAAAATAATGTCTCTGTTACTTTGAGGAATATGATTTCACCTATAAAATCATCAAAGTTTTCTTTCAACAGACATTTTGTTGAAATAGGCTAATACTTTGCTTACTGTCCCGATGCAGACCAGATTGAGAGTGATCTCCACAACCATGCATTTGAAATACAGATCTAAGCAAGACAGAAGCCAACATTTAGTATATTGTGCTAAAAACATATATTCCATTTTTGCTGTTCTCTTGGAAAATACATCAACTGACCTTTAGCTATTGTGAGAAAAGCTTTTTTAAAATGCATTTATTTATTTAATAAAACAGAACCAAGAGGGAAAAATAATGAAAGAAAAAAATAAGTAGTATAACAACTATATGTCTATCTCTTTATCTATCTATCTATCTATCTATCTATCTATCTATCTATCTATCTATCTATCTATCTATCATCATCATCATCATCATCATCATCATCATCATCATCTTTCTAATAGCAAAAACTTAATCCTAGCCACGTGCCTAGCTTTATATCTCCTACTGTAACCTCAAAGCATGAAAGGATTGTGAGTTTCTACAATACTGGGAGAAGTTTAGCAATATAAAGTAATAATAGCATAATTTCCACATTTACCAATTTGATGAGTGTTATTAATATGATAGCAGAACTTCATCCAAGAAAGCAAACAAAACAATAAATCACAAAGTAGGTAGGAAGACAAATTTGGTTCCTGCAAATACCTTCTTTTCACTTAGCTCTCATAGGCCACAAATTATGACTTTTTAGTATTAAGACAAAGCCAGTTCTTGTTAGCTATTTCTTGGGACTCAATTATTTCTTGCAACATTGATTTTGTAAAGACTAATTAAGCTTCATTAAGTGCACTTAATTAAGTGCACTTGCACTCAGAGGATGAACTAGTTAATCCACCTTTTCGTTAGTTCATTTTTCTGTTAGACTCTGGTATCTTTTGTTAGGGTGCCAAAATAAATGATTTGTTTTCATCTTGACATTACCAGATGTCACTTCAATCTACATGAGAAGTAAAATGAGTCTTCCACTGATCTTCACTACTCGTATAATGGAATTACTGAACACATTTCATAGTACTCAGTCCACGTTTCCTCTTGTTGTTTGCACAAAACCTCACAATCAGGGCAGGAGGCAGCCAGAAGCTGGCATAATGGGAGTTGCCTCCCTACTGGCCTTAGTGCAGTGGCAGCCTGGACAGGGCACACTGACAAAGCTTGAGTTCTGGACTAGACTCAGAAGAATGAAAACTGATTTGTTATTCTGGGGTTGTAGAGATTTGTTACCTCTGCTATGCAGGTGTTTTTTGGGGGGGGGGTCCCAGGAGAGTTGGTATAGCCACTTGGTAAGCTTAGTCCATACTGGGAAGGAACTTCCTCAATATGCTCTACATGGGGCTACCCTTGAAGAGTATCCAGAAGCTTCAGCTGGTCCAGAATGCGGCCGCGCGAGCAATTTTTGGGGCCCGAAGAAGGACCCATATAACACCTTTGCTCCATGAGCTGCATTGGGTACCGGTTTGCTTCTGGGTCCAATTCAAGGTGTTGGTTATCACCTTTAAAGCCCTACATGGCATGGGGCCAGGTTACCTGAAGGACCGCCTCGCTCCCATGATTTCAACCCGTCCCACCCGATCTCACAGAGAGGGCATGCTCCAGACCCCCACGGTAAAAGAACTTCGATTAGCGGGGTTCAGAAGGCGGGCCTTCTCTGCTGTAGCCCCTGCCCTTTGGAACATCTTGCCCCCGGAGGTGAGACAGGCCCCCTCACTCCAGGCCTTTCGGAGGGATTTGAAGACTGGCTCTGCCATCTGGCCTGGGGCGGGAAGAGAGGATGTCAGAAATGGGGTTGGCTGGCCCCTTACCGGCCTGGTGTGGCCTCTATCGGCCTCTTGGATTTTTTAGCCTTTTTATCTTTGTAGGTGTGGTTTTTTATAACTTTTAATCATGTACTTCTGATTTTAATTTGTTGTAAGCTGCCCAGAGTCCTCCATTGTGGGGAGATGGGCAGGGGACAAGTCTATTAAATAAATAAATAAATAAATAAATAAATAAATAAATAAATAAATAATCCAGCTTTGTGAACATTGCTGGAGAATGTCCTGCAGCAGGATAAGCCTCTCACCTCTTTCAACACTCCTTACTCCAAATTTTGGCAAGCACTTCTGAGAACACCCCTCTCCTCCTTCTCCAGCATGTCCTTATTAAATCCAAAAGGGGCTGTGCAGAAACCTTTTCCAGCTTTGGCAAGTGACATACAGAGAGAGGTTTCAAGACAATATGAAGAGTTTCACTGAACCAAACTGCATTGCTTCTTTGCCTTGATGAACAGAATCATGTAATTCCTGCCAGGCAAATCTCTTCAACAAGGCAAGTCAGGTCAAAGCAAGAGAGCCTGCTCAAACCGAACCTACCAGCTTTTAATATAATGTCAACAGAAGGATTGTTTAAAATAAGTAGAACCAAAAGGTCTGGGAGAATTCTTCAGTTTATCAATGCTTTGATTACATCTATCTCAGCATAACCCTAAACAGACACAGCAGAAATTTCAGTGTAAATTTGGGATGATACTATATTTACTTCTCTAAATATCAACATTTGGCAGAGGTGGTAGATAATCAGTTGGATCTTGAAATGTTTACTGAAAAAAAGATTAATGGATTTATTAAAGTTCTATTTTCCCCTATTTCTGTTAGTTTGGCATACCTAGTAATGGCATTTAGGCTAGCATACCAAGTATGAGTGATATCTGAGTATTATAGATAATGAGATAATAATGGGTTACATGGTTCTGTGTACACAAAAAAGACAAAAATAGCATGAGTGAGGTGAATAGTCTAAATTGTTCGCTTCTGGCATGTTTGAACAAATGTAGCCTTCAGGGCAAAAAGATGGAACTCATGTTGGTTCTGAAATACTAAGTATGCATACTCCCCCTTCAGAAATTATGGGTTTTACAGTGAAGATAGAAAAAGTAAGCTGTTTTAAAATGAATCAGTTCCATCTGCAGCAGAACAATAATGTCTCTTTTCAGTGTCAACAATTCTTCCAGCTATTAGGCAGAGGTCAACTATCTAAGATTATAGGAACAGCCTCTTAATGGCTAAGTAGCTGTTTATTTGTCCTGAATTATATACACCAGCACTTGTTCTCTGAACCTGGATCTTCTATATGGAAGGTATTTAATCATTCTTCTGTTTTAAATTATTATCACCACTCAAAGAAAATGAACACCAGAGAAATAAGACCTGGTTGATCTAAAGAATGATAGTTATATGCAATTCCAGGAAATTGCCATAATGAACGTTTAACATTGCACAACATACGGTTCATCTGGAAACAGACAATATTATCCAAAGGAATGTGCAAAAGAAAAAAAACACAAAACATACATTTACATTTTACATCATTCAGAGTAAACAGAAACTGATGGCGCATGATGGTTTCATAAGCCCAGAACATTAAGTTTCTATTGTTGCTAGGCTGGCTAACCATAATAGTCATTCACATATTTAGATATTACAGAAATAAATCATCCATGTCATTAAAATTAAAATAAATGTAAGCACAGATTCCAAACAACAATAGTGACTTAACAAAGTGTGAAAGCAGCATGAAGAGGCTTTAATTAATTTAACTCACAATTTTCTAAGCAGTCATAAGTGAAGCTATTCTACAATAAACAAGAAAATGATTGTTACCCATTCTTTAACCTCCCTCAATCTTAAATTTTGATATTTATGGATAGGGATGCCTTACTTATCACATGTTATATATAATTCACATTTAAATTGTTATTTGGTGTATGCATATAAAAATCTTATGCTTATATTGTTAAGAGGAAATGATCTAATAATCTCTCTCTGTATCTTGAAGCTTTGGTAGGGTATGGATTGATTAGGGACTCTGTTAATGCATGGGGAGGAGGGTGACTTTTCTATTAAATGTCTCTTTACCAACTTGCAGCCTCCCTGGATCCATGTTTCTTGCTCTGAGAAAGCTCCAAGGAAGCCCTTGCCTCACACATTTCTCCCTCTTTGGTTTAACTGAGGAGCTGCGAGCTGTAGGAGAGAGATTTGTACAGTGAAAGAATGAACGCAAATGTATCCCTCAGATACCTTGTAACTAAGACAAGTTCAAGAAATCAGTATCTTACCCATAAAAGTTTAAGTGGAATAAAAAGAGAGAACTGAAATCCTCTTTTCTTTAAAAAAAAATACAATCCATTTATTTTCCATCAAGTTTAAGAATATCAAAAAATGACAGAATACTGTTTGGCACAGTACTAAAATGAAATCTGTGATGTCCAGAAGATATGCTATTCGGGTTTTCACAGGTAAATGTTAACGTTTTCTCTGTCCATAAGGCACAACACCTAAACGTGCACACGCTGTCTCAGAAGAAAGCTTGCTGAGTTCAATGGAGCATACCCTGAAGTAAGCATATGAAGAATTGCTGTGTTTCTCTTGCTCTATTTTTTCTTTTTTTTATTCTGCTAAAATAACAAAACAGCAGTAGAAATACACGCAATGGTATTCATGAGTAGTATCAGTGAAACTGATCATCATTCATCATCGTTATTAATAGGTGGGAAAATGAAAAAGGGAGCAGAAAGTAAATTGTTATTGGAATAACTCTATACACTTTGACCGTATTGCTGAAAAGTTACCCAATAACTCCAGATATAAAGCATGACATTATGCAGAAGTGTGATCAAGCAATTTTTGAGAAAATTATATATTCAGAAAACATCACATTATCTCTACTTCTGAAAAAAATTATTGGACAGACTTGTGAATGTCGAAAGTTTAGTTTCTCTTTTGAAAGACTTATAAAATCAGGTGAACTTGGAATATATTTGTAATTGCATAGCTTGTCTTCTTTGTTTTTATTTATTGTGTTATATTTTATTTTCCTTTTTTCTTCATGTGTGGTAAACTGAGTCCAAAGATAAATTGAATGTTGAAGTTCTACATTCTACCCCAGAACTGAAGCTAGAATAACTGGCCAATGAAAGTGTGTCTTTTTTCATTCAAGCTGAATCCTCATCTTGCTACCATGGATGAAGAAATTTCTCCACTGGCTGAAAATTATATTAATGTATTTTACATAACAATTCTGCATTAATTTCCAAAGCAGGGTGTTGGTATAATCAGGCACTGCCTTTAAAAACAAAAGCAAATAAGAACATTTCTAAATGAATTCACTTGCACGCACACATTCTCAACAATATGTACTTTTTCAACTTCTGGGGAAGAAATGGCGAACTGAAGATAGCTCTGCTAAGCCTGGAGCTGATGACTGTGACAGAATGAAGAGCCAGTGAATGTGCCAACTCTTTGTGATTCCTCTCTGGCTAACTCTCTGGGATTGCCTACAAGTGCTCCAGAGAGTTAGCCCTTGCAAGGAGACCACAGAAGAGTGGTCTTCAGCAGGTTTAGAACTCTGGAAGTCAAGGGAACACCATCGTAGCCTAAGCCACAGTTCAGTGCCTTTAAAAGGACACTGGGTTTGCATACTTCCTTTCTTAATCACTTTTGGAAATTGCTTGTTAACTGCTTTTAAGATATTAGGAACCTTCATAACAGCATGAGTTTCCTTCAATCCTTAGTGAAATAAGTTTAATACAAATTTAAGATTTAAAAAACTTTTTTTTTAATTAAGAGCTAAAGGGTGATTAGAACTTTGATTTTGGAAAGTTACAAATGGACTAAGGGTCAAGATTGTTAAAAGTAAAGGGAAGGAATATAAAATTGGTTGATTTGATCAAGGTTAAATCAGATAAGTTGTTACCTAAGGTAAACCTTAACGGACTTTTGCTGACCAGGACTGAACAATGAGGTTTTAAAGATTTGTTTATGGATAAGAGATGAGATATAGGAAAAAAAGAACTTTGTTGTATATTAAGAGAAAGTGTTAAGTTACTAAAATTGTTTATACTTGTTATGAAGGGGGAAGTCATTTTATATCTTTCTTTCTTTCTTTCTTTCTTTCTTTCTTTCTTTCTTTCTTTCTTTCTTTCTTTCTTTCTTTCTTTCTCTTTTTTCTTTCTTTTTTGCACTTTCTATTTTTTCTTATTATTTTATTTTTTTAGCATTACTTCTTATCTTTTTTATTGTAATGTTCAATAAAATTATTATAAAAAACCCAATATGTACCTTTTCATCTAGGAGAAGGAACTGAATAGGGAAAAAATGTAAGTCATGTAGCACATAGACATTTTATGTCCATTGATGTTGGTGTTCATGAATGAGTACTAATAGCAGGAGAGAATGCATTGGATAATGGAAAGTGGAGGATTGTCCTGATAAATTGTTGTCATATAGGACTCAATTCTAAAATAATCTGGCATCAAGCTTACAAACCTTGCAAATACTCAAGATACAGTACTTGTCAAATGCAAATCAAATTATTATTCATTACTAAATATTCCATACATCATTCATGCATAAATATTGCCTCTTTTGTCCTCAGAGAAATAAAACCTTTCTAGCATACTGATTCCCTCTCAGAAGCTGTTTGGTTGATACCGTTTCCTTAAGACACAAGGAAAGCTGTGAACCCCTAATTCCCCACTGTGAAAGTAAGACCAAGCTGGGTTCACACACTGCTGCTTAGCGTCAACAGACAATGACTGTTGACTGATTCTTTGATCAAAGAATTCACCAATGTGTTTGCTGAAGTGCGTTGCTCAGAGATAGAAAACAGCACATGGATACTGGATGCAAACTTGGTAAATAAGGAATGCGTACTGGTCCCTTTCAAAAACCTCAGCATTGTCTTTTCTCTAAGGAAATATTCACAAAGCTTTCATCAGTAGACTGAAAACTACTCAGCTTGTCTCAACTGACTATGAAGGACAGGAGTTGAGACAACTGTAATAGCAGAAAATGTGAAGGAATTTGATTATATTTTCAGCCAACATCAATGGCAGGCTATCCAGAAAGGTTAACCTGACAAAGAGATTTCACTTTAATCCAATTTAGAAACTAGGGAAACTGGGCAATTTATAAAATACATTGCAAATAGTTATCTGTTGAGATTCCAAGCCTCATATGACAATGTTCTCACATAAGAATCAATGTCTAAAAATATTTTCTAGAATACAGGAAGCTGAATAGTCAACAGTGAGTTGTCAAGCAACAGGTTAGGACAAACTGATTCTAAAGCTTAAGCAAACATGCTTGAATAAATTACGCCCATAATCACAGAGCTTCTATTTTAAACAAACTGTACTTATCCCTGGAACTTCTGTGACTTATTTTGTCATAAAGACTTGAAAACAGAGTCACATATTAGATGAGGAGCTATAAACTAGATTTGGCAACTTAAAGAAAATGTATGTGGTTGTTGGAGAACCATTCCTCCTCCCCTATTTTAAATGCTATTAATCTAGAATTAAATTCAAAAGACTGGACTAATTCATAAGAAAACTAAAAGTAAAAAGGATAATGGGAATAACTGTACTTTGAAAGTGAACTAAAACTCCTCTCTCAGACACCTTAGCAGTTTGTGTGTGTAGGGATTTTTTAAAATGAAAAAATCCCCATCTGTGGTCTTTGCAGAGCTATTTCACAAGGTTGGGGGTGAAGGGGGGAACGTATTTGGGTTGGCTGTTTTTACAGTTATCTTCTAGATTATTTTTGTTGTTCAACTAAAAGGTTAGTTTCCATAGATTCAAAAGTTTGTACTGTATGAAAGAGCTATAAGTACCCCCTCCCCTTCCAAAAACCCCACAATTCTTTTCTCATTAGTTTGCCTCCATCTAATAATAAATAAACATGAAATCTCTGGTTGAATGGGCAGCAGCAGAGCTTGGATGCCAATGTCTGCCAAAATGAAGGACACAGTAAAAATGTACTTTATAACTATTAGCAATGCTTGAATCTTTTCCCAAGGTCCATTATTTGCACTGCCAATTTAACCTTAGTTGATGGTATGAGTCATTGGAAAACAAATAATCTTGAATGGTGCTCATTCAAAAGAAGGTGGGGATTTTAAAAAATGGATTCATGTGTTAAAATACCATGTATTTCCAGAGTGTTGTTTTTCACACATTCAAGCGTTTGCCAAAGGCCAAGCCAGCAGACATTTGCCTTTGCCTGTGAAAATCAGAGACTGTTATCCTAACTCAGCTGCTCTTCCAAGTTTAATCCTGTGCCCTGTGCCAAGTAGTGTCAAAAGCAGTTCACTGTGAAGTGTTATGAATGCTTCTACAAAATGCATATTCAGATTACCACTAAACACACATAGCTAGCTAGCCATAGAGTTATCTGAATAATGGCCTCTATCTGGAGTCTTCAGCATCAACTGAGGAATGTATTCATTATTGATTCTACACGTAGAATGCTTTCCTATGTTTATTTATAGCACAGGTTTTTAGAACTTGATTCCTTTTTATTTAAGGCCCAATTGTCTGTGGTGCAAACTTCCTCTAAAACATGTAAACCGGTATGTATAAAAAGCAAACTGAACAAAACAGGTTTGACATTTATGGATGAGATGTGCTATGGCTGGGATGCTCGGCAGATTGTTTAAAAGTCAACATCACATAAGGTTTTAAAAGATCCCACATGACTCTTTATTAGTAGGTTTGGTGTGTTTATCTTACAGGAAGGGAATATTGTATTCCATGCTGATTTCCTCTGATGTGAAATGTCACCTTCTAGGTTGATTTTATTTTGCTTTGATGTGTACAGCTGGAATACTGAATTATAAGACTGATATCACTATCAAGCATATTGCAGACATATTGGACTACAACTTCCATCAGCTGCAGCCAGCAGGATAATGGGGGTTAGTTTACTTTAGAGGTCACCAGATCGGAGAAGGCTGTTGGACAATCCCAAAACAATCTCAGACATAAGTAGTTACCCAATATATGTACTAAGTTCAGGCCTAAAGCTACATTGAAGGAGAGTCTGTATTCTGAAAAGTTTTGAACTGAAAGTTCTCCACCAAGATTACTTTAGTTGCATTGGACTGACGTGTGGGCAAGGTGAATGCCTTTTTAAAGAGTTGTGTTTGAATGAGAGGGTGTTGGCCAACTGTTCTGGCTCCTGCTGGCATACAACACCTTCCCCCTTCTGTTGCCAGCACTGCTCTTAAAGATTCAAAAGTCCTTTCTGCTTTTGGTTTGGGCTGCAATTCTGTTTTTCAGGATAGAAACATTTTTAAAGTTGAATAGTTGTGATATCAATTTAAGCTGTTGGTGTAACTTTATTCAAATAGGGTCACACACTTAAGCATGAATTCTCACTCAGTAGCAATAGACCTCTGGGCCTCACTCAAGTAAATTTTATAGCCACAAGACTAATGGAATCATTCTTGTCTCATCTTGTATCAGAACAAAGCATGTAGCTCTGCAGTATCCTTCTTCAACTTGATGCTGTCCAGGTTGAACTACAAATTCACAAAGGCCATGGCGTTTGAGAATTTCTATTTATTGTGGAACTTATACCCTGCTTTTCTATTTATTTTAACGCTCAAGGCATCTTACAACACTACAAAGGATGAAACATAACAGAAGTAATATAATTAATGGTCAAGAAGAGTATTCTGAAGATGGCCAGAAGCCTCTACAGCTGCTTTTATAGTCAATCCCAATACTGTAGTCCCAATACTAAAATGGCATCATGATCGGCCGCCCATTACATCCCATTAAAAATGACAAAATACATTGTTTATGCCGGGTCTGATTTGGTACATAAAAATGAGTGGCGGGGGGGGGGGGGGAGGCCACCTTATAGCTTGATCCTTTGCAAGTTTACATACATACATACATACATACATACATACATACATACATACATAAGCTTAAAATATTACTACATTTTGTATCAATATTTCACTTCATGACTTTTACTAATTACTTTCCTATCCAAGCATAACATTAATGGTTCTGAGTGGCAGGAGCTAGAGGCCTGCTACTTTCTTCTTTATGCATTCAAGTGTTTTTGGTCTTTTTTGCTCTGTTGTAGGAAGATTATGCTTCACAAAATGGTAAGAAATGTTTCCATTTTCCCATATTTTCTAGTATCTAGGTGTGATCTATATAATGCACCAGAACACAGCAGAACAACTTCTTTAAAGAACAAACTTGCTGTATTTTAGCAGAAACTTTTATATATCTAAACATGAGGTCTGACTGAGATTTTTGCCATCTCATTTTGTGGAATGTATAGCTATATACAGATATATACATGTATTCTTGATCTTCTGGATCACAAGCACAGGACAATTATTTGACAGGTTCCTGCAGAGAAGCTATATTTTGATGTAACCCTGGAGAAATGTGATTTTGGATTATGTTTTCAACATTGCCTGAAAAAAAAAACTTCACTAAAAAAAATCATACACTATTGTGATTTTTTTGTGACTTGCCCAGTGTATTGACAAAGTCTCTTAGCCATTATTATGCTTCTGACTCTGACACCCAATAAAACAGGAAATTAATAAAGCAGATGAAATTACCATTTCTGTATGGGTGCTGCTTCCAGGCAAAGGGGCAGTCTACCTTTTTATAGTAAGGGCATGGGAGCAACAGTGGGAGAGGAGATTTGCCTTGATCTCCTATTTGTGAGCTTCCTACATGTACCTGGTAGGCCACCATATGAAATGGAATGCTGGCTAGATGGTGCTATAAGTGATCTAGCAGGACTATTCTCTTGTTCTCATGTTTATTAACCTTGTATTAAACTCTGATGAATAGATGCCAATGTAGATAGTTATGATTCTTTCAAAACGCTTGTGTTTATCAATTTGGTTAGGGCAAATTAGAAGTATTCTGTTGTACCAAAGAGTTTAAAAGGAGAATTCTTGTTAGATGGAAACGTAACACAGAGATGTATTTTTTACCATTCAAAATGCCAGATAACATTAGATTCACCAGAAATTAATGTCAATCATACAGGTACAGATGCCTTCAACAGCATCACAAGGCAAAGACACACAGTATGCAAGTTAAGAG
The DNA here is from genome assembly GCF_059951505.1 of Python bivittatus. NCBI lineage: Eukaryota > Metazoa > Chordata > Lepidosauria > Squamata > Pythonidae > Python > Python bivittatus. The sequence goes on from NW_028277074.1 coordinate 22,450,612, forward strand.
GTCATACCTGCTCACTGATACATTGATTATAGCAATGGTTGTTCTACCTGTGTTTTGATACTGTTTGCAATGTCTGTATATCAGAACGCTGCTGGGGCTCAGAACTAATTCCATCTAACCTTAAAGACCAACCTAGCAGCAATGAATGCCCAAGATTTTTTTTTTTTTTGCTTCTGATTTCCAATAATTAAACGAGAATCCGTGATGTGACCCTTTAAAATATATAGCTATTCAGTGTGTGTGTGTGTGTGTGTGTGTGCGTGTGTGTATTTTGCTGGAACATTAAAGCATCTTTGTTCCTGATAGCATGAGGAATTACTTTGGGTGGAAACATGACAATGCAGCCTCACCCTGTTTATAAGTGTCAGGGGCCAGGCAAAATGTCACTCTCACAAATGGAACAGGTACTGAAAAGAATCCCAACAGAATCATGGAACCATGGAGATACATTTGGAAACTTGTCCTTTACATTTTTCTGGGTAAGTCAAGACTTTCTTGAGTAAACTTTAAAAAAGAACATTAAAAAGTTTAATATGTAATTTGAAGCAGACAATTTAATAGATTTAGAAGCTGTTTTAGTCTTCTGTTGGGTACCCACCAGTTCTTTCTGCTTCTAATGTTGTATCTAGTATTTCTCATTGTAAGAACTGTGGGGTTGGCAGCTTATTCGTATTTTTTTCATTATGAAAATTATACATAGATGTAGCAAGTCTTTCATGGTACCAGCAAAATATCTCAAGCATAGTTATAAAATAAACGTATCAGCATTTTTGTTTGGGTTTTGCCTTTTCTAGTCTTAAATCTTTTTCTTTCAGCATTCTGGAAGAATAGGAATAGGTAACAAGTATACTCAGCTCATATTTTTCTTGGTAAAAGCTTCCTTTTCAAATACTTCTGTGTTATACAACCTTTTAAATGAGTGCTGATGACATTTTTTTTAATAATATCAAGAACCTCACTGCTTACCTTGGCAGAGAAAAGATTTCTTATGATGGCATTAAAAAAAGAGGACGCAGCACTATACTCTTGAGCTGGATCTCAGCTTACTGTGTCTGTAGTTTTATTAGGGCTGCACAACCATTTAAAGGGAAGCTTTGTGAAGTGAGCAAAGTTACCCTCCAAATGGTTTGCGCAGCCCTAAAAATTTGAGATAATTATCCCACCTACAGTGAAATAAATATGTTAAATAAGCTTGAGGAATGTACTTTTGTATCTATAGCCTTTTTCTTAAAGTCTCGCCTGTTCAGAAACCAACTTGTAGTGCTCCTGAAAAGCAACCTCTTATAGCATTTTAACATAAGCCTTGATGCTTGCAGCAGAGAGACCTGGGGAGGGGTGGTAAAAGCTTTTTTGTTCCACCAGTCATGGTCTAGATTGTGTTTCACCGCTGCAACTAGCTGTTAAGTCAGAGTGCAGGCTTTACCTCCGTCGTGAATTGCTCTGAAGGCACCTGCCCATACAGCTGTCAACCCACAACAAAGAGGCCCTCAGAGATACGGAGTTTGCCCAGCCTGAAATAACAGATTCAGAAAAATGTGGTCAAGTGTTTGATTTTGCTCTGGCAGGCTCAGTTCAGACAAGCTTGTGTGGGTGTCTAGGGTAAGCTTATATGAAAAGTTGGTCTGACTACTTACTTGACACAAAACCTTTCCCTTAAACTTATTGACTGGATTGCCACAACATACTGAACTACAAACTACCAAACACATTTTAGCCTGGTGTGAATCCAGACCATGGGGCTAGTTCAGCGTGTTGTATGAACCCAATACATTGGTTAATTGAGTAAATTGTAGTTACATTAACCACAGGTAAGCATGTCATGCAAACATTGCCATAGTTGCCTTCAGTAATTACAGTTGGAATGGTGGTAGCAGAAAGAATCATCTTTCTGTACATTAGCAGAACACTGTCTTCTCCCAGCCTAAAATACTTGGGATATTCATCTGATGTCCCTATATCAGATTCATCTGAAGTATGCCCATATAACTAGCACTTGCATGCTACTTGACGGCATGCATTTTATTAACTGCAAATATTTTAGAGGGTTTTAAGGAAGTAGAGGGGCTAGTTCCACACTTGTCCTAAAGAAAACACTTGGGATCACTTTTCCATTAAAATGTAGGGCTGTAACTGATCATTAAGATTTGCACACCCTGAGTCTGGTTACTTCTTGAAATGTGGAAAGACCTTTAAGATTATTGATAATACAGCAAACCAAAGCTAGGAATAACAGTGAAATAAAGAGGGCTTCTTTGAGTTGAACTACCTTACAGACTTGAGAAGAATCTTGCTTTTGCCCCCAACCTGGCACAGTGTGACTTGATTTAAACCATGAATGGTGTGGTAGGATCTGTATTTACCTAACGATTCCAACACAGTTAGAAAACATTTGTGGCTGGAGAGCAAACTGGTTCTGTGCTAAAGTCTGCCTTTTCTCACACAAGGCCCAAATTAGAAGATGTGGTGGCTTGAAAGAGTAATGGAGGGGCCATCTTTATCTCTGTATCAAAGGGCCAAATACGGTAGCATGTAAATCTGTTGAACCTTAGTAAGAGATTACTCTAATGTTCAAATAGGCGATCTAAGGAATTCTCCTATGGTGCTCCAGTGTTCATAATGTCAGGGAAGGCAATGAGAATAAAAGCAGAATCAGCTAGTTTTTCTATCTTTGACCACCCTTTCCACATCCGTCTCAGCAGGCACCACTCACTACTCTCACTCATTAACACACAGAGTCAATTTACACTCTTACATACAAACATTTACAATATTTGGAAGAACTGTGGAGGCTGTTTGAAAGCCCGACCGAAGCACTGGGTGTGATTTTTTAAAAGACAGTTTCAGAGCTGGGGCAGAAAATGAAGCTTTATCTATTTTCCCAACAGCAGAAAGAAGCCCCTTATGCTGCAATAAGACTTTGAAATAACCTATACTGCAGCCAGTGCAACCTGTTCTGAAACATCATTGCAACAATGGGGAATGGGAGATTTCAAGATTACAGGATTACAGAGATTAGTCCTTCCTTTCCTGGCATCTCTTAAATACACACTTTATGTTGCAATTAATCTTTAAACAACCTCTACTGACTATAATGAAGATCATTTTAAAACACTCAAACAGTTTCCTTCCTCCCTCCCCCCTTCCCTCCCCTGTTCACTTACCTTATTCAGTCTTTTTCTATCTTGTCTCTTTCCTTGTCTTCCCAAGCAGCTGTTTCTCTTATTCTATCACTAGCCTGGTTTCCCCCCTTCTTTTCTGCTGGAAGAATGGAAGAAAGTATGTGCATGTATGAATTTCTGTGTTTCTGTGTATGCATGAGGGAACATGGTGTATTGGTGTCTCAGAACAATTAATTTCATAAACAGAGAATCTTATTTAAGACAATGCATTTTAATTTTTAATTATTATTACCTTAGTCCTAGCTTTTTCTGGAGTGCAGCTTCTGGCAGATACAGTGGTACCTCTACTTACGAACGCCCCTACTTACGAATTTTTCGAGATACGACCAGCTCCGGCCCCAAAAAATTACCTCTACTTACGAACTCGCCTCGACTTACGAACCGGATCTGCGGCCATTTTCCGCCCGTTCCACGTGGTCCGCGCCCATTTTTCCGCCCCTGACACGTGGTCTGTGGCCATTTTTCCGCTCTGCCGCGTGGTCAGTGGCCGTTTTTCCGCCCCTGACGCATGGTCCGCGGACGCCGGAACGGATTAACGGTAATTACATTGAACCTTATGGGAAAATTTACTTCGACTTGCGACCAACTCAACTTGCAATCAGAGTCACGGAACGGATTAAGTTCGTAAGTAGAGGTACCACTGTATATGCATACATATATGCATATATACACCCATGGATATAGACACAAGGGGAAGTTGGATTCAGTTAGAGCTGACCAACTACAAGTTAACAAGCTGGGGAGCTGGCCACTGTATTGGATTTTTATCTGATATTTATTTTTCTGTCAATTCATTTTTGAGGGTGCTGAGGAAGAATCATAATAAATTCAGATGGGCAAATAAAATAAAACAATATAATGTATATTTTAGCTAAATAAAGTAGCATAATATACTATGTATAATTTTTATATATTGATTGTGGTGTACTAAAGCCTTTCAGGGCTTTTCATAAAAAACAAATTCAAAATGGAGACATTAAAAACAGTGAAACAGTGAAAACAAATGAGACAGGTAGAATCAAAATTGGAAATTAAAACCAACTGTTTAAAAAAGAGGAAAAGGGCATTTTAAAAAGTTGATAAATATTTTAGGCCCCCTAACGATTCAGCAGAGGACATTTGCATTCTCATGAGCTGAGGTGGTAACAAAGAAGGCTAGATCTCAAATTGCCATCAGACAAGGAAGGCCAGGCAAATCTGCTCAAACGATTTCAATAAGGCTGGAGGTTCATATAAAAACAGGTGTTCACTCAGATAGGCTCAATTAAGTCATGCAGAGCTTTAAAGGTAATTGACAGGCTGTACAGTCCTGTCAACTGAAGTTTCTGCAAAAGCAGCCCCTTGTGGAGCATATTATTACAGGTAGTCCTCGAGTTAACAACGGCAATTGGGATGGAATTTCCATTGCTAAGCGATGCGGTCATAAAGCGTGATGTCATGTGACTGCATTGCTTAGCAACAGCAATCCCAGCATTCCTCATTGCCATAATTAACCAAATTCCACCAGTCATTAGCTGAGGACCCACCCCAGTCCAAGCCATTCCTGGCTTGGTCCCTCCGAGCCTTGAGCCTCAGTTCAGGTAAGGGACTGCCTCCCCTTCGACTTCCCCAAACTGCCTATTCCACCCCCCACCCCGCCATCTCTGCCCTTTTGGCAGCCTTGGACCTTGCCTTGCAAGGCAGCAAGCAGCCCCCAAACAATGCAGCTCTGGGGCTGCTTGCCGCACTGCAGCTCAGGGGCTTCTTGGCGTGCCGTGGCTCTGGGGCTGCAAGAAGCCCCTGAGCCACAGTGCAGTGCAAAGCTGCAGCCACCCCAGCCTGGCCCAGCCCTGCAGCACAAAGCTGCAGCTGCCCCAGCCCAGCCCATGTCAGCCTTACCAGGTAGACCAGATAGGAAACACGACCAGATAAGCTAATTCTACTTTATTGTAAAGCTACATTAACATAATCTTGCAAGTCTGAAAGTACAATTCTCCCACCTTCACCATTAGCCACCTTCTTGGGCTAATTTAGGGAGGGTCCCTTCTGAGCCACTTGCTCTGCCCACTATGCAGCTGTGGGCTATGCTGTCTCTTACTGACCATTCCCAGGCGGCATCGCTTCTCCCCATCTCCCAAGGACTTTCCCACATACCATTACAGCCCAGCACTGCAGCATGAATCTGCAGCTAGCCCAGGAAGCTGCAGCCAGTGGAGCCCAGCCCAGCCCAGCCCAGTAGTACAGATGCAGCACAAACCCCCAGCCACAGCTGCTTTCACTGCCCTGCACTCCATGGCCTCTGCCGCCCTGTGCTCTGCCATCCCAGCTGACCTTTGCCATCTTCTTGCTCCCGCTGCTCCCAGCCCACTCCACCTGGCCCTTCGCGAGGCAGCTGCTGGCAACAAGAGGCCCTCTTCTAGAGGTCTTGTGAGGTAACCGCTGTGCGCAACCTCAGGAAGAAGGCCTCATGCAGCCAGCAGCTGCCTTGTGAAGGGCCAGGTTGGGCGTGCTTGATCAGCAGCAGGAGCAAGAAGATGGCAAAGGTCCATTGGGGCAGCAGACTGCAGGGTGGCAGGGGCCGTGGAGTACAGGGGGCCAGAAGAGCACAGATGGGAGGGAGATAGACAGGTGGGGGAGTTGCAGCACCCCTGTCGTTGTAAGTGTGGGCAGGCTGCCAAGCATCCAAAATTTTGATCATGTGACTGTGGGGGACACTGGAACAGCTGTAAGTACCATTCTTTCAGCACCACCGTAACTTTGAATGGTCACTGAACGAATGGTTGTAACTTGAGGACTACCTGTATAAGCAAGACTGGAGGATATCAGCATGTACTACACAGGTTTCAGGGGACTATCTTCCAGAAAAACAATGGATATTGTTTATCATCAAAGCTGATAAAAGGTGCTCCTAGCTGGAGTGCTAGAGAGAGAATTGGGTTTAGGACTAACCCCAAACTGCAAACCTTCTCTTTTGCGGGAAGCACAGTCCCATTCAGAACATGCCAACTTACCATCCGTCTGGAATTATGGCCCCCCACAATGGGGACCTTGTCTTCATCCTTTATCTAGCCCATTACTGATTGCAGGCAGGCATTCAGGGAAACCACACCATTTCATCAAGATTTCACAGAGAAAGAGATCTGGTATCATCAGCATACCAATATCAACTAGTTCCAAACCTCCTGATGATCCCTCCGAGCTATTCCATGTAGATACTGAAAAGTACTCGAGATAGAATGGAGCCCTGAGGGGCACAATATAATGACTCCCTCTGTGAGGAACAACAGTCTCCAGGCAACACTGTCTGAAGCTATTTCTTCTGTTCCCAAATCTCTCAGACAAACAGAACAGTACACTTGATGATACTGAGTACTGCTGGTAACTCAGGGAGAGCCAACAGAATTACAGCCTCTCCATTGATGGCCAAACAAAATTGTCTTCTGGCCCTCCCTCAGAAAGGGATTTATGATGTTCAGTAAGGCATCTCTAATAACCCCCCTGGTTACCAGTCAAGTTGGGCAAGAATCCAGAAAATAAGTGGCGGAATGCACTGGTTCCAGCAGCCTGTCCATGTCCTCAGGTGTCACAAATTGAAATCGATCAATTCTAACTATACAGAAGGAATTATTATAATTGGCTGCATATCAAAGGTGGCAACCAAACTTGTCCAAATATGAGATTTTGTCCATTAATATCTCTGGGAGGAGGAGGCAGAGTAAAAGTTAACCTCCTCACAAACTGAAATAAGTCACCAGGCTATAAGCTTGCAGTTAAATATGTGCAAGAAAAAACTAACTTCTTGGCTGCACATATTGCTACAGCACAGGTTTTCCAGTGGGCTTTATGCTTATCCCATTTGAGTCAGGTCTTCCTTCACCTGTGCTGTAGAGCCATCTACTTCAGTTCCCGCAGTCTAAACAGCAGAGCAGTAGAGAATGGATGGAGGGTTGCAGAAAAAAAAATCTCTCCCCCGTTCCTCTGGGGCTTTTTGCAGCAGTTACAACTTTTGGCTTCATCTCCTGCAAATATTCCTAATGAGAGAAGAAGAAAAAAGATTATATTAATTGTTAGATTAGGGGGCCAGAAGGAATAATTATAAACAGATAGAGTATTTGGAAAATACAGTGGTATCTCGGGTCACGAGCGCTTCTGTTCACGACCAATTCGGGTCACGAACAGCATCATTCGCAAAATTTTGCTTCTGTTCGCGAACGCCGCATCGGGTGACGAACAGGATCCGCGGCCATTTTCCCTGCTGACACACGTGGTCGTGGCTTCCTGTAGGGAGGGGGACTCTCCCTCCAAACCATAACCACCTCCCCACCCGCCTTCCTGTCCTCCACGCTTCAAGCAAGGTTAGTGTTCTCTCTCTTCATACTGTACTGTACTGTACTTTGTGTCATATTTTTGTGGTTTTTAAAAAAAATACATATGGTTCAGAACGGATTAACCGTATTTACATTGAACCTGATGGGAAAATTTGATTCAGGTCGCAACCAAAATTGGTTGGCAACCAAATTCGTAGGGGTCAGAATGGATTAACCATATTCACATTGAACCTTATGGGAAAATTTGATTCGGGTCGCAACCAATTCGGGTCACGACCAGGGTCGCGGAATGAATTAAGTTCATGACCCGAGGTACCACTGTACCATTAATGTTTAACTAGTTTAAACTTGGCTTAGTTTAGTTGTATCTTCATGCAAAACCAGGCTCTTGCTCTTGCTTCAGTACTTCCTGAAAATCCAGAAAAATAGTCTAAATGAGTAAATTGGAAAGCCTGCCATGCCAAGACAATCCTTGTGTACTTTACAATGCTTAAGGTCAAAAGCAAAATCATTTCCAAAAAAAGATGGTTCTCTTTCAGAAAGTATGTTCAGACAGAACAGTTCTTTATCGTAATTTCCCAGAATAATCAGACAATATCATCAACATCCTTTGGTCTTAGGCTGTGTTTCACCTCCCTTTTAGGGAGTTTCTTCTTCTCTCCCTCAGCGGGGATATTCAATTTATGCAAAAAGACCTGATTAGAAATGCACAAGTCTGAAGATCTGGTGGTTCCCTGGTGCTCCTATAGCCTATCGGTGACAGGCTGATTCAATATTAGCAATGATTATCATTGCCCTCCTCCTTCATGACTTCTAGACAAAATACCTGAGCTATGAACATCTGTGCAAGTATTTTATCTACCAGCATGCAGACTAGTTTGGTTATGCTTTAGGTGAGAATTCCACAATATTAAAAAGTGAAACTTCATTTTAACAAACTGGGACGGAGGGAGTATTCTTTGTTCCTGATTCTTCATTCACTACAAAAGTACTACATCATCATGCCAATTTATATCATTTATGTCATTGCTTTTCAAACTTGACAACTTTAATTGGTGTGGACTTCAACTCCCAGAATTCCCCAGCCAGCATTCTGGGAGTTGAAGTCCACACATCTGAAAGTTGCCAAGTTTCGAAAACATTGATTTACAACATGATATGATGACAGTTGGTTGTTGGAAAAGCTATGTATGTACGTATGTATGTATTAGATATAAAAGGCTGCGGAACACCATAAAATGTCCATGCAATTGAGACTTTGCTGACAAGAAGGACATTTCTTACTTGCAGCAACCTTTTACTCTTTCATGTTCAGAGTAGAAGGCTGCTTTGAATATAAACTCTGGGTATCTACAGAAGATGGCAAGTGGGTATTTATTCAAAGAAAATTCATTTATGTTCTTAGGTCTGAATCAGTAGAAAATCATGTCAAACCCTTGCTCCAAAGGTAAATTAGGAAGTCGGTAATGAAGGAATTCATTGGAAAAGGGTAGATAGTATTATTATGCCAATATTATAACAGAAACTGTTCCTCGATCTAGAGACCCAATTTCATGTACAAAACACAAAAAGAACAGAAGCACCCATAGATGTGAAAAATGCATAAAAAATTAAAATTACAGATCTCTTTACTGGGAGTAAGTGGAAGTGGAAGCAGGTAGAGATCTTGGCAGTTTGGCTTTTTGGGTGTACTTTCTGCTATAATTATTTCTTGCCCCACACCACTAGCAGCAACCACCCATGAAATAATGAGCAACCAGGGCAGAAGCAGCATCACTGGCATCTCTACAGGACCCACACTGACCGTGTCGGGGGCGTCAACCGGCACTCCTGCCTCCACCAACACCGAAGCACCGGCGAGCACCCCGGGCGGCAGCAGCAGCAGCCACCTTGTCACCCCGAGCCCTGCGCACGCCACGGGCACCCTGTCCCAGGCCCCCTCCACAGCTACGACGCCTCTGCAGCCCGGGCCCTCCGGCCCCTCTGCGCCGAGTACAAGCGCGCCAGGGACACAAAGGGCAGCCGGCCCCACCACTTCTGCCGGGACAAGGGCCGGGACAGCACAGACCGGAGCAGGCCATCCAGAGGGGCTTCCCTCCTCTCCAGCTGCAGCTAGCTCCCTGCCGCCCACCAACAGGGGCCCCACCAGCGCCGAGCTGCTCAGCCCCCAAGGGACCACGGGCCACGTGTCTCCCGCCACCTCTGCAGGAGGCGTAGGGACCGCGGCGGGGACGACAACCGGCACTCCTGCCACCGCCAGCACCGAAGCACTGGCAGACGCCCCGGGCCCGTCTGCTTCTTCTCCCTCGGGTCCAGGGGCCGGCACCACTCCGGAAGCCAGGACCGGGCCGCCAAGCAGGCGGACCTCACCCACCGCTCACAGGGAGCCGCCGTCTGGGGTGAGCACCCCTGCGGTTGACCTGGCCGGCACCTCTGAAACGCCCACAGCACAGCCCCACTCTCTGACTCCCGGGAGTGGCTCTCCCACTGCAGCCAGTCCCAGCCAAGACACTGCCTCCTCCCAGGTGACCAGCGGCCCAGCCGGCAGGATCAGCGCAACAGGCAGCCCGAGCGTGGCCGAGGCCAGCGGCACCCCTCCTGGGGCCGCATCCAGAGCTCCAAGCCCAGCGGCCACCCAGGGCTCTGCCCCCTCTCTCCACAGCAGCAGCGCCCCCGCAAGACCAAGCTCAGCTGGCTCCAGCCCTGCTGGCACCTCCGTGGCCGGTGAAGGCCCCGGTACTCCAGGCCGGATATCGCAAGCCTCCTCCTCCACCCCGCTTTTTTCCCCTTCGCCCTCCGAGAGCGGGACAGCCCCTGAAACTGGACACTCGACTCCCCACGCCACTCGGGAGCCCATGCCTTCGGGATCACCTGCGGGCATCTCCGCCATCAGCAGCTCGTTGGCGAGTCGGCCAGCCGCGGCTCCGGGCACGCCTGGCCCTGGCCCCCAATCCCCAGCAGGCTCTGTGTCAGCTACGGCCTCACAACCACTTCCCAGCCAGACTGGGTGGCCCTCGTCTCCCTCTGGGGCTAGTCCCAGGCCAACGGCAGGAAGCGCCCCCGGAGATGCGAGGACCCCGGGCGGCAGCAGCGGCACCCACCTTGTTACCCAGAGCCCTGCGCAGGCCACAGGTACCATGTCCCAGGCCCCCTCCGCAGCTAAGACACCTCTGCAGCCCGGGCCCTCCGGCCCCTCTGCGCCGAGTACAAGCGCGCCAGGGACACAAAGGGCAGCCGGCCCCACCACTTCTGCCGGGACAGGGGACGGGCCAGCCCAGACCGGAGCAGGCCATCCAGAGGGGCTTCCCTCCTCTCCAGCTGCAGCTAGCTCCCTGCCGCCCGGCAGCAGGGGCCCCACCAGAGCCGAGCTGCTCGGCCCCCAAGGCACCGCGGGCCACGTGTCTACCGCCACCTCTGCAGGAGGCGTAAAGACCACGGGGGGGGCGGCAACCAGCACTCCTGCCTCCACCAGCACCGAAGCACCGACAGGCGCCCCGGGCCCGTCTGCCTCTTCTCCCTCGGGCCCACGGGCCGGCACCTCTCCAGAAGCCAGGACCGGGCCGCCAAGCGGGCGGACCTCACCCACCACTCACAGGGAGCCGCCGTCTGGGGTGAGCACCACTGCGGCTGACCTGGCCGGCACCTCTGAAGCGCCCACAGCACAGCCCCACTCCCTGAATCCCGGGAGCGCCTCTCCCACTGCAGCCAGTCCCAGCCGAGACACCGCCTCCTCCCAGGTGACCAGCGGTCCAGCCGGCAGGATCAGCGCAACAGGCAGCCCGAGCGTGGCCAAGCCCAGCGGCGCCCCTCCTGGGGCCGCATCCAGAGCTCTGAGCCCAGCGGCCACCCAGGGCTCGGCCCCGTCTCTCCACAGCAGCAGCGCCCCGGCAAGACCAAGCTCAGCTGGCTCCAGCCCTGCTGCCAACTCCGTGGCTGGGGAAGGCCCTCGTACTCCAGGCCGGATATCGCAAGCCTCCTCCTCCGCCCCGCTTTTTTCCCCTTCGCCCTCCGAGAGTGGGACAGCCCCTCAAACCGGACGCTCGACTCCCCACCCCACTCGGGAGCCCACGTCTTCGGGATCACCTGCGGGCATCTCCGCCTCCAGCAGCTCGCTGGCGAATCGGCCAGCCGCGGCTCCGGGCACGCCTGGCCCTGGCCCCCAATCCCCAGCAGGCTCTGTGTCAGCTACAGCCTCACAACCACTTCCCAGCCAGACAGGGTGGCCCTCGTCTCCCTCTGGGGCTAGCCCCAGGACAGTAGCAGAAAGTGCCGCTGGAGCTGCGAGCATCCCGGGTGGCAGCAGCGGCACCCACCTTGTCACCCCGAGCCCTGCGCAGGCCACGGGCACCCTGTCCCAGGTCCCCTCCACAGCTACGACACCGCTGCAGCCCGGTCCCTCCGGACCCTCTGCGCCGAGTACAAGCACGCCAGGGACACAAAGGGCAGCCGGCCCCACCACTTCTGCCGGGACAAGGGCCGGGCCAGCCCAGACCAGAGCAGGCCATCCAGAGGGGCTTCCCTCCTCTCCAGCTGCAGCCAGTTCCCTGCCGCCCACCAACAGGGGCCCCACCAGCGCCGAGCTGCTCAGCCCCCAAGGCACCATGGGCCACGTGTCTCCTGCCATCTCTGCAGGAGGAGTAGCAACCGCGGCGGGGGAGGGAACCGGCACTCCTGCCTCCGCCAGCACCGAAGCACCAGCAGACGCCCCGGGCCCGTCTGCTTCTTCTCCCTCGGGCCCAGGGGCCGGCACCTCTCCGGAAGCCAGGACCGGGCCGCCAAGCAGGCGGACCTCACCCATCGCTCACAGGGAGCCGCCGTCTGGGGTGAGGACCCCTGCGGCTGACCTGGCCGGCACCTCTGAAGCGCCCACAGCACAGCCCCACTCCCTGACTCCCGGGAGCGGCTCTCCCACTGCAGCCAGTCCCAGCCGAGACACCGCCTCCTCCCAGGTGACCAGCGGCCCAGCCGGCAGGATCAGTGCAACAGGCAGCCCGAGCGTGGCCGAGGCTAGCGGCGCCCCTCCTGGGGCCGCATCCAGAGCTCCGAGCCTAGCGGCCACCCAGGGCTCTGCCCCGTCTCTCCACAGCAGCAGCGCCCCCGCAAGACCAAGCTCAGCTGGCTCCAGCCCTCGTGGCACCTCAGTGGCCGGGGAAGGCCCCGGTACTCCAGGCCGGATATCGCAAGCTTCCTCCTCCACCCCGCTTTTTTCCCCTTCGCCCTCCGAGAGCGGGACAGCCCCTCAAACCGGACACTCGACTCCCCACGCCACTCGGGAGCCCACGTCTTCGGGATCACCTGCGGGCATCTCTGCCTCCAGCAGCTCGTTGGCGAGTCGGCCAGCCACGGCTCCGGGCACGCCTGGCCCTGGCCCCCAATCCCCAGCAGGATCCGTGTCAGCTACGGCCTCACAACCACTTCCCAGCCAGAACGGGTGGCCCTCGTCTCCCTCTGGGGCTAGTCCCAGGCCAACGGCAGGAAGCGCCCCCGGAGTTGCGAGCACCCCGGGCGGAAGCAGCGGCACCCACCTTGTTACCCAGAGCCCTGCGCAGGCCACAGGCACCCTGTCCAAGGCCCCCTCCGCAGCTACGACACCTCTGCAGCCCGGCCCCTCCGGCCCCTCTGCGCCGAGTACAAGCGCGCCAGGGACACAAAGGGCAGCCGGCCCCACCACTTCTGCCGGGACAGGGGACGGGCCATCCCAGACCGGAGCAGGCCATTCAGAGGGGCTTCCCTCCTCTCCAGCTGCAGCTAGCTCCCTGCCGCCCGGCAGCAGGGGCCCCACCAGAGCCGAGCTGCTCAGCCCCCAAGGCACCGCGGGCCACGTGTCCCCCGCCACCTCTGCAGGAGGCGTAGAGACCGCGTCGGGTGCGGCAGCCGGCACTCCTTCCTCCGCCAGCACTGAAGCACCGGTAGACGCCCTGGGCCCGTCTGCTTCTTCTCCCTCGCGCCCAGGGGCCGGCACCTCTCCGGAAGCCAGGACCGGGCTGCCAGGTGGGCGGACCTCACCCACCGCTCACAGGGAGCCGCCGTATGGGGTGAGCACCCCTGCGGCTGAGCTAGCCGGCACCTCTGAAGCGCCCACAGCACAGCCCCACTCCATGACTCCTGGGAGCGGCTCTCCCACTGCAGCCAGTCCCAGCCAAGACACCGCCTCCTCACAGGTGACCAGCGGCCCAGCCATCAGGATCACTGCAACAGGCAGCCCGAGTATGGCCGAGGCCAGCGGCGCCACTCCTGAGGCCGCATCCAGAGCTCTGAGCCCAGCGGCCACCCACGGCTCTGCCCCCTCTCTCCACAGCAGCAGCACCCCCGCAAGACCAAGTTCAGCTGGCTCCAGCCCTGCTGGCACCTCCGTGGCCGGGGAAAGCCCCCGTACTCCAGGCCGGGTCTCGAAACCCTCCTCCTCTGCCCCGCTTCTTTCCCCTTCGCCCTCCGAGAGCGGGACAGCCCCTCAAGCCGGACGCTCGACTCCCCACGGCACTCGGGAGCCCACGTCTTCGGGATCACCTGAGGGCATCTCCGCCATCAGCAGCTCGTTGGCGAGTTGGCCAGCCGCGGCTCCGGGCACGCCTGGCCCTGGCCCCCAATCCCCAGCAGGCTCTGTGTCAGCTACGGCCCCACAGCCACTTCCCAGCAAGACCGGGTGGCCCCCGTCTCCCTCTGGGGCTAGCCCCAGGACAGTAGCAGAAAGTGCCCCTGGAGCTGCGAGCATCCCGGGCGGTAGCAGCGGCACCAACCTTGTCACCCCGAGCCCTGCGCAGGCCACGGGCACCCTGTCCCAGGTCCCCTCCACAGCTACGACACCTCTGCAACCCGGCCCCTCTGGCCCCTCTGCGCCGAGTACAAGCACGCCAGGGACACAAAGGGCAGCCAGCCCCACCACTTCTGCCGGGACAAGGGCCGGGCCAGCCCAGACTGGAGCAGGCCATCCAGAGGGGCTTCCCTCCTCTCCAGCTGCAGCTAGCTCCCTGCCGCCCACCAACAGGGGCCCCACCAGCGCCGATCTGCTCAGCCCCCAAGACACCAAGGGCCACGTGTCTCCCGCCACCTCTGCAGGAGGCGTAGCGACCGCGGCGGGGGCGGCAACCGGCACTCCTGCGTCCGCCAGCACCGAAGCACCGGCAGACGCCCCGGGCCCGTCTGCTTCTTCTCCCTCGGGCCCAGGGGCTGGCAACTCTCCGGAAGCCAGGACCGGGCCGCCAAGCGGGCGGACCTCACCCACCGCTCACAGGGAGCCGCCGTCTGGGGTGAGGACCCCTGCGGGTGACCTGGCCGGCACCTCTGAAGCGCCCACAGCACAGCCCCACTCCATGACTCCCGGGAGCGGCTCTCCCACTGCAGCCAGTCCCAGCCGAGACACCGCCTCCTCCCAGGTGACCAGCGGCCCAGCCGGCAGGATCAGCGCAACAGACAGCCCGAGTGTGGCCGAGGCCAGCGGCGCCACTCCTGAGGCCGCATCCAGAGCTCTGAGCCCAGCGGCCACCCACGGCTCTGCCCCCTCTCTCCACATCAGCAGCACCCCCGCAAGACCAAGCTCAGCTGGCTCCAGCCCTGCTGGCACCTCCGTGGCCGGGGAAAGCCCCGGTACTCCAGGCCGGGTCTCGAAACCCTCCTCCTCTGCCCCGCTTCTTTCCCCTTCGCCCTCCGAGAGCGGGACAGCCCCTCAAGCCGGACGCTCGACTCCCCACGGCACTCGGGAGCCCACGTCTTCGGGATCACCTGAGGGCATCTCCACCATCAGCAGCTCGTTGGCGAGTCGGCCAGCCGCGGCTCCGGGCACGCCTGGCCCTGGCCCCCAATCCCCAGCAGGCTCTGTGTCAGCTACGGCCTCACAACGACTTCCCAGCCAGACCGGGTGGCCCTCGTCTCCCTCTGGGGCTAGCCCCAGGACAGTAGCAGAAAATGCGCCTGGAGCTGCGAGCATACCGGGCGGTAGCAGCGGCACCAACCTTGTCACTCCGAGCCCTGCGCAGGCCACGGGCACCCTGTCCCAGGTCCCCTCCACAGCTACGACACCTCTGCAGCCCGGCCCCTCTGGCCCCTCTGCGCCGAGTACAAGGACGCCAGGGACACAAAGGGCAGCCAGCCCCACCACTTCTGCCGGGACAAGGGCCGGGCCAGCCCAGACTGGAGCAGGCCATCCAGAGGGGCTTCCCTCCTCTCCAGCTGCAGCTAGCTCCCTGCTGCCCACCAACAGGGGCCCCACCAGCGCCGATCTGCTCAGCCCCCAAGGCACCATGGGCCACGTGTCTCCCGCCACCTCTGCAGGAGGTGTAGCGACCGCGGCGGGGGCGGGAACCGGCACTCCTGCCTCCGCCAGCACCGAAGCACCGGCAGACGCCCCGGGCCCGTCTGCTTCTTCTCCGTCAGGCCCAGGGGCCGGCACCTCTCCGGAAGCCAGGACCTGGCCCCCAAGCGGGCGGACCTCACCCACCGCTCACAGGGAGCCGCCGTCTGGGGTGAGCACCACTGCGGCTGACCTGGCCGGCACCTCTGAAGCGCCCACAGCACAGCCCCACTCCATGACTCCCGGGAGCGGCTCTCCCACTGCAGCCAGTCCCAGCCGAGACACCGCCTCCTCCCAGGTGACCAGCGGCCCAGCCGGCAGGATCAGCGCAACAGACAGCCCGAGTGTGGCCGAGGCCAGCGGCGCCCCTCCTGGGGCCGCATCCAGAGCTCCGAGCCCAGCAGCCACCCACGGCTCTGCCCCGTCTCTCCACAGCAGCAGCGCCCCCGCAAGACCAAGCTCAGCTGGCTCCAGCCCTGCTGGCACCTCCGTGGCCGGGGAAAGCCCCGGTACTCCAGGCCGGGTCTCGCAACCCTCCTTCTCTTCCCCGATTTTTTCCCCTTCGCCCTCCGAGAGCGGGACAGCCCCTCAAACAGGACACTCGACTCCCCATGCCACTCGGGAGCCCACGTCTTCGGGATCACCTGCGGGCATCTCCGCCTCCAGCAGCTCGTTGGCGAGTCGGCCAGCCACGGCTCCGGGCACGCCTGGCCCTGGCCCCCAATCCCCAGCAGGCTCTGTGTCAGCTACGGCCTCACAACCACTTCCCAGCCAGACCGGGTGGCCCTCGTCTCCCTCTGGGGCTAGCCCCAGGACAGTAGCAGAAAGTGCGCCTGGAGCTGCGAGCATACCGGGCGGCAGCAGCGTCACCCACCTTGTCACCCCGAGCCCTGCGCAGGCCACGGGCACCCTGTCCCAGGTCCCCTCCACAGCTACGACACCTCTGCATCCCGGCCCCTCCGGCCCCTCTGCGCCGAGTACAAGGACGCCAGGGACACAAAGGGCAGCCAGCCCCACCACTTCTGCCGGGACAAGGGCCGGGCCAGCCCAGACTGGAGCAGGCCATCCAGAGGGGCTTCCCTCCTCTCCAGCTGCAGCTAGCTCCCTGCTGCCCACCAACAGGGGCCCCACCAGCGCCGATCTGCTCAGCCCCCAAGGCACCATGGGCCACGTGTCTCCCGCCACCTCTGCAGGAGGTGTAGCGACCGCGGCGGGGGCGGGAACCGGCACTCCTGCCTCCGCCAGCACCGAAGCACCGGCAGACGCCCCGGGCCCGTCTGCTTCTTCTCCGTCAGGCCCAGGGGCCGGCACCTCTCCGGAAGCCAGGACCTGGCCCCCAAGCGGGCGGACCTCACCCACCGCTCACAGGGAGCCGCCGTCTGGGGTGAGGACCCCTGCGGCTGACCTGGCCGGCACCTCTGAAGCGCCCACAGCACAGCCCCACTCCATGACTCCCGGGAGCGGCTCTCCCACTGCAGCCAGTCCCAGCCGAGACACCGCCTCCTCCCAGGTGACCAGCGGACCAGCCGTCAGGATCAGCGCAACAGGCAGCCCGAGCGTGGCCGAGGGCAGCGGCGCCACTCCTGGGGCCGCATCCAGAGCTCCGAGCCTAGCGGCCACCCAGGGCTCTGCCCCGTCTCTCCACAGCAGCAGCGCCCCCGCAAGACCAAGCTCAGCTGGCTCCAGCCCTCCTGGCACCTCAGTGGCCGGGGAAGGCCCCGGTACTCCAGGCCGGATATCGCAAGCTTCCTCCTCCACCCTGCTTTTTTCCCCTTCGCCCTCCGAGAGCGGGACAGCCCCTCAAACTGGACACTCGACTCCCCACGCAACTCGGGAGCCCACGTCTTCGGGATCACCTGCGGGCATCTCCACCATCAGCAGCTCGTTGGCGAGTCGGCCAGCCACGGCTCCGGGCACGCCTGGCCCTGGCCCCCAATCCCCAGCAGGATCCGTGTCAGCTACGGCCTCACAACCACTTCCCAGCCAGAACGGGTGGCCCTCGTCTCCCTCTGGGGCTAGTCCCAGGCCAACGGCAGGAAGCGCCCCCGGAGTTGCGAGCACCCCGGGCGGAAGCAGCGGCACCCACCTTGTTACCCAGAGCCCTGCGCAGGCCACAGGCACCCTGTCCCAGGCCCCCTCCGCAGCTACGACACCTCTGCAGCCCGGCCCCTCCGGCCCCTCTGCGCCGAGTACAAGCGCGCCAGGGACACAAAGGGCAGCCGGCCCCACCACTTCTGCCTGGACAGGGGACGGGCCAGCCCAGACCGGAGCAGGCCATCCAGAGGGGCTTCCCTCCTCTCCAGCTGCAGCTAGCTCCCTGCCACCCGGCAGCAGGGGCCCCACCAGAGCCGAGCTGCTCAGCCCCCAAGTCACCGCGGGCCATGTGTCTCCCGCCACCTCTGCAGAAGGCGTAGTGACCGCGGCGGGGGCGGCAACCGGCACTCCTTCCTCTGCGAGCACTGAAGCACCGGCAGACGCCCCGGGCCCGTCTGCTTCTTCTCCCTGGGGCCCAGGGGCCGGCACCTCTCCGGAGGCCAGGACCGGGCTGCCAGGTGGGCGGACCTCACCCACCGCTCACAGGGAGCCGCCGTATGGGGTGAGCACCCCTGCGGCTGAGCTAGCCGGCACCTCTGAAGCGCCCACAGCACAGCCCCACTCCATGACTCCTGGGAGCGGCTCTCCCACTGCAGCCAGTCCCAGCCAAGACACCGCCTCCTCACAGGTGACCAGCGGCCCAGCCGTCAGGATCACTGCAACAGGCAGCCCGAGCGTGGCCGAGGCCAGCGGCGCCACTCCTGAGGCCGCATCCAGAGCTCTGAGCCCAGCGGCCACCCACGGCTCTGCCCCCTCTCTCCACATCAGCAGCACCCCCGCAAGACCAAGCTCAGCTGGCTCCAGCCCTGCTGGCACCTCCGTGGCCGGGGAAAGCCCCGGTACTCCAGGCCGGGTCTCGAAACCCTCCTCCTCTGCCCCGCTTCTTTCCCCTTCGCCCTCCGAGAGCGGGACAGCCCCTCAAGCCGGACGCTCGACTCCCCACGGCACTCGGGAGCCCACGTCTTCGGGATCACCTGAGGGCATCTCCACCATCAGCAGCTCGTTGGCGAGTCGGCCAGCCGCGGCTCCGGGCACGCCTGGCCCTGGCCCCCAATCCCCAGCAGGCTCTGTGTCAGCTACGGCCTCACAACGACTTCCCAGCCAGACCGGGTGGCCCTCGTCTCCCTCTGGGGCTAGCCCCAGGACAGTAGCAGAAAATGCGCCTGGAGCTGCGAGCATACCGGGCGGTAGCAGCGGCACCAACCTTGTCACTCCGAGCCCTGCGCAGGCCACGGGCACCCTGTCCCAGGTCCCCTCCACAGCTACGACACCTCTGCAGCCCGGCCCCTCTGGCCCCTCTGCGCCGAGTACAAGGACGCCAGGGACACAAAGGGCAGCCAGCCCCACCACTTCTGCCGGGACAAGGGCCGGGCCAGCCCAGACTGGAGCAGGCCATCCAGAGGGGCTTCCCTCCTCTCCAGCTGCAGCTAGCTCCCTGCCGCCCACCAACAGGGGCCCCACCAGCGCCGAGCTGCTCAGCCCCCAAGGCACCATGGGCCACGTGTCTCCCGCCACCTCTGCAGGAGGCGTAGCGACCGCGGCGGGGGCGGCAAACGGCACTCCTTCCTCCCCCAGCACCGAAGCACCGGCAGACGCCCCGGGCCCGTCTGCTTCTTCTCCCTCGCGCCCAGGCGCCGGCACCTCTCCGGAAGCCAGGACCGGGCTGCCAGGTGGGTGGACCTCACCCACCGCTCACAGGGAGCCGCCGTATGGGGTGAGCACCCCTGCGGCTGAGCTAGCCGGCACCTCTGAAGCGCCCACAGCACAGCCCCACTCCATGACTCCCGGGAGCAGCTCTCCCACTGCAGCCAGTCCCAGCCAAGACACCGCCTCCTCACAGGTGACCAGCGGCCCAGCCTTCAGGATCAGCGCAACAGGCAGCCCGAGCGTGGCCGAGGCCAGCGGCGCCACTCCTGAGGCCGCATCCAGAGCTCTGAGCCCAGCGGCCACCCACGGCTCTGCCCCCTCTCTCCACAGCAGCAGCACCCCCGCAAGACGAAGCTCAGCTGGCTCCAGCCCTGCTGGCACCTCCGTGGCCGGGGAAAGCCCCGGTACTCCAGGCCGGGTCTCGAAACCCTCCTCCTCTGCCCCGCTTCTTTCCCCTTCGCCCTCCGAGAGCGGGACAGCCCCTCAAGCCGGACGCTCGACTCCCCACGGCACTCGGGAGCCCACGTCTTCGGGATCACCTGAGGGCATCTCCACCATCAGCAGCTCGTTGGCGAGTCGGCCAGCCGAGGCTCCGGGCACGCCTGGCCCTGGCCCCCAATCCCCAGCAGGCTCTGTGTCAGCTACGGCCTCACAACCACTTCCCAGCCAGACCGGGTGGCCCTCGTCTCCCTCTGGGGCTAGCCCCAGGACAGTAGCAGAAAGTGCGCCTGGAGCTGCGAGCATACCGGGCGGCAGCAGCGTCACCCACCTTGTCACCCCGAGCCCTGCGCAGGCCACGGGCACCCTGTCCCAGGTCCCCTCCACAGCTACGACACCTCTGCATCCCGGCCCCTCCGGCCCCTCTGCGCCGAGTACAAGCACGCCAGGGACAGAAAAGGCAGCCGGCTGCACCACTTCTGCCGGGACAACGGCCGGGACAGCCCAGACCGGAGCAGGCCATCCAGAGGGGCTTCCCACCTCTCCAGCTGCAGCTAGCTCCCTGCCGCCCACCAACAGGGGCCCCACCAGCGCCGAGCTGCTCAGCCCCCAAGGCACCGTGGGCCACGTGTCTCCCGCCACCTCTGCAGGAGGCGTAGCGACCGCGGCGGGGGCGGCAACCGGCACTCCTTCCTCCCCCAGCACCGAAGCACCGGCAGACGCCCCGGGCCCGTCTGCTTCTTCTCCCTCGCGCCCAGGCGCCGGCACCTCTCCGGAAGCCAGGACCGGGCTGCCAGGTGGGTGGACCTCACCCACCGCTCACAGGGAGCCGCCGTCTGGGGTGAGCACCCCTGCGGCTAAGGTGGCCGACACCTCTGAAGCGCCCACAGCACAGCCCCACTCCATGACTCCCGGGAGCGCCTCTCCCACTGCAGCCAGTCCCAGCCGAGACACTGCCTCCTCCCAGGTGACCAGCGGCCCAGCTGTCAGGATCAGCGCAACAGGCAGCCCGAGCGTGGCCGAGGCCAGCGGCGCCACTCCTGGGGCCGCATCCAGAGGTCTGAGCCCAGGGGCCACCCAGGGTTCTGCCCCCTCTCTCCACAGCAGCAGCGCCCCCGCTAGACGAAGCTCTGCTGGCTCCAGCCCTGCTGGCACCTCCGTGGCCGGGGAAAGCCCCGGTACTCCAGGCCGGGTCTCGAAACCCTCCTCCTCTGCCCCGCTTCTTTCCCCTTCGCCCTCCGAGAGCAGGACAGCCCCTGAAGCCGGACGCTCGACTCCCCACGGCACTCGGGAGCCCACGTCTTCGGGATCACCTGAGGGCATCTCCGCCATCAGCAGCTCGTTGGCGAGTTGGCCAGCCGCGGCTCCGGGCACGCCTGGCCCTACCCCCCAATCCCCAGCAGGCTCCGTGTCAGCTACGGCCCCACAGCCACTTCCCAGCAAGACCGGGTGGCCCCCGTCTCCCTCTGGGGCTAGCCCCAGGACAGTAGCAGAAAGTGCCCCTGGAGCTGCGAGCATCCCGGGCGGTAGCAGCGGCACCAACCTTGTCACCCCGAGCCCTGCGCAGGCCATGGGCACCCTGTCCCAGGTCCCCTCCACAGCTACGACACCTCTGCAGCCCGGCCCCTCTGGCCCCTCTGCGCTGAGTACAAGCACGCCAGGGACACAAAGGGCAGCCAGCCCCACCACTTCTGCCGGGACAAGGGCCGGGCCAGCCCAGACTGGAGCAGGCCATCCAGAGGGGCTTCCCTCCTCTCCAGCTGCAGCTAGCTCCCTGCCGCCCACCAACAGGGGCCCCACCAGCGCCGATCTCCTCAGCCCCCAAGACACCAAGGGCCACGTGTCTCCCGCCACCTCTGCAGGAGGCGTAGCGACCGCGGCGGGGGCGGCAACCGGCACTCCTGCGTCCGCCAGCACCGAAGCACCGGCAGACGCCCCGGGCCCGTCTGCTTCTTCTCCCTCGGGCCCAGGGGCTGGCAACTCTCCGGAAGCCAGGACCGGGCCGCCACGCGGGCGGACCTCACCCACCGCTCACAGGGAGCCGCCGTCTGAGGTGAGCACCCCTGCGGCTGACCGGGCCGGTACCTCTGAAGCGCCCACAGCACAGCCCCACTCCATGACTCCCGGGAGCGGCTCTCCCACTGCAGCCAGTCCCAGCCGAGACACCGCCTCCTCCCAGGTGACCAGCGGCCCAGCCGGCAGGATCAGCGCAACAGACAGCCCGAGTGTGGCCGAGGCCAGCGGCGCCCCTCCTGGGGCCGCATCCAGAGCTCCGAGCCCAGCAGCCACCCACGGCTCTGCTCCCTCTCTCCCCAGCAGCAGCGCCCCCACAAGACCAAGCTCAGCTGGCTCCAGCCCTGCTGGCACCTCCGTGGCCGGGGAAGGCCCCGGTCGTCCAGGCCGGGTCTCGCAACCCTCCTTCTCTTCCCCGCTTTTTTCCCCTTCGCCCTCCGAGAGCGGGACAGCCCCTCAAACCGGACACTCGACTCCCCACGCCACTCGGGAGCCCACGTCTTCGGGATCACCTGCTAGCATCTCCGCCTCCAGCAGCTCGTTGGCGAGTCGGCCAGCCACGGCTCCGGGCACGCCTGGCCCTGGCCCCCAATCCCCAGCAAGATCCGTGTCAGCTACGGCCTCACAACCACTTCCCAGCCAGAACGGGTGGCCCTCGTCTCCCTCTGGGGCTAGTCCCAGGCCAACGGCAGGAAGCGCCCCCGGAGCTGCGAGCACCCCGGGCGGAAGCAGCGGCACCCACCTTGTTACCCAGAGCCCTGCGCAGGCCACAGGCACCCTGTCCCAGGCCCCCTCCGCAGCTACGACACCTCTGCAGCCCGGCGCCTCCGGCCCCTCTGCGCCGAGTACAAGCGCGCCAGGGACACAAAGGGCAGCCGGCCGCACCACTTCTGCCGGGACAGGGGACGGGCCAGCCCAGACTGGCGCAGGCCATCCAGAGGGGCTTCCCTCCTCTCCAGCTGCAGCTAGCTCCCTGCCGCCCGGCAGCAGGGTCCCCACCAGAGCCGATCTGCTCAGCCCCCAAGGCACCGCGGGCCATGTGTCTCCCGCCACCTCTGCAGGAGGCGTAGCGACCGCGGCGGGGGCGGCAACCGGCACTCCTTCCTCTGCCAGCACTGAAGCACCGGCAGACGCCCCGGGCCCGTCTGCTTCTTCTCCCTGGGGCCCAGGGGCCGGCACCTCTCCGGAGGCCAGGACCGGGCTGCCAGGTGGGCGGACCTCACCCACCGCTCACAGGGAGCCGCCGTATGGGGTGAGCACCCCTGCGGCTGAGCTAGCCGGCACCTCTGAAGCGCCCACAGCACAGCCCCACTCCATGACTCCCGGGAGCGGCTCTCCCACTGCAGCCAGTCCCAGCCGAGACACCGCCTCCTCACAGGTGACCAGCGGACCAGCCATCAGGATCAGCGCAACAGGCAGCCCGAGCGTGGCCGAGGGCAGCGGCGCCACTCCTGGGGCCGCATCCAGAGCTCCGAGCCTAGCGGCCACCCAGGGCTCTGCCCCGTCTCTCCACAGCAGCAGCGCCCCCGCAAGACCAAGCTCAGCTGGCTCCAGCCCTCCTGGCACCTCAGTGGCCGGGGAAGGCCCCGGTACTCCAGGCCGGATATCGCAAGCTTCCTCCTCCACCCTGCTTTTTTCCCCTTCGCCCTCCGAGAGCGGGACAGCCCCTCAAACTGGACACTCGACTCCCCACGCAACTCGGGAGCCCACGTCTTCGGGATCACCTGCGGGCATCTCCACCATCAGCAGCTCGTTGGCGAGTCGGCCAGCCACGGCTCCGGGCACGCCTGGCCCTGGCCCCCAATCCCCAGCAGGATCCGTGTCAGCTACGGCCTCACAACCACTTCCCAGCCAGAACGGGTGGCCCTCGTCTCCCTCTGGGGCTAGTCCCAGGCCAACGGCAGGAAGCGCCCCCGGAGTTGCGAGCACCCCGGGCGGAAGCAGCGGCACCCACCTTGTTACCCAGAGCCCTGCGCAGGCCACAGGCACCCTGTCCCAGGCCCCCTCCGCAGCTACGACACCTCTGCAGCCCGGCCCCTCCGGCCCCTCTGCGCCGAGGACAAGCGCGCCAGGGACACAAAGGGCAGCCGGCCCCACCACTTCTGCCGGGACAGGGGACAGGCCAGCCCAGACTGGCGCAGGCCATCCAGAGGGGCTTCCCTCCTCTCCAGCTGCAGCTAGCTCCCTGCCGCCCGGCAGCAGGGGCCCCACCAGAGCCGAGCTGCTCAGCCCCCAAGGCACCGCGGGCCATGTGTATCCCGCCACCTCTGCAGTAGGCGTAGCGACCGCGGCGGGGGCGGAAACCGGCACTCCTTCCTCCGCCAGCACCGAAGCACCGGCAGACGCCCCGGGCCCCTCTGCTTCTTCTCCCTCGCGCCCAGGGGCCGGCACCTCTCCGGAAGCCAGGACCGGGCTGCCAGATGGGCGGAACTCACCCACCGCTCACAGGGAGCCGCCGTATGGGGTGAGCACCCCTGCGGCTGAGCTAGCCGGCACCTCTGAAGCGCCCACAGCACAGCCCCACTCCATGACTCCCAGGAGCGGCTCTCCCACTGCAGCCAGTCCCAGCCAAGACACCGCCTCCTCCCAGGTGACCAGCGGCCCAGCCGTCACGATCAGAGCAACAGACCGCCCGAGCGTGGCCGAGGCCAGCGGCGCCCCTCCTGGAGCCGCATCCAGAGCTCCGAGCCCAGCAGCCACCCACGGCTCTGCTCCCTCTCTCCCCAGCAGCAGCGCCCCCACAAGACCAAGCTCAGCTGGCTCCAGCCCTGCTGGCACCTCCGTGGCCGGTGAAGGCCCCGGTCTTCCAGGCCGGGTCTCGCAACCCTCCTCCTCTGCCCCGCTTCTTTCCCCTTCGCCCTCCGAGAGCAGGACAGCCCCTGAAGCCGGACACTCGACTCCCCACGGCACTCGGGAGCCCACGTCTTCGGGATCACCTGCGGGCATCTCCGCCATCAGCAGCTCGTTGGCGAGTCGGCCAGCCGCGGCTCCGGGCACGCCTGGCCCTGGCCCCGAATCCCCAGCAGGCTCTGTGTCAGCTACGGCTTCACAACCACTTCCCAGCCAGACCGGGTGGCCCTCGTCTCCCTCTGGGGCTAGCCCCAGGACAGTAGCAGAAAGTGCCCCTGGAGCTGCGAGCATCCCGGGCGGCAGCAGTGGCACCCACCTTGTCACCCCGAGCCCTGCGCAGGCCACGGGCACCCTCTCCCACGTCCCCTCCACAGCTACGACACCTCTGCATCCCGGCCCCTCCGGCCCCTCTGCGCCGAGTACAAGCCCGCCAGGGACACAAAAGGCAGCCGGCCGCACCACTTCTGCCGGGACAACGGCCGGGACAGCCCAGACCGGAGCAGGCCATCCAGAGGGGCTTCCCTCCTCTCCAGCTGCAGCTAGCTCCCTGCCGCCCACCAACAGGGGCCCCACCAGCGCCGAGCTGCTCAGCCCCCAAGGCACCGTGGGCCACGTGTCTCCCGCCACCTCTGCAGGAGGCGTAGCGACCGCGGCGGGGGCGGCAACCGGCACTCCTTCCTCCGCCAGCACCGAAGCACCGGGAGACGCCCCGGGCCCGTCTGCTTCTTCTCCCTCGCGCCCAGGGGCCGGCACCTCTCCGGAAGCCAGGACCGGGCTGCCAGATGGGCGGACCTCACCCACCGCTCACAGGGAGCCGCCGTCTGGGGTGAGCACCCCTGCGGCTAAGCTGGCCGACACCTCTGAAGCGCCCACAGCACAGCCCCACTCCATGACTCCCGGGAGCGCCTCTCCCACTGCAGCCAGTCCCAGCCGAGACACCGCCTCCTCCCAGGTGACCAGCGGCCCAGCTGTCAGGATCAGCACAACAGGCAGCCCGAGCGTGGCAGAGGCCAGCGGCGCCACTCCTGGGGCCGCATCCAGAGGTCTGAGCCCAGGGGCCACCCAGGGTTCTGCCCCTTCTCTCCACAGCAGCAGCGCCCAAGCTAGACGAAGCTCAGCTGGCTCCAGCCCTGCTGGCACCTCCGTGGCCGGGGAAAGCCCCGGTACTCCAGGCCGGGTCTCGAAACCCTCCTCCTCTGCCCCGCTTCTTTCCCCTTCGCCCTCCGAGAGCAGGACAGCCCCTGAAGCCGGACGCTCGACTCCCCACGGCACTCGGGAGCCCACGTCTTCGGGATCACCTGCGGGCATCTCCGCCATCAGCAGCTCGTTGGCGACTCAGCCAGCCGCGGCTCCGGGCACACCTGGCCCTGGCCCCCAATCCCCAGCAGGCTCTGTGTCAGCTACGGCTTCACAGCCACTTCCCAGCAAGACCGGGTGGCCCCCGTCTCCCTCTGGGGCTAGCCCCAGGACAGTAGCAGAAAGTGCCCCTGGAGCTGCGAGCATCCCGGGCGGTAGCAGCGGCACCAACCTTGTCACCCCGAGCCCTGCGCAGGCCACGGGCACCCTGTCCCAGGTCCCCTCCACAGCTACGACACCTCTGCAGCCCGGCCCCTCTGGCCCATCTGCGCCGAGTACAAGCACGCCAGGGACACAAAGGGCAGCCAGCCCCACCACTTCTGCCGGGACAAGGGCCGGGCCAGCCCAGACTGGAGCAGGCCATCCAGAGGGGCTTCCCTCCTCTCCAGCTGCAGCTAGCTCCCTGCCGCCCACCAACAGGGGCCCCACCAGCGCCGAGCTGCTCAGCCCCCAAGGCACCATGGGCCACGTGTCTCCGGCCACCTCTGCAGGAGGCGTAGCGACCGCGGCGGGGGCGGCAACCGGCACTCCTGCCTCCGCCAGCACCGAAGCACCGGCAGACGCCCCGGGCCCGTCTGCTTCTTCTCACTCGGGCCCAGGGGCCGGCACCTCTCTGGAAGCCAGGACCGGGCCCCCAAGCGGGCGGACCTCACCCACCGCTCACAGGGAGCTGCCGTCTGGGGTGAGCACCCCTGCGGCTGACCTGGGCGGCACCTCTGAAGCGCCCACAGCACAGCCCCACTCCCTTACTCCCGGGAGCGGCTCTCCCACTGCAGCCAGTCCCAGCCGAGACACCGCCTCCCAGGTGACCAGCGGCCCAGCCGGCAGGATCAGCGCAACAGGCAGCCCGAGCGTGGCCGAGGCCAGCGGCGCCACTCCTGGGGCCGCATCCAGAGCTCCGAGCCCAGCAGCCACCCAGGGTTCTGCCCTTTCTCTCCACAGCAGCAGCGCCCCCGCAAGACCAAGCTCAGCTGGCTCCAGCCCTGCTGGCACCTCCGTGGCCGCTGAAGGCCCCGGTACTCCAGGCCGGATATCGCAACCCTCCTCCTCTTCCCCGCTTTTTTCCCCTTCGCCCTCCGAGAGCGGGACAGCCCCTGAAACCGGACACTCGACTCCCCACGCCACTCGGGAGCCCACGTCTTCGGGATCACCTGCGGGCATCTCCGCCATCAGCAGCTCGTTGGCGAGTCGGCCAGCCGTGGCTCCGGGCACGCCTGGCCCTGGCCCCCAATCCCCAGCAGGCTCCGTGTCAGCTACGGCCTCACAACCACTTCCCAGCCAGACCGGGTGGCCCTCGTCTCCCTCTGGGGCTAGTCCCAGGCCAACGGTAGGAAGCGCCCCCGGAGCTGCGAGCACCCCAGGCGGCAGCAGCGGCACCCACCTTGTTTTCCAGAGCCCTGCGCAGGCGACAGGCACCCTGTCCCAGGCCCCCTCAGCAGCTACGACACCTCTGCAGCCCGGGCCCTCCGGCCCCTCTGCGCCGAGTACAAGCGCGCCAGGAACACAATGGGCAGCCGGCCCCACCACTTCTGCCGGGACAGGGGACGGGCCAGCCCAGACCGGAGGAGGCCATCCAGAGGGGCTTCCCTCCTCTCCAGCTGCAGCTAGCTCCCTGCCGCCCAGCAGCAGGGGCCCCACCAGAGCCGAGCTGCTCAGCCCCCAAGTCACCGCGGGCCATGTGTCTCCCGCCACCTCTGCGGGAGGCGTAGCGACCGCGGTGGGGGCGGCAACCAGCACTCCTTACTCCGCTCGCACTGAAGCACCGGCAGGCGCCCCGGGCCCGTCTACCTCTTCTCCCTCGGGCCCAGGGACCGGCACCTCTCCGGAAGCCAGGACCGGGCCTCCAAGCGGGCAGACCTCACCCACCGCTCACAGGGAGCCGCCGTCTGGGGTGAGCACCCCTGCAGCTGACTTTGCCGGCACCTCTGAAGCGGCCACAGCACAGCCCCACTCCCTGACTCCCGGGAGCGGCTCTCCCACTGCAGCCAGTCTCAGCCAAGACACTGCCTCCTCCCAGGTGACCAGCGGCCCAGCCGTCAGGATCAGCGCAACAGGCAGCCCGAGCGTGGCCGAGGCCAGCGGTGCCCCTCCTGGGGCCTTATCCAGAGCTCCGAGCCCAGCGGCCACCCAGGGTTCTGCCCCCTCTCTCCACAGCAGCAGCGCCCCCGCAAGACCAAGCTCAGCTGTCTCCAGCCCTGCTGGCACCTCCGTGGCCGGTGAAGGCCCCGGTACTCCAGGCCGGATATCGCAAGCCTCCTCCTCCACCCCGCTTTTTTCCCCTTCGCCCTCCGAGAGCGGGACAGCCCCTCAAACCGGACGCTCGACTCCCCACGCCACTCGGGAGCCCACGTCTTCGGGATCACCTGCGGGCATCTCCGCCATCAGCAGCTCGTTGCCGAGTCGGCCAGCCGCGGCTCCGGGCACGCCTGGCCCTGGCCCCCAATCCCCAGCAGGCTCCGTGTCAGCTACGGCCTCACAACCACTTCCCAGCCAGAAGGGGTGGCCCTCGTCTCCGTCTGGGGCTAGCCCCAGGCCAACGGCAGGAAGAGCCCCCGGAGCTGCCAGCACCCCAGACGGCAGCAGCGGCACCCACCTTGTCGCCCAGAGCCCTGCGCAGGCAACAGGCAACCTGTCCCATGCCCCCTCCGCAGCTACGACACCTCTGGAGCCCGGCCCCTCCGGCCCCGCTGCGCCGAGTACAAGCGCGCCAGGGACACAAAGGGCAGCCGGCCCCACCACTTCTGCCGGGACAAGGGCCGGGCCAGCCCAGACCGGAGCAGGCCATCCAGAAGCGCTTCCCTCCTCTCCAGCTGCAGCTAGCTCCCTGCCGCCCGGCAGCAGGGGCCCCACCAGAGCCGAGCTGCTCAGCCCCCAAGGCACCGCGGGCCACGTGTCTCCCGCCACCTCTGCAGGAGGCGTAGCGACCGCGGCGGGAGCGGCAACCGGCACTCTTTCCTCCGCCAGCACTGAAGCACCAGCAGACGCCCCGGGCCCGTCTGCTTCTTCTCCCTCGGGCCCAGGGGCCGGCACCTCTCCGGAAGCCAGGACCGGGCTGCCAGGTCG
The DNA here is from genome assembly GCF_059951505.1 of Python bivittatus. Lineage (NCBI taxonomy): Eukaryota > Metazoa > Chordata > Lepidosauria > Squamata > Pythonidae > Python > Python bivittatus. Next base: position 22,479,846 of record NW_028277074.1, read on the forward strand.
GCGGACCTCACCCACTGCTCACAGGGAGCCGCAATCTGGGGTGAGCACCCCTGCAGCTAAGCTGGCCGACACCTCTGACGCGCCCACAGCACAGCCCCACTCCCTGACTTCCGGGAGCGGCTCTCCCACTACAGCCAGTCCCAGGCGAGACACCGCCTCCTCCCAGGTGACCAGCGGCCCAGCTGGCAGGATCAGCGGAACAGGCAGCCCGAGCGTGGCCGAGGCCAGCGGCGCCCCTCCTGGGGCCGCATCCAGAGCTCCGAGCCCAGCGGCCACCCAGGGCTCTGCCCCGTCTCTCCAGAGCAGCAGCGCCCCCGCAAGACCAAGCTCAGCTGGCTTCAGCCTTGCTGGCACCTCCGTGGCCGGGGAAGGCCCTGGTACTCCAGGCCGGATATCGCAAGCCTCCTCCTCCGCCCCGCGTTTTTCCCCTTCGCCCTCCGAGAGCGGGACAGCCCCTCAAACCGGACGCTCGACTCCCCACGCCACTCGGGAGCCCACGTCTTCGGGATCACCTGTGGGCATCTCCGCCTCCAGCAGCTCGTTGGCGAGTCGGCCAGCCGCGGCTCCGGGCACGCCTGGCCCTGGCCCCCAATCCCCAGCAGGCTCTGTGTCAGCTACGGCCTCACAACCACTTCCCAGCCAGAACGGGTGGCCCTCGTCTCCCTCTGGGGCTAGTCCCAGGCCAACGGTAGGAAGCGCCCCCGGAGCTGCGAGCATCCCGGGCGGCAGTAGCGGCACCCACCTTGTTACCCAGAGCCCTGCGCAGGCGACAGGCCCCCTGTCCGAGGCCCCCTCCGCAGCTACGACACCTCTGCAGCCCGGGCCCTCCGGCCCCTCTGCGCCGAGTACAAGCGCACCAGGGACACAAAGGGCAGCCGGCCCCACCACTTCTGCCGGGACAGGGGACGGGCCAGCCCAGACCGGAGCAGGCCATCCAGAGGGGCTTCTCTCCTCTCCAGCTGCAGCTAGCTCCCTGCCGCCCGGCAGCAGGGGCCCCACCAGAGCCGAGCTGCTCAGCCCCCAAGTCACTGCGGGCCATGTGTCTCCCGCCACCACTGCAGGAGGCGTAGCGACCGCGGCGGGGGCGGCAACCGGCACTCCTGCCTCCGCCAGCACCGCAGCACCGGCAGACGCCCCGGGCCCGTCTGCTTCTTCTCCCTCGGGCCCAGGGGCCGGCACCTCTCCGGAAGCCAGGACCGGGCTGCCAGGTGGGCGGACCTCACCCACCGCTCACAGGGAACCGCCGTCTGGGGTGAGCACCCCTGAGGCTAACCTGGCCGACACCTCTGAAGTGCCCACAGCACAGCCCCACTCCATGACTCCCGGGAGCGCCTCTCCCACTGCAGCCAGTCCCAGCCGAGACACCGCCTCCTCCCAGGTGACCAGCGGCCCAGCTGTCAGGATCAGCACAACAGGCAGCCCGAGCGTGGCAGAGGCCAGCGGCGCCACTCCTGGGGCCGCATCCAGAGGTCTGAGCCCAGGGGCCACCCAGGGTTCTGCCCCTTCTCTCCACAGCAGCAGCGCCCAAGCTAGACGAAGCTCAGCTGGCTCCAGCCCTGCTGGCACCTCCGTGGCCGGGGAAAGCCCCGGTACTCCAGGCCGGGTCTCGAAACCCTCTTCCTCTGCCCCGCTTCTTTCCCCTTCGCCCTCCGAGAGCAGGACAGCCCCTGAAGCCGGACGCTCGACTCCCCACGGCACTCGGGAGCCCACGTCTTCGGGATCACCTGCGGGCATCTCCGCCATCAGCAGCTCGTTGGCGACTCAGCCAGCCGCGGCTCCGGGCACACCTGGCCCTGGCCCCCAATCCCCAGCAGGCTCTGTGTCAGCTACGGCTTCACAGCCACTTCCCAGCAAGACCGGGTGGCCCCCGTCTCCCTCTGGGGCTAGCCCCAGGACAGTAGCAGAAAGTGCCCCTGGAGCTGCGAGCATCCCGGGCGGTAGCAGCGGCACCAACCTTGTCACCCCGAGCCCTGCGCAGGCCACGGGCACCCTGTCCCAGGTCCCCTCCACAGCTACGACACCTCTGCAGCCCGGCCCCTCTGGCCCATCTGCGCCGAGTACAAGCACGCCAGGGACACAAAGGGCAGCCAGCCCCACCACTTCTGCCGGGACAAGGGCCGGGCCAGCCCAGACTGGAGCAGGCCATCCAGAGGGGCTTCCCTCCTCTCCAGCTGCAGCTAGCTCCCTGCCGCCCACCAACAGGGGCCCCACCAGCGCCGAGCTGCTCAGCCCCCAAGGCACCATGGGCCACGTGTCTCCGGCCACCTCTGCAGGAGGCGTAGCGACCGCGGCGGGGGCGGCAACCGGCACTCCTGCCTCCGCCAGCACCGAAGCACCGGCAGACGCCCCGGGCCCGTCTGCTTCTTCTCACTCGGGCCCAGGGGCCGGCACCTCTCTGGAAGCCAGGACCGGGCCCCCAAGCGGGCGGACCTCACCCACCGCTCACAGGGAGCTGCCGTCTGGGGTGAGCACCCCTGCGGCTGACCTGGGCGGCACCTCTGAAGCGCCCACAGCACAGCCCCACTCCCTTACTCCCGGGAGCGGCTCTCCCACTGCAGCCAGTCCCAGCCGAGACACCGCCTCCCAGGTGACCAGCGGCCCAGCCGGCAGGATCAGCGCAACAGGCAGCCCGAGCGTGGCCGAGGCCAGCGGCGCCACTCCTGGGGCCGCATCCAGAGCTCCGAGCCCAGCAGCCACCCAGGGTTCTGCCCTTTCTCTCCACAGCAGCAGCGCCCCCGCAAGACCAAGCTCAGCTGGCTCCAGCCCTGCTGGCACCTCCGTGGCCGCTGAAGGCCCCGGTACTCCAGGCCGGATATCGCAACCCTCCTCCTCTTCCCCGCTTTTTTCCCCTTCGCCCTCCGAGAGCGGGACAGCCCCTGAAACCGGACACTCGACTCCCCACGCCACTCGGGAGCCCACGTCTTCGGGATCACCTGCGGGCATCTCCGCCATCAGCAGCTCGTTGGCGAGTCGGCCAGCCGTGGCTCCGGGCACGCCTGGCCCTGGCCCCCAATCCCCAGCAGGCTCCGTGTCAGCTACGGCCTCACAACCACTTCCCAGCCAGAAGGGGTGGCCCTCGTCTCCCTCTGGGGCTAGTCCCAGGCCAACGGCAGGAAGAGCCCCCGGAGCTGCCAGCACCCCAGACGGCAGCAGCGGCACCCACCTTGTCGCCCAGAGCCCTGCGCAGGCAACAGGCAACCTGTCCCATGCCCCCTCCGCAGCTACGACACCTCTGGAGCCCGGCCCCTCCGGCCCCGCTGCGCCGAGTACAAGCGCGCCAGGGACACAAAGGGCAGCCGGCCCCACCACTTCTGCCGGGACAAGGGCCGGGCCAGCCCAGACCGGAGCAGGCCATCCAGAAGCGCTTCCCTCCTCTCCAGCTGCAGCTAGCTCCCTGCCGCCCGGCAGCAGGGGCCCCACCAGAGCCGAGCTGCTCAGCCCCCAAGGCACCGCGGGCCACGTGTCTCCCGCCACCTCTGCAGGAGGCGTAGCGACCGCGGCGGGAGCGGCAACCGGCACTCTTTCCTCCGCCAGCACTGAAGCACCAGCAGACGCCCCGGGCCCGTCTGCTTCTTCTCCTCGGGCCCAGGGGCCGGCACCTCTCCGGAAGCCAGGACCGGGCTGCCAGGTCGGCGGACCTCACCCACTGCTCACAGGGAGCCGCAATCTGGGGTGAGCACCCCTGCAGCTAAGCTGGCCGACACCTCTGACGCGCCCACAGCACAGCCCCACTCCCTGACTTCCGGGAGCGGCTCTCCCACTACAGCCAGTCCCAGGCGAGACACCGCCTCCTCCCAGGTGACCAGCGGCCCAGCTGGCAGGATCAGCGGAACAGGCAGCCCGAGCGTGGCCGAGGCCAGCGGCGCCCCTCCTGGGGCCGCATCCAGAGCTCCGAGCCCAGCGGCCACCCAGGGCTCTGCCCCGTCTCTCCAGAGCAGCAGCGCCCCGCAAGACCAAGCTCAGCTGGCTTCAGCCTTGCTGGCACCTCCGTGGCCGGGGAAGGCCCTGGTACTCCAGGCCGGATATCGCAAGCCTCCTCCTCCGCCCCGCTTTTTTCCCCTTCGCCCTCCGAGAGCGGGACAGCCCCTCAAACCGGACGCTCGACTCCCCACGCCACTCGGGAGCCCACGTCTTCGGGATCACCTGTGGGCATCTCCGCCTCCAGCAGCTCGTTGGCGAGTCGGCCAGCCGCGGCTCCGGGCACGCCTGGCCCTGGCCCCCAATCCCCAGCAGGCTCTGTGTCAGCTACGGCCTCACAACCACTTCCCAGCCAGAACGGGTGGCCCTCGTCTCCCTCTGGGGCTAGTCCCAGGCCAACGGTAGGAAGCGCCCCCGGAGCTGCGAGCATCCCGGGCGGCAGTAGCGGCACCCACCTTGTTACCCAGAGCCCTGCGCAGGCGACAGGCCCCCTGTCCGAGGCCCCCTCCGCAGCTACGACACCTCTGCAGCCCGGGCCCTCCGGCCCCTCTGCGCCGAGTACAAGCGCACCAGGGACACAAAGGGCAGCCGGCCCCACCACTTCTGCCGGGACAGGGGACGGGCCAGCCCAGACCGGAGCAGGCCATCCAGAGGGGCTTCTCTCCTCTCCAGCTGCAGCTAGCTCCCTGCCGCCCGGCAGCAGGGGCCCCACCAGAGCCGAGCTGCTCAGCCCCCAAGTCACTGCGGGCCATGTGTCTCCCGCCACCACTGCAGGAGGCGTAGCGACCGCGGCGGGGGCGGCAACCGGCACTCCTGCCTCCGCCAGCACCGCAGCACCGGCAGACGCCCCGGGCCCGTCTGCTTCTTCTCCCTCGGGCCCAGGGGCCGGCACCTCTCCGGAAGCCAGGACCGGGCTGCCAGGTGGGCGGACCTCACCCACCGCTCACAGGGAACCGCCGTCTGGGGTGAGCACCCCTGAGGCTAACCTGGCCGACACCTCTGAAGTGCCCACAGCACAGCCCCACTCCATGACTCCAGGGAGCGCCTCTCCCACTGCAGCCAGTCCCAGCCGAGACACCGCCTCCTCCCAGGTGACCAGCGGCCCAGCTGTCAGGATCAGCACAACAGGCAGCCCGAGCGTGGCAGAGGCCAGCGGCGCCACTCCTGGGGCCGCATCCAGAGGTCTGAGCCCAGGGGCCACCCAGGGTTCTGCCCCTTCTCTCCACAGCAGCAGCGCCCAAGCTAGACGAAGCTCAGCTGGCTCCAGCCCTGCTGGCACCTCCGTGGCCGGGGAAAGCCCCGGTACTCCAGGCCGGGTCTCGAAACCCTCCTCCTCTGCCCCGCTTCTTTCCCCTTCGCCCTCCGAGAGCAGGACAGCCCCTGAAGCCGGACGCTCGACTCCCCACGGCACTCGGGAGCCCACGTCTTCGGGATCACCTGCGGGCATCTCCGCCATCAGCAGCTCGTTGGCGACTCAGCCAGCCGCGGCTCCGGGCACACCTGGCCCTGGCCCCCAATCCCCAGCAGGCTCTGTGTCAGCTACGGCTTCACAGCCACTTCCCAGCAAGACCGGGTGGCCCCCGTCTCCCTCTGGGGCTAGCCCCAGGACAGTAGCAGAAAGTGCCCCTGGAGCTGCGAGCATCCCGGGCGGTAGCAGCGGCACCAACCTTGTCACCCCAAGCCCTGCGCAGGCCACGGGCACCCTGTCCCAGGTCCCCTCCACAGCTACGACACCTCTGCAGCCCGGCCCCTCTGGCCCATCTGCGCCGAGTACAAGCACGCCAGGGACACAAAGGGCAGCCAGCCCCACCACTTCTGCCGGGACAAGGGCCGGGCCAGCCCAGACTGGAGCAGGCCATCCAGAGGGGCTTCCCTCCTCTCCAGCTGCAGCTAGCTCCCTGCCGCCCACCAACAGGGGCCCCACCAGCGCCGAGCTGCTCAGCCCCCAAGGCACCATGGGCCACGTGTCTCCGGCCACCTCTGCAGGAGGCGTAGCGACCGCGGCGGGGGCGGCAACCGGCACTCCTGCCTCCGCCAGCACCGAAGCACCGGCAGACGCCCCGGGCCCGTCTGCTTCTTCTCACTCGGGCCCAGGGGCCGGCACCTCTCTGGAAGCCAGGACCGGGCCCCCAAGCGGGCGGACCTCACCCACCGCTCACAGGGAGCTGCCGTCTGGGGTGAGCACCCCTGCGGCTGACCTGGGCGGCACCTCTGAAGCGCCCACAGCACAGCCCCACTCCCTTACTCCCGGGAGCGGCTCTCCCACTGCAGCCAGTCCCAGCCGAGACACCGCCTCCCAGGTGACCAGCGGCCCAGCCGGCAGGATCAGCGCAACAGGCAGCCCGAGCGTGGCCGAGGCCAGCGGCGCCACTCCTGGGGCCGCATCCAGAGCTCCGAGCCCAGCAGCCACCCAGGGTTCTGCCCTTTCTCTCCACAGCAGCAGCGCCCCCGCAAGACCAAGCTCAGCTGGCTCCAGCCCTGCTGGCACCTCCGTGGCCGCTGAAGGCCCCGGTACTCCAGGCCGGATATCGCAACCCTCCTCCTCTTCCCCGCTTTTTTCCCCTTCGCCCTCCGAGAGCGGGACAGCCCCTGAAACCGGACACTCGACTCCCCACGCCACTCGGGAGCCCACGTCTTCGGGATCACCTGCGGGCATCTCCGCCATCAGCAGCTCGTTGGCGAGTCGGCCAGCCGTGGCTCCGGGCACGCCTGGCCCTGGCCCCCAATCCCCAGCAGGCTCCGTGTCAGCTACGGCCTCACAACCACTTCCCAGCCAGAAGGGGTGGCCCTCGTCTCCGTCTGGGGCTAGCCCCAGGCCAACGGCAGGAAGAGCCCCCGGAGCTGCCAGCACCCCAGACGGCAGCAGCGGCACCCACCTTGTCGCCCAGAGCCCTGCGCAGGCAACAGGCAACCTGTCCCATGCCCCCTCCGCAGCTACGACACCTCTGGAGCCCGGCCCCTCCGGCCCCGCTGCGCCGAGTACAAGCGCGCCAGGGACACAAAGGGCAGCCGGCCCCACCACTTCTGCCGGGACAAGGGCCGGGCCAGCCCAGACCGGAGCAGGCCATCCAGAAGCGCTTCCCTCCTCTCCAGCTGCAGCTAGCTCCCTGCCGCCCGGCAGCAGGGGCCCCACCAGAGCCGAGCTGCTCAGCCCCCAAGGCACCGCGGGCCACGTGTCTCCCGCCACCTCTGCAGGAGGCGTAGCGACCGCGGCGGGAGCGGCAACCGGCACTCTTTCCTCCGCCAGCACTGAAGCACCAGCAGACGCCCCGGGCCCGTCTGCTTCTTCTCCCTCGGGCCCAGGGGCCGGCACCTCTCCGGAAGCCAGGACCGGGCTGCCAGGTCGGCGGACCTCACCCACTGCTCACAGGGAGCCGCAATCTGGGGTGAGCACCCCTGCAGCTAAGCTGGCCGACACCTCTGACGCGCCCACAGCACAGCCCCACTCCCTGACTTCCGGGAGCGGCTCTCCCACTACAGCCAGTCCCAGGCGAGACACCGCCTCCTCCCAGGTGACCAGCGGCCCAGCTGGCAGGATCAGCGGAACAGGCAGCCCGAGCGTGGCCGAGGCCAGCGGCGCCCCTCCTGGGGCCGCATCCAGAGCTCCGAGCCCAGCGGCCACCCAGGGCTCTGCCCCGTCTCTCCAGAGCAGCAGCGCCCCCGCAAGACCAAGCTCAGCTGGCTTCAGCCTTGCTGGCACCTCCGTGGCCGGGGAAGGCCCTGGTACTCCAGGCCGGATATCGCAAGCCTCCTCCTCCGCCCCGCTTTTTTCCCCTTCGCCCTCCGAGAGCGGGACAGCCCCTCAAACCGGACGCTCGACTCCCCACGCCACTCGGGAGCCCACGTCTTCGGGATCACCTGTGGGCATCTCCGCCTCCAGCAGCTCGTTGGCGAGTCGGCCAGCCGCGGCTCCGGGCACGCCTGGCCCTGGCCCCCAATCCCCAGCAGGCTCTGTGTCAGCTACGGCCTCACAACCACTTCCCAGCCAGAACGGGTGGCCCTCGTCACCCTCTGGGGCTAGTCCCAGGCCAACGGTAGGAAGCGCCCCCGGAGCTGCGAGCATCCCGGGCGGCAGTAGCGGCACCCACCTTGTTACCCAGAGCCCTGCGCAGGCGACAGGCCCCCTGTCCGAGGCCCCCTCCGCAGCTACGACACCTCTGCAGCCCGGGCCCTCCGGCCCCTCTGCGCCGAGTACAAGCGCACCAGGGACACAAAGGGCAGCCGGCCCCACCACTTCTGCCGGGACAGGGGACGGGCCAGCCCAGACCGGAGCAGGCCATCCAGAGGGGCTTCTCTCCTCTCCAGCTACAGCTAGCTCCCTGCCGCCCGGCAGCAGGGGCCCCACCAGAGCCGAGCTGCTCAGCCCCCAAGTCACTGCGGGCCATGTGTCTCCCGCCACCACTGCAGGAGGCGTAGCGACCGCGGCGGGGGCGGCAACCGGCACTCCTGCCTCCGCCAGCACCGCAGCACCGGCAGACGCCCCGGGCCCGTCTGCTTCTTCTCCCTCGGGCCCAGGGGCCGGCACCTCTCCGGAAGCCAGGACCGGGCTGCCAGGTGGGCGGACCTCACCCACCGCTCACAGGGAACCGCCGTCTGGGGTGAGCACCCCTGAGGCTAACCTGGCCGACACCTCTGAAGTGCCCACAGCACAGCCCCACTCCATGACTCCCGGGAGCGGCTCTCCCACTGCAGCCAGTCCCAGCCAAGACACCGCCTCCTCCCAGGTGACCAGCGGCCCAGCCGGCAGGATCAGCGCAACAGGCAGCCCGAGCGTGGCCGAGGGCAGCGGCACCCCTCCTGTGGCCGTATCCAGACCTCTGAGCCCAGCGGCCACCCAGGGTTCTGCCCCCTCTCTCCACAGCAGCAGCGCCCCCGCAAGACCAAGCTCAGCTGGCTCTAGCCCTGCGGGCACCTCCGTGGCCGGTGAAGTCCCCGGTACTCCAGGCCGGGTCTCGAAACCCTCCTCCTCCACCCTGCTTTTTTCCCCTTCGCCCTCCGAGAGCGGGACAGCCCCTGAAACCGGACACTCGACTCCCCACGCCACTCGGGAGCCCACGTCTTCGGGATCACCTGCGGGCATCTCCGCCATCAGCAGCTCGTTGGCGAGTCGGCCAGCCGTGGCTCCGGGTACGCCTGGCCCTGGTCCCCAATCCCCAGCAGGCTCCGTGTCAGCTACGGCCTCACAACCACTTCCCAGCCAGAATGGATGGCCCTCGTCTCCCTCTGGGGCTAGCCCCAGGACAGTAGCAGAAAGTGCCCCTGGAGCTGCTAGCATCCCGGGCGGTAGCAGCGGCACCAACCTTGTCGCCCCGAGCCCTGCGCAGGCCACGGGCACCCTGTCCCAGGTCCCCTCCACAGCTACGACACCTCTGCAGCCCGGCCCCTCTGGCCCATCTGCGCCGAATACAAGCACGCCAGGGACACAAAGGGCAGCCAGCCCCACCACTTCTGCCGGGACAAGGGCCGGGCCAGCCCAGACTGGAGCAGGCCATCCAGAGGGGCTTCCCTCCTCTCCAGCTGCAGCTAGCTCCCTGCCGCCCACCAACAGGGGCCCCACCAGCGCCGAGCTGCTCAGCCCCCAAGGCACCATGGGCCACGTGTCTCCGGCCACCTCTGCAGGAGGCGTAGCGACCGCGGCGGGGGCGGCAACCGGCACTCCTGCCTCCGCCAGCACCGAAGCACCGGCAGACGCCCCGGGCCCGTCTGCTTCTTCTCCCTCGGGCCCAGGGGCCGGCACCTCTCCGGAAGCCAGGACCGGGCTGCCAGGTGGGCGGACCTCACCCACCGCTCACAGGGAGCCGCCGTCTGGGGTGAGCACCCCTGAGGCTAACCTGGCCGACACGTCTGAAGTGCCCACAGCACAGCCCCACTCCATGACTCCCGGGAGCGGCTCTCCCACTGCAGCCAGTCCCAGCCAAGACACCGCCTCCTCCCAGGTGACCAGCGGCCCAGCCGGCAGGATCAGCGCAACAGGCAGCCCGAGCGTGGCCGAGGCCAGCGGCACCCCTCCTGGGGCCGTATCCAGAGCTCTGAGCCCAGCGGCCACCCAGGGTTCTGCCCCCTCTCTCCACAGCAGCAGCGCCCCCGCAAGACCAAGCTCAGCTGGCTCTAGCCCTGCGGGCACCTCCGTGGCCGGTGAAGTCCCCGGTACTCCAGGCCGGATATCGCAAGCCTCCTCCTCCACCCTGCTTTTTTCCCCTTCGCCCTCCGAGAGCGGGACAGCCCCTGAAACCGGACACTCGACTCCCCACGCCACTCGGGAGCCCACGTCTTCGGGATCACCTGCGGGCATCTCCGCCATCAGCAGCTCGTTGGCGAGTCGGCCAGCCGTGGCTCCGGGCACGCCTGGCCCTGGCCCCCAATCCCCAGCAGGCTCCGTGTCAGCTACGGCCTCACAACCACTTCCCAGCCAGAATGGATGGCCCTCGTCTCCCTCTGGGGCTAGCCCCAGGACAGTAGCAGAAAGTGCCCCTGGAGCTGCTAGCATCCCGGGCGGTAGCAGCGGCACCAACCTTGTCGCCCCGAGCCCTGCGCAGGCCACGGGCACCCTGTCCCATGCCCCCTCCGCAGCTACGACACCTCTGGAGCCCGGCCCCTCCGGCCCCGCTGCGCCGAGTACAAGCGCGCCAGGGACACAAAGGGCAGCCGGCCCCACCACTTCTGCCGGGACAGGGGACGGGCCAGCCCAGACCGGAGCAGGCCATCCAGAAGCGCTTCCCTCCTCTCCAGCTGCAGCTAGCTCCCTGCCGCCCGGCAGCAGGGGCCCCACCAGAGCCGAGCTGCTCAGCCCCCAAGGCACCGCGGGCCACGTGTCTCCCGCCACCTCTGCAGGAGGCGTAGCGACCGCGGCGGGAGCGGCAACCGGCACTCTTTCCTCCGCCAGCACTGAAGCACCAGCAGACGCCCCGGGCCCGTCTGCTTCTTCTCCCTCGGGCCCAGGGGCCGGCACCTCTCCGGAAGCCAGGACCGGGCCGCCAAGCGGGCGGACCTCACCCACCGCTCACAGGGAGCCGCCGTATGGGGTGAGCACCCCTGCGGCTGAGCTGGCCGGCACCTCTGAAGCGCCCACAGCACAGCCACACTCCCTGACTCCCGGGAACGGCTCTCCCACTGCAGCCAATCCCAGCCGAGACACCGCCTCCTCCGAGGTGACCAGCGGCCCAGCCGGCAGGATCAGCGGAACAGGCAGCCCGAGCGTGGTCGAGGCCAGCGGCGCCCCTCCTGGGGCCGCATCCAGAGCTCCGAGCCCAGCAGCCACCCAGGGCTCTGCCCCCTATCTCCACAACAGCAGCGCTCCCGCAAGACCAAGCTCAGCTGGCTCCAGCCCTGTTGGCACCTCCGTGGCCGGGGAAAGCCCCGGTACTCCAGGCCGGGTCTCGAAACCCTCCTCCTCTGCCCCGCTTCTTTCCCCTTCGCCCTCCGAGAGCGGGACAGCCCCTCAAGCCGGACGCTCGACTCCCCACGGCACTCAGAAGCCCAGGTCGTCGGGATCACCTGAGGGCATCTCCGCCATCAGCAGCTCGTTGGCGAGTCGGCCAGCCGTGGCTCCGGGCACACCTGGCCCTGGTCCCCAATCCCCAGCAGGCTCTGTGTCAGCTACGGCCTCACAACCACTTCCTAGCCAGACCGGGTGGCCCTCGTCTCCCTCTGGGGCTAGGCCCAGGACAGTAGCAGAAAGTGCCCCTGGAGCTGCGAGCATCCCGGGCGGCAGCAGCAGCACCCACCTTTTCACCCCGAGCCCTGCGCAGGCCACGGGCACCCTTTCCCAGGTCCCCTCCAGAGCTACGACACCTCTGCAGCCCGGGCCCTCCGGACCCTCTGCACCGAGTACAAGCACGCCAGGGACACAAAGGGCAGCCGGCCCCAGCACTTCTGCCCGGACAACGGCCGCCCCAGCCCAGACCGGAGCAGGCCATCCAGTAGTGCTTCCCTCCTCTCCGGCTACAGCTAGCTCCCTGCCGCCTGGCAGCAGGGGCCCCACCAGCGCCGAGCTGCTCAGTGCCGAAGGCACCGTGGGCCACGTTTCTCCCGCCACCTCTGCAGGAGGCGGAGCGACTGCGGCGGGGGCGGCAACCGGCACTGCTGCCTCCGCCAGCACCGAAGCACCGACAGGCGCCCCGGGCCCGTCTACCTCTTCTCCCTTGGGCCCAGGGGCCGGCACCTCTCCGGAAGCCAGGACCGGGCTGCCAGGTGGGCGGACCTCACCCACCGCTCACAGGGAGCCGCCGTCTGGGGTGAGCACCCCTGAGGCTAACCTGGCCGACACGTCTGAAGTGCCCACAGCACAGCCCCACTCCATGACTCCCGGGAGCGGCTCTCCCACTGCAGCCAGTCCCAGCCAAGACACCGCCTCCTCCGAGGTGACCAGCGGCCCAGCCGGCAGGATCAGCGGAACAGGCAGCCCGAGCGTGGCCGAGGCCAGCGGCAGCCCTCCTGGGGCCGTATCCAGAGCTCTGAGCCCAGCGGCCACCCAGGGTTCTGCCCCCTCTCTCCACAGCAGCAGCGCCCCCGCAAGACCAAGCTCAGCTGGCTCTAGCCCTGCGGGCACCTCCGTGGCCGGTGAAGTCCCCGGTACTCCAGGCCGGATATCGCAAGCCTCCTCCTCCACCCTGCTTTTTTCCCCTTCGCCCTCCGAGAGCGGGACAGCCCCTGAAACCGGACACTCGACTCCCCACGCCACTCGGGAGCCCACGTCTTCGGGATCACCTGCGGGCATCTCCGCCATCAGCAGGTCGTTGGCGAGTCGGCCAGCCGTGGCTCCGGGCACGCCTGGCCCTGGCCCCCAATCCCCAGCAGGCTCCGTGTCAGCTACGGCCTCACAACCACTTCCCAGCCAGAATGGATGGCCCTCGTCTCCCTCTGGGGCTAGCCCCAGGACAGTAGCAGAAAGTGCCCCTGGAGCTGCTAGCATCCCGGGCGGTAGCAGCGGCACCAACCTTGTCGCCCCGAGCCCTGCGCAGGCCACGGGCACCCTGTCCCAGGTCCCCTCCACAGCTACGACACCTCTGCAGCCCGGGCCCTCCGGCCCCTCTGCGCCGAGTACAAGCGCGCCAGGGACACAAAGGGCAGCCGGCCCCACCACTTCTGCCGGGACAGGGGACGGGCCAGCCCAGACTGGAGCAGGCCATCCAGAGGGGCTTCCCTCCTCTCCAGCTGCAGCTAGCTCCCTGCCGCCCGGCAGCAGGGGCCCCACCAGAGCCGAGCTGCTCAGCCCCCAAGGCACCGCGGGCCACATGTCTCCCGCCACCTCTGCAGGAGGCGTAGCGACCGCGGCGGGGGCCTCAACCGGCACTACTGCCTCCGCCAGCACCGAAGCACCGGCAGGCGCCCCGGGCCCGTCTACCTCTTCTCCTTCGGGCCCAGGGGCCGGCACCTCTCCGGAAGCCAGAACCGGGCTGCCAGGTGGGCGGACCTCACCCACCGCTCACAGGGAGCCGCCGTCTGGGGTGAGCACCCCTGCGGCTAAGCTGGCCGACACCTCTGAAGCGCCCACAGCACAGCCCCACTCCCTGACTTCCGGAAGCGGCTCTCCCACTACAGCCAGTCCCAGGCGAGACACCGCCTCCTCCCAGATGACCAGCGGCCCAGCCGGCAGGATCAGCGCAACAGGCAGCCCGAGCGTGGCCGAGGCCAGCGGCGTCCCTCCTGGGGCCGCATCCAGAGCTCCGAGGCCAGCAGCCACCCACAGCTCTGCTCCCTCTCTCCCCAGCAGCAGCGCCCCCGCAAGACCAAGCTCAGCTGGCTCCAGCCCTGCTGGCACCTCTGTGGCCGGGGAAGGCCCCGGTCGTCCAGGCCGGGTCTCGCAAGCCTCCTCCTCTTCCCCGCTTTTTTCCCCTTCGCCCTCCGAGAGCGGGACAGCCCCTCAAACCGGACGCTCGACTCCCCACGCCACTCGCGAGCCCACGTCGTCGGGTTCACCTGCGGGCATATCCACCATCAGCAGCTCGTTGGCGAGTCGGCTAGCCGCGGCTCCGGGCACCCCTGGCCCTGGCCCCCAATCCCCAGCAGGATCCGTGTCAGCTACGGCCTCACAACGACTTCCCAGCCAGAAGGGGTGGCCCTCGTCTCCGTCTGGGGCTAGCCCCAGGCCAACGGCAGGAAGAGCCCCCGGAGCTGCCAGCACCCCAGACAGCAGCAGCGGCACCCACCTTGTCGCCCAGAGCCCTGCGCAGGCAACAGGCAACCTGTCCCATGCCCCCTCCGCAGCTACGACACCTCTGGAGCCCGGCCCCTCCGGCCCCGCTGCGCCGAGTACAAGCGCGCCAGGGACACAAAGGGCAGCCGGCCCCACCACTTCTGCCGGGACAAGGGCCGGGCCAGCCCAGACCGGAGCAGGCCATCCAGAAGCGCTTCCCTCCTCTCCAGCTGCAGCTAGCTCCCTGCCGCCCGGCAGCAGGGGCCCCACCAGAGCCGAGCTGCTCAGCCCCCAAGGCACCGCGGGCCACGTGTCTCCCGCCACCTCTGCAGGAGGCGTAGCGACCGCGGCGGGAGCGGCAACCGGCACTCTTTCCTCCGCCAGCACTGAAGCACCAGCAGACGCCCCGGGCCCGTCTGCTTCTTCTCCCTCGGGCCCAGGGGCCGGCACCTCTCCGGAAGCCAGGACCGGGCCGCCAAGCGGGCGGACCTCACCCACCGCTCACAGGGAGCCGCCGTATGGGGTGAGCACCCCTGCGGCTGAGCTGGCCGGCACCTCTGAAGCGCCCACAGCACAGCCACACTCCCTGACTCCCGGGAACGGCTCTCCCACTGCAGCCAATCCCAGCCGAGACACCGCCTCCTCCGAGGTGACCAGCGGCCCAGCCGGCAGGATCAGCGGAACAGGCAGCCCGAGCGTGGCCGAGGCCAGCGGCGCCCCTCCTGGGGCCGCATCCAGAGCTCCGAGCCCAGCAGCCACCCAGGGCTCTGCCCCCTATCTCCACAACAGCAGCGCTCCCGCAAGACCAAGCTCAGCTGGCTCCAGCCCTGTTGGCACCTCCGTGGCCGGGGAAAGCCCCGGTACTCCAGGCCGGGTCTCGAAACCCTCCTCCTCTGCCCCGCTTCTTTCCCCTTCGCCCTCCGAGAGCGGGACAGCCCCTCAAGCCGGACGCTCGACTCCCCACGGCACTCAGAAACCCACGTCTTCGGGATCACCTGAGGGCATCTCCGCCATCAGCAGCTCGTTGGCGAGTCGGCCAGCCTTGGCTCCGGGCACACCTGGCCCTGGTCCCCAATCCCCAGCAGGCTCTGTGTCAGCTACGGCCTCACAACCACTTCCTAGCCAGACCGGGTGGCCCTCGTCTCCCTCTGGGGCTAGGCCCAGGACAGTAGCAGAAAGTGCCCCTGGAGCTGCGAGCATCCCGGGCGGCAGCAGCAGCACCCACCTTTTCACCCCGAGCCCTGCGCAGGCCACGGGCACCCTTTCCCAGGTCCCCTCCAGAGCTACGACACCTCTGCAGCCCGGGCCCTCCGGACCCTCTGCACCGAGTACAAGCACGCCAGGGACACAAAGGGCAGCCGGCCCCAGCACTTCTGCCCGGACAACGGCCGCCCCAGCCCAGACCGGAGCAGGCCATCCAGTAGTGCTTCCCTCCTCTCCGGCTACAGCTAGCTCCCTGCCGCCTGGCAGCAGGGGCCCCACCAGCGCCGAGCTGCTCAGTGCCGAAGGCACCGTGGGCCACGTTTCTCCCGCCACCTCTGCAGGAGGCGGAGCGACTGCGGCGGGGGCGGCAACCGGCACTGCTGCCTCCGCCAGCACCGAAGCACCGACAGGCGCCCCGGGCCCGTCTACCTCTTCTCCCTTGGGCCCAGGGGCCGGCACCTCTCTGGAAGCCAGGACCGGGCTGCCAAGCGGGCGGACCTCACCCACCGCTCACAGGGAGCTGCCGTCTGGGGTGAGCACTGCTGCGGCTGAGCTGGCCGGCACCTCTGAAGCACCCACAGTACAGCCCCACTCCCTGCGTCCCGGAATCGGCTCTCCCACTGCAGCCAGTCCCAGCCAAGAGACCGCCTCTTTACAGGAGACCAGCAGCCCAGCCGGCAGGACCTCTCGCACCCTATCCCAGGCCCCCTTCACAGCTGGGACACATCTACATACCAACGGTTCCGCCCTATTTCTGCAAACCAGTAGTGTGTCCAGTAGGACTTCTAAGTTGAGTTTTCACAAATGCTGTGAGTTTTTAAATATCTTTCGTGGTTTCTTTCTGTTTCTTTTTGTGTTTTTATCGTTTTCTTTGTTAAGGAATTTAAGAAAGAATATATTGAATTTTATTGAATTTTCATATTCTTTTGTTGTAGTTCCATTGTTTTTAATTGTTTTTGTTTAAATTTTGAGATTGTTGTTTCTTAGCAATATTTGCAATTTTTTATTAGTTTCAGAAATCTAAAATCTATCTTTTTTACAGCTATTGAATGCTATAGATATGATAAGGTCGTGGAATGTCGCCTCCAATTTTTGAACCTAATGAAAAGTTTCTGTTTAATTTAAGGCATTGGCACTGGATTGTTTTTAGTTTTGTCTGGATAAGAATACAAAGTGTTATGTTATTTTCCTCAGCAAAGTGACTGAAGAGATTCAGGAATAGTGTATGAGCAAAAGGAAGGCGTTGTTACCTCTGAGCTTGTTTTGATATGATCCCATTATCACATTTTTCTATATATCATATTTAGAACTTTGGGTGGACATGCATGCATTTTCTCATAGTTATGCAAGTATTGTTTTGATTTTTTAAAAAATTATGTTATATTTTTTTGGTGTTTCATGCACCTGTTTGTACTTATTTATTTATTTATTTAATTTGTATGCCATCCATCTCCCCCAGAGGGTGACTCTGGGCCACTCATAGTTAAGAGTAAAACCTGAAAACAAGTAAAAAAACAAATGCCCACATTAATTAATTAAAAAGTCAGACTATATAAAAAAAGATCCTATACATAAAAATACTAAAAACATTCAAGATGACCACAGGGATAGAATCAATTACCCCACAAGCCACGTCCACTGGTGCTGAGACGCCATCTGGCCGCCAGGCCATCTGGCATAGCCAAGATTTTACGTTCTTCCTGAAGGCCATGTGGGTGTGGGCACACCATACTTCAGGTGGTAAATTGTTCTACAGAGCAGGGGCAATGGGAGGAAAGGCCCTCTTCCTAGACCCCATGAGTTGAAATTCTTTGACTGGTGGGGTCTGCAACATGCCCCTTCTGTTGGACCATACTTGTTGGTATCTTCCAAGGTGTAGCAAGA
This sequence comes from Python bivittatus, assembly GCF_059951505.1. Lineage (NCBI taxonomy): Eukaryota > Metazoa > Chordata > Lepidosauria > Squamata > Pythonidae > Python > Python bivittatus. The sequence continues at coordinate 22,496,986 of NW_028277074.1, forward strand.
GAAAATGATGTCATGTGTTGTGATATTCTTATGAAAATGTCTGGAAATATAATACAGACTGGTACAAATTGCATAATTTGTGTCATTTGTGTGGTGATATCAAAATGCACAGGATGTCATTTTCATATGTATCACACCCTTATTATTACTTTTATTTCTGCTACTTTCCCTTCAGAATCCTAGATATACTGATAACTGTAAATAAGGATGGAGGTCTTTCATGCAATTTCACATGCATCCTTTAGATCAGAAGCTGATATTTATATTTATTCAGTATAGGGGGAGTTTAAGTGAGAGTAAACATTGCTTAGTTCATGTATGAGAACTAGTACTGTGCATGCGTTTGTCCAGGTATTTATTTGCAGAGTTGAGATGTTACACAGATACCATGTTGATAAGAATTTTTTTGGTTTGCAGCTACAGGGGCTCTCTACATTATCCTTGAGAAGGTTACAGGTCAAGTGATCCAATTCCACTGGATTCTCCGAAGTGGGAGAAGAGACAGTGTTTACACAGTGACTCTAGCAGCCGACAACATAATTTTGAATGAAACCAACACCAACACCACAAATATAGTTTTTGAAAACCTTTCTCCAGGCTATCAATATAGGATATCTGTTGATGTGCAGAGTTGTTACAAGAAGATCAGTTCTTCAGTGATGGTGCGAACAGGTATGGCCTCTAACTTCCATCTTCTGTGATATCACTCCAAAATTTATGGTTTTTCTTGGTTTTGCATGAGATTACTTGTAGTGTAATCCTTTTTTTTTCCTTTTGTTTTGCATGTGGTGAATTGTTTGTGTTTATTTTATGTAAGGCTGTTTGAAAATAGATTAATAAAAACTATTTGAAATGTTTAAAAAAATGACAAAGGTACAAAAACAACAGAGTTTACGCTGTGATGGCATGGCACTGCTTTCTCTATTTGGCTCTCTTGACACACACACACATACACACACACACACACATATCTGAGTTAGAGATGCAAAAGGACTGTTCCTGATCAGGATCAGAATTTTCTGGTCTCATGGCTCAACCCCAGCCAACTTCTACTAATGCCGCTTGAGACAAGGACAGTCATGGAAGCTGCCAGGGAGATGAGAGAATGATCTGGTATCAAACCATCATCCTGAAATCAGATTATTGTAACTGACTTTGGAATGGGGAAGGCACCAATCAGTCCCAGGGGCAAAATATTATAACCTTTCAGCCACATATTTTTCTGACTGGTTGTTGGATTTTATCTGTTGCTTTTGTTGTTTGTTTTTAAATGCTATTTCTCTCCTATTTCTGGATTCTTTTTTTTAGCAATATTTGCTACTTGATAATTTATCTGTTTTTATTTTTTAAATATTTGTAGCAGTTTATGAAATGCTTAAAACAAATCATCCTCATGCGTGTTTATTTGCAAATGAACCTATTTATACCTAAGAGGACTTAGATTTTTATTCTAAACTAGATTTCTCTGTTTTCACTATGCATGTAATGACCTTGGAGATGGAAAGGTAGAAAACAACAGTTATCAGTTAACTGTGGAAACAGCATCCAAGGACAGTGATGAATTCCCTTTTGTTGGATGCTTTACTGCAGATAAACAGTTAAAACTGTTAAACAGTTTTTAAATGGATAAACAGATGCTTTACTGGAGATAAACAGATAAGTTATTAGGTAGCAAATATTGCTAAAAAAGGAAACCAGAAATAGGAGAGAAATAGCATCAGGAATGCTTTAAATTGGATTCCTGCAGTGAGCAGCCCTTTGTATAGCCTAAATCAGTGTTGTCCAAACTTGGCCACTTTAAGATGAGTGGACTTCAACTCCCAGAATTCCCCAGCCAGCCATGGGGAATTTTTAACTCTTCTATTCTCATATTCTGTTAGCAATAATTATATTATCTAGTATAAATTATATTTAGGGTTGGGGTAAATACTTCTCTGATTCCTTTACAGAAGCAACAGCCTATAATGTAACGGTCAGGATAACAAACAAGGAATATCTACCTCAGTACAGCAACAAATCGAGTCCTGAGTTTCAGAATTGTCAGAAGCAATTTTTTGAAGAGGTACTATTATAGCATTTTAAAAATAAGGAAGAAGTGGTTATAAACTTTGAGCATCATGAGATCCCGGTGAAGCACATTAAGTCTTGCTGATCTCAGTGAAACGGATTTTATTATGATGCTTCTACAGAAAGCAACGTGAACATAGCATGTTGCTTTCTGGCTGGATCAGGTTCATATTTTGAATAATTTGCATCTGGTACCTTCATATGCAATGGAAAAAAATATTTCAATCCATGGATACTACTATGGTAGATTGATTTTTGTAGCAACCAATATGGATGTCAATTTCACTACCTTTAATGTAAGCTTTGAAAAATGGAAGGCCAAGAAAAACTAGTAATGGAACGAATGGCTAAACATGAATATGCCAGTTTTGCCAACCTCCCTACCGGTTTACTTAGAATTTAGGGCAGTGGTATGACAATTAGCTTGCCAGGTTTTTGATATTCTATTCTAGATTTTTAAAAAAGTGATCACAGCATGGCCAGAATTGAGGAGGCCTTGGATAAAATGCCCTCTGGACTTCCAAGATGCAGCCCTGGGCATTTTAATCCCTCTCTGTTCTTCCCCCTTATTTCCTCCCACCTAATATTTTTTACCTCATCACTAGGTGGCACCCTGGGAGAGAGCTGTGTTAGTCTATGGTGGCAAAAAAATCAGGAATCTGGTAGCACCCTTTCCCACTAATACATTTTATGAAAAGGCATAAACTTTCATGAGCTGCAACCTGTCTTTCCTTTCCTTTCCTTCCCTTCCCCCCATCTCACCCCAATTTAAAGTTTACATCAGTCTAGCTGCTTTATCCATCTGATGAAGTGATCTGCAGCTCATGAAGCTTATGCCTTTTCATACAATGCATTAGTTGGAAAAGGTGCTACCAACTCATTCTGATAAATAGCATCCCCTGAGCCTGGTCTCTTGACTTTGCAAAGGGTCCCTCAAACATCAGCAACAGCTGCCCTACAGGATACTTACAAGGTAGTGGCACCTGGTGGTATCTGTAGACATGGAGTTGCCAGGAGAACAGTGTTGGGGAAGTGCAGGTGGGGGATACGGTAGGATAGGATACGAAATGGAAGGGGAGAAGCAGTGTTGTTGCATTTGTGGGTGACATTCTCAACAGTGTGCTTAGTATCAGCCATTTTGAAATGAGTATCAAGATTTTGTTGTTGTTTAGTCGTTAAGTCGTGTCCGACTCTTCGTGACCCCATGAACCATATTGCGCCAGGCCTTCCTGTCCTTCACTGCCTCCCTGAGTTTGCTCAGTTTCATGCTCATTGCTTCAGTGATGCTATCTAACCATCTCATCCTCTGCCGTCCTCTTCTCCTTTTGCCTTCAATCTTTCCCAGCATCAGGGTCTTCTCCAAAGAGATCTCTCTTCGCATTAGGTGACCAAAGTATCTGAGCTTGAGCTTCATTATCAGTCCTTCCAATGAACAATCAGGGTTAATTTCCTTTAAGATTGACTGGTTTGACCTCCTAGCAGTCCAGGGGACTCTCAAGAGTCTTCTCCAGCACCACAGTTCAAAGGCATCAATTCTTCGGCGCTCGGCCTTTTTTATGGTCCAGCTCTCACAGCCATACATTACTACTGGAAAAACCATAGCTTTGACTATGCGGATCTTTGTTGGCAAGGTGACGTCTCTGCTTTTTAATATGCTGTCTAGGTTTGCCATAGCTTTCCTCCCAAGGAGCAAGCGTCTTTTAATTTCATGGCTGCAGTCTCCGTCTGCGGTGATCTTGGAGCCCAAATAAATGAAGTCTGTTACTGCTTCCATTTCTACCCCTTCTATTTTCCAGGAATTGATGGGTCCAGATGCCATGATCTTAGTTTTTTTAATGTTGAGTTTCAAGCCAGCTTTTGCACTCTCCTCTTTCACCCTCATCAAGAGGCTCTTTAGTTCTTCTTCACTTTCTGCCATTAGGGTGGTATCAGAGTATCAAGATAAAAAATGTCAATTGATAGAGATCCTGCATTTATCAGGACATATGATCTGTGACGTATTCTGAGTAATTTATTGAACATAAAATGAAAACAAAGCAAATTACTATCACCTTGCCATCTGCAGATAAAAGAACATTTGCTACCCCCCATGAGAAACTTACTTGATTCTGGGAAAGTACGTTTAACAATCACAAGGATTAGACCAGGGAGCGTGATTGTGGACTTTGTCATCGAGATGGTTCCAGACACAAACATGACACATTCTGAGGTTGAACGTACTATCATTGAAGCCCTCAGCAAAAGCAAAACTCTGAAGGTAGATCTCACCAAGACTTCCATAACAGGTATAGTACTTCAATTATATTGCAGCTGATGGATAACGCAAGCAGTTCAGATGTTCCGGGGCTCTACTGCCTTTCCAGTCCCAGCTTGCCTCATACGTGATCTGTGACCACGAAAGAGACTGCACAGATGCACAGCCGTCCTGCCTTCCCCACCCCCCCTGCACTTCCTGCTGTAGCTTGAGCTTTAAGGAAATAGTCTAGATCTAGTTAAATAAAGACAATTTTTATTAGACATAGGGAGTATTAGCTGAGCCAGTTTGGTGTAATGGTTAAGGCATCAGGCTAGAAACTGGAAGACCAGGAGTTCTAGTCCTGCCTTAGGCACAAAGCCAGCTGAGTGGCCCTGGGCCAGTCACTCTCTCTCAGCCCTAGAAAATAGGTAATGGCAAACCACTTCCAAGAAACCTTGCTAAAACTGCAGGGACTTCTCCAGGCAGTCACCAGGAGTCACACTGATTCGAAGGCACCCCCACACACAGAGTGTTAGCTACTCTATGTCTAATCCTGAATTTCCTTTGCAGACTAGAGATATGTAACTTTTCTTTTCTCAGAGACTTTACCTTTAGATTATTTTTTCCCCCTTTCTATTATACCGTTACAGATCTTAATACATTATACATTATATTGCTTCAGTACAGTGATGTTTATAGAATGTTAATTGGAGATTATTAGCATTCTATTATTTAGGTTGCTTAAAGTGTTGAGAATAGAGGAGAAAAGAAAAAGGTATTCTATCAATATTAATTACAATTTAGAATATCAGTGTTACAAGCAGAGAATTATTTGACCTTTTCATCCAAAGTTGAATACAGTATTGAAACAAGAACTGCTACGAATTGCATCAACATACTTGTTCTATGATAAAGTTGACTACTTACCCATAATCGTTGCTTTTGCCACTGATATATACTTTTAACCCAAGCCTGAAATTCTTCTCCAGGGTTCATTTTATTCAGTATTGCCGGCATGCATTGCCACTGCAAATGGCCAAAGGCTGATTCTGAGTTTCCTTTGCAGACTAGAGATGTGTAATTTTTCTTATCTCAGTGTCTTTAAGTTTAGGTTATGTGTAGGATGCCATGGACTACACTAAAAAAAGCAAATGGGGTCAGGACAAAACCTCAAATTCATTTAATTAATTCTGAATCCAATCTTTCATTTAGCTATTTCAATCATTTTCTCACGTGGGTTTCTTCATAATCAGTTATTTTTTACCCCTCTAGTCTATTTGTATGTCTTTTGTTATTTTTCTGCCAATGGTACCCAGTGGCTGAGTTCCCCTTCACACTCACAGGTTTTTTTTCCCATCATGGTTAGCTGAATGAACCAAAGCAGCCTTCTGTTCATTTAACACTACGTCATAATGGTTGGGCCCATGTATCAAGCTAAGCCAAAAACACATTGTGGCTTAAAGCAATGTGTGAATATAGCTGATTATTGCTATATGTATACCTTAGCTTCCTTGCTTGTTTCTTCCTGAAGCAGCTAGCCTTAACTATGTCTTCTCCCCTTCTATCAAATGTTTATTCCTCATTCATCTTCCTGTCTATTAGCTACTCTCTTTATTGATATCTCATCCATTCCATTCTATGACTTGATTATGATAATTCTCCCCTCCCTTTTTCTAGCTTTTCCGTATAATTTTCTCTGAGCAAAATTGATTCCATTTTCTCATATAAATTGTACCATGTTTAAGCTTCTGTTTTTGCCATATTTTCAGTGAGCAAATTAAATGTTTCTGTGCATTTCATGTTGTTACAACAACTCACCTTCTGACTTTGGGAATGACAAATTATAAACATCAAGAACATCATTTCATGGACTCTCTTCTACCACTTTCTCTGTGTGTATGTATTATATATTAATGGTGATTTTGAGGGGGGGTGCCTTCAAGTCAGTGTTGACTCCTGACAAATGCCTGGGGAAGTCCCTGCAGTTTTCTTGGCAAGATCTCAGAAGTGGTTTGCCCTTGCCTCCTTCCTAGGTCTGAGAAAGAGTGACTGGCCCAAAGTCACCCAGCTGGCTTCATGCCTCAGGCAGGATTAGAATTTACAGTCTTTCAGTTTCTAGCCTGGTGCCGTAACCACTACACCAAACCAAGAGAGCGTGAGTTCTAGTCCCGCCTTAGGCTTAAAGCCAGCTGGGTGACCTTGGGCCAGTCACTCTCTCTCAGTCAAAACTTTTATTAAGATATATAAAAAGTACAATTAAAATACAAATCAGAAGACATAGAAAAGAGAGAAGATAGAACTAAAAGAAAAAGACAAAAACTAAAAAAGTGAGATCAAATAGAAAGATGAAACAAAAAGTGACTTCCGACTATCTCCAATACAGATATAAGTACCAATTTAAAAAAAGTTAATCTCTTACCACTATTTAATCCTAATTCACATTATTTCTATCAACACAAACCATCTAATCATTAAATCCCACAATCAAAGCTTCATTTTTTCCCAACCCAAGCACATAATCTAGGAAGGGTTGCCATGAGGAGACAAATTTAGAAACAATATTATCTCTTATTAAGGCTGTTAGCTTCGCCATTTGAGCCAAATCCATTAATTTAATAGTCCACTCATCCACTGTAGGTATTTGTGAATCTTTCCATCTTTGTGCATATAACAGTCTTGCAGCTGTGATCATATATAGAAGCAAAGGTCCATATTGTTTTTCCAGTTCTTTCTCCATCAAACCCAGTAGGAACAATTCTTTTTTTTTTTTTTAATATTCACTTTAAGAATTTTTTGAATAGCAATGCATATCTGGTCCCAATTTTTTTTAGCCTTTTCACAAGTCCACCAAAGATGATAAAAGCTTCCTTCACCTTGTGAACATTTCCAACAAACATTTGTTATACCAGTATACATTTTTGATAACTTATCAGGAGTTAAATACCAGCGGTACATCATTTTATAAAAATTATCTTTTAAGTTATAATTCAACATAAATTTCAAATCTTTATTCCACATATTTTCCCATTGTTCCAACATAATATTGTATCCAAAATTTTTAGCCCATTTAATCATACAATCCTTGACTTGTTCATCTTCTAAGTTCATCTGTAAGGGCCAGTCACTCTCTCTCAACCCTAGGAAAGAGGCATTGGTGAAGCATTTCTGAAATCTTGCCAAGAAAACTGCAGGAACTTGTCAACACTGACTTGAAGGCACAAAAAACAGAAACATTCTAGTAACTATAACGATAGCCTTTATTAAGCAATGTATGGTAGCCAAGTGCTTCTGTAATCTTTGTATACTAATTTTGTTCTTCCTTTACTTAATTTGTTACAGTAATCCCTGTCTGCCAACCAGGATATAACGGGTGTTCCAAATATGCCTACTGCTTTCCAGAAGGCACAACATATATATGTCAGTGTAGATCAGGATTTCAGGATGAAAGCCCTCTGGTGCCAGGAAGACAATGTCAAGGTACAAATAAATTCAGGGTGAACATTAAATTTAAAAAAAGGGCAAAAGCCTGGAAAGAGGTAATCATCCAAATTCAATGGAGGATTATTGCAGAAAATGTTGTTACTGTGGTTCTAAAGACAGAAATCTCTAAAGGCACACCTAACGTATTTACCTTATCTTGAGAAGCCTACAAGATAGTCTGTGTGCATACAAAATGATCCTGAAGCTTTTGTCCTCTGAATCTATGTGCAAAAATGCTCTTTCCAGTCTGTTAATTATCTAACTGTATTGAGATTATCTCCAAATAAATGCTTTGAGTAAACAAAACAAAACAAAACAAAACTGACAAGATTACTGTAAACTTTATTATCTGTGAATAGTCTTCTGTTCCAAGACTACTGACCAAGTTTCTTTCTAAACCAAGAAAGTCCTAAAATGCAGTTTTTAATTTGAGGAGTCTCCTGGAGGATTATGATCATTTCTCCACTTTCATTAAGGAGACCAATATTTTATTTGTTTCAGATGAGTGTTTACAGCTGTCACAAATTACTGAAATAACTTTCCCCTCCTTCATCTAGACATAAATGAATGTAAAGAGGGAAATCAGTGTTCCTATTTGGCTTCATGTACTAACACAATTGGCAGTTATAAATGCCAGTGTTATCCAGGCCTAAAAGATTTGAATCCAACAGATCCGGGAAGATTGTGTCAAGGTAAGTAAATATAAATTCCCTGTGATTTAATTAAGTTTACTTAAGCAGACTCTACTGTAGTTTGCTAAGATGTAATCCCTCAGCTGAATTCTACTACTTGTATGAAAGCAAGTTTTGACTAGTTGCAAAAAGAATATAGCCTCTTTCCCATTTTGGTTCATATGAAAAAGGTCCACTTTTTCCTAAGAGTCAGGAACCCTCAACATGATATCTCTTTGTCATCTCTGATTTATGCAGATATCCAAGCTCAGTTTGTGGATAGGAGAAGTAGAGAAGGCTTATGACTTCAGATCCAAGACTTATGATGCACTCTTGTCAGGGCATGAAACCAATGACAGGAGACAGTCATTATTTTATATACCATTGTTTTCATACTTTGGAGAGCATAATTATTTGACAGAGATGAAATGCAGTTAGCAATTTCATATGGGTTTCTAATAGCCAAAATATTAGATTAGATGTTAGGGACATTGGAGAAATCCATCATAGACTTCTTTTTGAGTGAAACGGGGTACTCTGCAAAAATGGGATCTGTCCTGGCATAGGCTGCCATGTCAATTTCAAAGTCTGCTGGCATTCTTCTCAAAATATTTCTCAAAAATTATGTACAACACTGCATATCTGAGTAAAACTGTGTACAAAACTTCATATATCTGGAAAAACAGTCTGCGCTTGGGAAGATCTGTACCTACAAATTCACATGTTACGGAAAGTTGGTATAAAATTTTAGGCACACACTACATGTGAATACATCTCAGTTCACATAAAATGGACATATGTGGGATTAGAATTAAAATTTGAGATGAAATCTCTGTTTTGTATCTGTTAAAAAGCCAAAAGTCCATCCTGCTTTGCTGAATGAAAGCCTAAAATTACAATGCTTGGCAATTTGTCAGGAGAAGCAATCTTATTTTTTATTTGTCAAATTCCTAATTTCATTTTATTTTACAGACTCCATCCAGTGTTTCAACAGGTCTGATTTTTGCTCTCAGCCCACTAAGTGTCTTGACTTACAACATTTCATATGTTCAAGTAAGTGGCATATATTTATCATTTGTTTTTAATACAGGTAGTCCCCAGTTTAAGAATGAGTTCTGTTCCCAAGGTCTGTCCTCAAATCAAATTTGTATGTAAGCCGGAACAGTATTATTGTATAATACTGTATAAGTAGTATTGTGTAATTAACTCAAACCACTATGTGTTTAACTTGAATTATTGCGTATTTAATTCGAATTTTGCTACAGTAGGCTCTGCTCTTAACTATGGGTTGTCCTTAAACTGGGCGTTCTTAACCTGGGGACCGTACTGGATTGGAAAACAAAAGATCCCACATAAACAGCAAATAATTTTCTGTGGAAGCTGAGTCTCTTATGATATATTTATCAGAAAATATACTGCTTAACAATTTTTGTAAGCACATGAGCATTTTTAAGCACTCCTATATGAATCAGATGTACACAAATATAACAAGGAAATACACAATACACAAACTAACACTGATTACTTTATAAGAGAAAAATATTTCCACAATGACTAACATTGGCCATTAAAAATAAACCAACAAAATAATAAAATAGTAATGACCTCTTTTTTTTTTTTTTTTTCTGTTCAGGACTATAATTCATTCTCTGGAAAGAATTCTTTTTTGGGGCAGAAGCAAACAATGGATTGGGCTAGAGCCACCAATAGGCAGAAACAGCCATGATCTCTTTGATACTCTTTCTTATACCCGTCATTCTTCCCACTCTCTCTTTCTCCCAAGTAGTACATAATAAGGATTTGATAGACAGTTCATACCAAACATCTGGACTGATCTCTTGCATGGGGGGTACAGTAGGTGTGGGAAGTGATAGTGAAACTAGGCCAGAGGAAATTAGTCTGAAGATTGTATGCGTGCCTACAGCTGTAGGTAGCTTCCCCTCATGAAAACATACATTTTCCAATTTTGCAGAAAGTGAAGAATCTCGTTTCTTAGTCTGCTGTAATTTGGAATATTTTGGTAGAGAATTCTCTGATCAGAAAGAAGGTATGGTAGATTAGAGAAAGGTGTGTAAAAAGGAGGATATTCAAGAAAATAAATCCATCACTGTAAGAGAAGGCTATTCTCATTCAGTGTTCTGAATGTGCAATTGCCTTCTTTGAATGCAAAAATTTTCAGGCTGTCCATACATACCATTTATCATTTATAACTTTCTGTGTTATCCCACTGCCACTTTCCTACCAAAAAAAAAAAGGAATAGTTCAGAATTATATTTTGATTGATAGTACTAGAAGTCCTCCGTCAGGAGGCACCACACAAAAATCGAGTCCTTAGAGAAAACTCTTGAAAAAATCACATGCTGCCAGAAATAAGGTCTGGACCTGTGTTTGCACAATGGGATTTGGGATAAAGTTTATATTTTTCAGAGCAGACTACAGCAGGAAAGGGTCACGGTGAGCACAGATGAGGGTTAGACAATCTTCTTGGCTGGTGATACATTTGGAATGTTGAGAAAAGATGCAAGCATTTTCACAAAGTAACTGCTAGGGCAAGTATAATCATTTATAAAACCTTTATCAGAGAACAAAGTAATCCCTATGATGCATCCTTATAAATGAAATTAAAACTACAAATTGGCACTTTGCTGTACAAAATGCCAGCATCCCACTTGTTCTAATTAAAAGCATTCTTAAACAAAGTCAAATTCAGGTGTAGCAAAGACCTTGGTAGACACGAAGGCATCCTGTTGCCTACCCTGACACAGATTATATTTTCAGTTAAGTTTAGGAACATATAATTTAGTGAATTATAGAGATATTAGAAACTACTGTAGTTCTAAACCAGTTTGACCAAGGCAATAAATATGTTACACTTCTTTTCAGGCAAACAAGCATTTGCTTGCAACATTTTTTTCAAAAAAATGAATTTTAGCATTCCTGACCTTTTTAATCCAAAAAGTGAAATCTATGAAAATTTGACTGAAACAATCAGAAAAACTGTAAGTTGTTTTACAATTCTAATAACTTTGCAAAAATGGCTAAGATATTCATTTTTACTCTTATTATCTATGTATATTTTATTTATATCCCACCCTTCCTGTTAAGACTCTTTCAGCTGTGCTTAAGCAAATAGATCACTGTCCCCTCCTTTGTGTGCTAGCAAGGATTTGAGAGGAATGTGGAAACTGGCTTGATAGCTTTCTTGCTTTATGCTTCCAAACTCAGCTATCTCCCTGTTTGTAAAAGTAATGCTTCTGCTACTGTCTTAGTATGTTTATTCTGGAATGTTGTTCTGTCTGAAGTTATGGCTAAATTGCCCCTTTAAAGTTAATCAAGTGCATTTATCATGCTTAGCAGGCAATATTTCATTAATAGCAGAATGTTGCTCTTCAGCTCTCTTTTCAACAAAATTCTGCACAGGGCAGACATGATTTTTCTGCATCTATCCAGGAACTCCTTGGTGGTCTTTGGTTCACCCCCAGACCTTGCAGATCTTCACCATAGGTAGGGGGTGGATCCTTCTGGGAAAAGGACAGACCCTGTTGTTGCTTCTGCTGTTCCCCCTCACTTTCCCTAGGGGATAAATTTTGTTGAGTAGGCTACAACATCAAAAAACCATTGTTGCAATGCTGTATGAAGCTTTAATGTTGTATTTTAAACTATTCACTGCCTATCGTATTGAAAATGTTAAATAGAGTTGTAGTGAACCACATTCCACAAAAAATATTTTTTCCAAAATAATAACAGTTAAAGCAGTATCTCATTCCCAGTTCTGGAAATCTCTCTTCAGAAAATCAAAAGTAAAATAATCAGTGTTGCATTTTTTGTCATGATACTTTATTTTAGCAGCTTGTTAGTTTTTGTTTCCTGGAATTAGAAGATGATTTCTTCTATAGGTATTCTTATTTCTTAAAAAAAAAAAAGTATTTAGTTTCTCTCTCTTTCTCTTGCTGCATCTTCTTTAAAATGTGCAAATATACATTAATTGCCCAGGTGATCTGATTCCTATTACCTCTGCTATATGTTTGCCTAATTTTCATGTCCAGCTAAAATATGTTAATTTAAAAATGATTTCTGTACTAAAAGAGAACCCAAAGTGTAAATGCAGTTTGATTTGATTACATTTATTTATCTCTTCTCCATTTCCTAACTTTTGAATACTGTCAATACTTTCAGATTATTACAGGAATGGCAGAGAAGCTTAGAGATGACAACTTTGATATCAAAATACTTGGATACCAACCTGGAAGTGTGATCGCTTATTTTGCATTTTTAGTGTATGGAGAACAGTTCATTGAAATAAGAAAGTTTACAGCAGATTTAACAGAAGTTGTAAAAGAGATGCTTGATAACCAAACTGAAATAACAGTCAAAGGTAAGAAGTAATTAACATCATTGTTTCTGTGGGACACAGCACTACAAGTCAAAATTATGGACCTATTCAGAAATTGTCTTGAACAATGCAGTATGGTCCAGATAAAAAGTTTACATAGCAAATGACAGAAAACAGATTCAAAGTCTGAGATTCTAGATACAGTATTTGCTGCAGAGAGACAAAATAGACCTGGTTTACTCCTAACACTAAGCCACAATGTTTTTGTATATTTTCCACTTAATATATGAATTCCACCCATTATGGCTTAACATTATGTGCAAATCAAGCCAATATGGTTTATTGAATAAACCAGTTTGTTCAATATACCATTGCTTAAAATCTTGGCATAGTATGATGTGTGAATTACTCATTACAACATAGCATAAAGTCACTAAAGTGCTGAGTTGTTTCTCCAGGTAAATGCAAGAGGCTCAGATTCTAGTACAGATAGTCCTCGAGTTATGACCACTTGTTCAGTGACCATTCAAAGTTATGACAGTGCTGAATGAAGGGACTTATGGCCAGTTTTCAAAGTTTTGGCCATTACAGTGCCCCCGCAGTCATGTGAACCAAATTTGGGTAGTGGGCAGCCAGATTCCACTTAAGACCGGTTGCAGCATCCCATGGTCACATGATTGCCATTTGTGAAAGTCAATGGGGAACCCAGCAGGGAAGGTCATAAGTTGCTCTGGTAAGTCTCCCACACATCCCTGGCCTTTCTTCACTCGCATATACCATGTCCTCCTTCCCCCCCCTTCGCTCATATGCACTCTGTGCCCTCTTTCCCCGGCCTCCCTGCATTCGCATATATGCACGCATCCTGCACCCTCTTTCCCCAGCCTCCCTGTGCTTGCACACACACACACCATGCCCTCTTTCCCCAGCCTCCCTGCACTTGCACATATGCACACACCCTGCGTTCTTTCCCCAGCCTCCCTGTGCTTGCACACATGCACCCCATCCCTTCTTTCCCTGGCCTTACTGCACTTGCATGTACCCTGTACCTTCCTTCCTGGGCCACTCTATGGTTGCACACACACACATACCCATTACCGCCTGAGCTCACGCCACTTGCACTGCACCGCAGTATCCCCCTCCCCCAACTCACAAGTGGCCTGTGCTGGGCTTCTCAGGGCCTTCCCTACCCCCCTCAGCACCCCCATGCGCCTTACCTGGGACTCCCACTTAACACAGCTGGGACTGCCTGGATTGCTATTGCTAAGAGATGCAGTTATGTGACATCGCACTTTACAACCACATTGTTAAACCGAGGACTATCTGTGCAGCTTTTACAGCTTGTTGTTTACTTGAGAGATATGTTGGACATGCTCTTTGGCAACTATGGAGCAGAAAGTTCAATATATTTGGAGAGTACCAGTTGGGGAAGCCTGTCTTACTGGCAGCCATCCTAGAAGACAGACAGATTTATTGGGGGGAAAAAAAACTAGATGATCCTTTATTAATGACTAATTAATATCTGCTTCTAAGGCTCCCATTATGTTTTCCAAAAAACACATTAGAAGAGTAATCTCACTTGAAGCCATAGATTGATTGATTTTTTTACAAAGCTATCCAGTTAAATTCTGTTTTAACTGAAATAAGCTACTAGGAAAACTCATAGGGAATCAATGCAGTAACGTCATGATTCATAACAAGATCTCATTAGAAATAATTAAAACAAGACTTGTTAACAGGTCTCATTCCATTACTTTGTAACAATCAGCTGCAGCTTTCCTTCCACATATGGATAAAACTAAGAAGATCTGAGTAGTGTGATGAGCAACCTGATACAGGTAGTCGTCATTTAATGTCCATTCATTCAGCGACTATTTGAAGCTACAATGGCACTGAATGAGGGGTACTTGCAATGGGTCCTTGTAGTTGTGGCCATCACAGTGTCCCCACAGTGATCACAATTCAGATGCTCAGCAACCAGCTCACAATTACTAAGTTGCAGAGTCCTGCAGTCACATGATCTCCATTTGTGACCTTCACTGCCAGCTTCTGATAACCAAAGTCAATGGGGAAGCTGGCAAGTGGTTCAGATGGTGATCCCAGGACCACAGGACACTGTGACCACATGGGGTTTGCCTAACAACAGCAACTGGGACTGCCAGAACTGCTGCAATAAGTTGGTTGGTCATGTGATATTGTGCCTTACAATCATGTCACTTAGTGACTGAGTTCTCAGTCCCAATTACCATCTGTAAGTACGGATTACCTGAACTGACACAAGTAGCCGGTTGAGTTTTTATACCTTTTTTCCCCTTGCTCTTTGGCTGTCTACCTTGTCTTATACTAAGTTGATCTGGGAGCACTTGCTAGTAGATTATTTTATACAATACAGACTATTGTGTATCAGATATGCAATAGTGATAATATTTACACTTCTCCAATTTTTAAAAAAATGTTATACAAGCCGCAGACGTCATTCCCTGAAGAGGCTAACCTTGCCAACAAGCTATGTCAGTAAGCCTCCCAGCCTAGAAAAGGAAACAGTCAGGAGCCAGTGGGCTTGCTATTTTTTTAGCAAGAGGTTTAAAACAATTTTTGTAAGTTTTTGTTTTTAAGCTATACTAGGACACTTTCTGCTTTGGTTCAACATCCCTCTTCCACTAGAAACTGCCATGCTACTTTTCCTTCATCTCTGCTACTTCTGGATTAAAAGAGGTAGAGGGGAACTATTTCAAATATTTATTGAGATGAAACACATGGCTGATACTGTGCAGGGTTAATCTCCTCTAAAGCAGTGTTTCTCAACCCTGGCAACTTTAAGATGTGGGGACTTCAACTCCCAGAATTCCCCAGCTAGCATACAGCTAGCTGGCTGGGGAATTCTGAGAGTTGAAGTCCCCACATCTTAAAGTTGCCAGGGTTGAGAAATACTGCTCTAAAGGCTCTACCATCCTTGCATCCCATTCTGCCAAAAAGAAAAAGAAACAACTACTGGCATTTTGATGCTTTCCCATTATAGTTTATGGTTGAATCTCGAACCATATCAAATCTTAAAGCAATTCAAATTGAAATGTGTTGCCTTTGAATCTCAGTATTTTTGCATTAAAAGCAAATGAACTACAAGATCACACATACTATAAAGCCTATTTTGTCTGAACTCACTTTAGCAACTCTTTGAATTTGTGACAAAGCATTTTCTCTCATCACCAAAAGGATTGTAGTGGGAGAATTGATTTAGTGTGAGGGTTGAGAAATGTAGACTTCCAGTTTGTTAAATCACTGCCCTCATTTTCTATGGCTGCTGGGATTTAGATGGGAATCCCTATAATGCCTAGAAAGCCATATTAAATAGCCAGTGTTTGTATAAGGAAAGACGGAGGTTCTTGATTTCATACTTTAATCCCGATATAAATTTGTGCCCCCTCCCTTCATACATACACTAGCTATTTTACAAACCAAATACTAGCATGCACATATTAGCTTCATGTTTAAAACAATATACAGTTTGGCTTTTAGACAGCAAACAAATTCCAAGAAATTTTACCAGTTTTGTAGACTATCTAAAATCAATTCATTTTAAGATATGTCCCCTGGAGATAAGGCCTCCATTTTGGTCTGTCTTTTTAGTGTTGGCTTATTGTGGAGCAATCCAAAGAGAGACTGCAGTTTTTGCTTTGCTGTAAAATGTCTCTCTGGAGAACTAATGAAAGTAGCACATACAGGTATCGTAAATGTGTAGTACCAACCATTTAGGAATAAATTGTTTCCCATTTTCTCTGAACTTTTCAGACAGTCAATTATCAGGTATAAGTTCAATGTTTATGTAAGTTATTTACACTTCTGCAGAAGAAGTGAAAATGAATAAAATTGCTATATTTTTTTCACTACCACTGCAAAGAATACTGTAACTTTAACACTAGAAAATGCCAGAAACCACAAAGTTCCATTCTTTTCCAAATATAGAGCCTTTTGAAACTGGAAAGTGATCAATTACTGTATACTCATTATGAAAGCCAAAAGCAGAACTCAGATTAAGATCACTGTGCATGTGCCAAGGGTTCTGGTGCTTCAGATGGGCATCCAGTGTAATCATTAACAACCCCATCCTTCATTGGAAATCTCTACATAGGTGTCATTTATTTATAAAATGCTAGTGATTTGCCTGGCGTTAACAGCAAGCCAACAGCACTTTCCTACACCAACGTGACTTTTTCAAAGCCTAATAGCTTATTTTAAATAAAAAGTACATATATGATTGAGGCATTCTTAGAACCCAAGCATTTTACATTGCAGAAATGTAAAATGCATGCATTATTGTTTCAAGTGTTTCTTTGGGCATCAAAATCAATAGGTTGAATTCAATATAGTCCAAGTCAATATAAATGAAAGACCAATTCACATCATTTAAAAAAGCAACTTATAACTTACATACAGTACTATGCGGATTTACTTAGACTCAAGTAAATGGAGAGTTCTATAAATTGTGTCCATAGGACTTACTTGTAGAATTGCATTTAACACATTAAATTATTTGGAGCAGCAATCTCTCCCCCCACCCATCCCAATTTAAGCCAGTCACAATGGCCTTGTTCAGTGCTCTTTGATAAAATTAGCTTTCAAGGTGGGTATGGAAAAAAAAACCCAGCATCTGGTGACTTGTGCAACTTTTACTTATATTGATGCTTTCTAAAAGTTAATATGCTGTTGGGGATAACATTTTCAAAATGTACTTGCAGCAATAACGACATTCAAGCCAGAAAAAGAAGATTCAACCTGGAAAACAGGAGTAATTGTCCTAGCAGTGCTTTTCTGCATCTCATTGATATTGATCTTGGTGATTGTATCCGTTTGGCTTTATATAAAGAATAAAACTGGCATGTACAGCATTGAGAGTGAAGCACCAATGGGAAATTATTACTATAAAGGTTCTAGCTAGCTGTAACATTTTTACTTTACCTAAGGAATCTAAAATGAGTATCAGTTGACTGGGTCAGTTATTTATGCTTGACTGGAAACAAATCTGTGGAATTCCCCTGATTGTTCAAGAGAACAAAGTGAAACTTGAAGAAATAATGCTCAGATTTACAACAAATGAACATTTCATCATGGGATATAAGCTGGAGTTTTCAAAGAGATTATACTAAATTATTTTCAAATGTTTCATACTGCCAGGCTCAGCAAACTTTCTAATACAACCAAATACTGAAAAAATAATTCTGAATGACCCAGAAAAGAGTTTTAAGTTCTAGGACTTAGAGAACGAAAAGAATAATGTACTGCTCCTCTGTTTCACTTTCTTGCTGTGCAAAGTGATTTCAGCTCCTCATGTGTTTAATTCACAATACTGCACTGTTAATTAAGCTTAAACCATAAAGAAAATTCCCAGGACACAAAAAAGAGGAAAATTTTTGAACATGTTACTTTGCTATGATCTGGGTGCATGTAGCTTGGGAGAGGTTGGTAAACCTTAACTGATCCGATACCTGGGGTCTCTCCTGGGAGAAAGCAACTGAAATCTGTCCCCCTCTCCTTCCCATTGATCAGACCCGTCCATTGGTGGCAGCGTGTGCTGCTCCAGCCAGCCATGGCCATTATTGTCAGGAATGTGTAATATAAGAAATACTCCAATATAAAAAATGAATGCAATGACTTCACAGTGAATAAATTGAGTATTGATAAAGTTATGGCAATAATATTTTACAATTATTTTTATGCAAAGTAAAAATCAGGAAGAATACATTTTAAATGTCTGAGCATTGTGCATAATTGCATTAGTTCAGCAAACTATAGATCCAGTTGTTATGCAGTGCATTTAAATATCAAAAACATGTATGTATATATATGTATATATATATATATATATATATATGTATGTATGTATGTATGTATATTAATACCATATTTACCTGAAACCCTGAATTTAAGATGAAGATTAGGCATAAAAATCTTAACACATTCCTGAGAAATCTAAAAAGCCTCTCCCACTTTAAAGGGAAATAATTATTCGAAGGAAGAATCTGCTTTTCCTTTTAGATAAGTTTTGTAAATGTAATTATGTATAAATAGATAACTTTTAATGTTTTTTTAAACCAATGGTAAACATTCAGCACATGATGTTGTAGATATGTAGATACATCAGACCTCAATTTGTATATCTATATATGTATGGTAAATCCCCTTAAAATGTACTCCCTTAATAATTATAAAAATTTGCAAATAAATATTTTTGCTATGCTCAATTTGTCAAAGCTTCTTTTCACTGAGGTATTCTGACCACAGTGGGTCAGGGCAAAAAAAAAAAAAAAAAGACTGTGATATGCTCCCCTCAACACTTTCCTTACTTCTCTCAAGTCTACTCTGCATGTGCTAGAAAAGAGGTGTTTTTCCACCGTTGTGCCTCTGCTTCAGGGGAGTGTGTATTTGCATACATGGTTCCTGTCCTTCCTTTTGAATCTGACTCCCCAACATGCCACTTGATCCCCAACCCATTGACTGCAAGCTGCATCAAGGGAGAAGGATTTTCTCTGTATTAGGAACAGCCTTTGATCCTAAGGGGTTGCAGCCTGGCAAGGGCCTCTTTACGGAGAAATGAAATATTGTTTAACTGTTGGTTTCATTCAAACAAGAGAATGACAGTAAGAAGGCCAAACTAAGCGGAGAAATCACACCATTTGACGTGGCACACCTCTGTTTTTATTGTTTGTAGAACAAATCTTAGTTACAGGGAGAAAAAATGGATTAGGCTTATGACATGGGAGGCTTTCATGTCCTTTTCAAATGGAACTGGTGAATAAGCTTCACCTAATGGCTTCATAAGGCATAAAGAGATCATGCTTCAACCGTTCTCAGGGCAGATCAGTTGTCTCCCAGAAATCTACTGAAAGCTTCCTAATACTATTTGCTCCTACAGAAACCGTTAGGGGGAAAAGCGAGCAGGAAGTGCTTTTCCCTGGAAAACTGGCATGGGGCCTGATTTGGATCAGGAGAACGTTCTGGATTGTAGTCTGGCAATGCACGTAAAAACCAGGCCAACCTTCAATCACACTATCAAGGTTGCCTTCTTGACCACACCCTGCGGACAACTAAATGAAAATTTCCCTCTCTCACTTCTCTATGAAGTATATGTGATCTGGGGACAAAACAAAATGCTTCCAGGGGCACTTAGAACTGCTCTGCAGTTACAAACTTTTACAACACTGTTTGGAGATACTGTAGTCATGTGAAACTTCTACCACTAGATGCCACTATCTGCACTCAGTTCATGTGTCTTAGATAAACATTATTTTAAACGTATAAGCTGTTTAACAGTGCAGAAACTTTGGGTGTTAAAATGAACAATAGCAACATAAATCTCAGTACAGGTATATCAAAACCTGTTTTGGTGAGATCAAATTCATCACATCTGCCAACAAGGAGCTTATCTCACATTTAAAGCTTAAATAGGATCAAGAAGAGATTAATTGCCATCACAAAAGGTACATTTAACTACTCCCCTTAAAAAAAAAAGCTCAACAGCTATTATTGTAACAATATATTTACAGCCCTACATCTCATTTACAGCTGTTTTATAATAATAAATGAAATAAGCCTATCAAAATGGAAGTGTGGGAAACTGTATAAACCTGTAGTTTCAAGTACTTACAATATTGGATAAAAGTAGATCAGTAGAGTCCTTGGTGCTCTCTGAGCTTAGTTGTTTGCCTGCAAGGAAGTACCAAGGAGAAAGCCACACCCCCACCAACACTGGCAGGGCAAGCTACTGTATATAAAGAGGGAGCAAACCCCACACTCACTAGCACTGATGATGTTACCTAGCCGGGTAATGAAATGTCTGCAAGCAAACAGCCAAGCTCAGAGAGCACCAAGGACTCCACACCCCAACCTTGAGCTACGTATATTCTCTTCTACTAAAAGTAGATTTCTTGGATGTGTTCTGAAATTAAAAGAGCTTTGGAGCAAAGAGACTTCAGAAGTAGCCAATAAAATGTTGAGGACTTCCCTTAAAAATATAAATAAGCAAGATGCCAGGCAACTTTAGATTTCATATATTATTTTTCAGCAAAACAAGCCAGGCACGAAGGGGATGTGAAAACAGAAGCCAGAGAAGGAGGTTTCAAAAAGATCAGCTGAAACCTAGTAGAGAGTTAGGATCACAGATATAATAGCTAAGAGACAACTGCCAAATCTAGAGGGGTAAAAAACAAAGCTCAAAAGTAAAAATTCACACAAAGAGTTCAAGGAATTCAAAACTAGTACGTGAAAAGCAGACTCACTTCAAGCAAGAAATTGCTCTGGACTGAACAGTTGATTACTAACAGGCCTATCTTATTTGTATAGGAGATTTTAACGCAGCCGATGGGGCAGTTGGTTAATTTTAGATTCTGCACTTAGTGATCTTACAGGAAGGCTTCATTTGGACAAGTGTGTATATAAATTAGGAACAAACCCCATTTTGTTGCACAAAGGAATAATACATTTTAGAAGTAAAGTAATAAAATAACTATAAACGTGTTTTTTTTTAAGTAACAAGAAGAAAATGATGCTTTGGTTAGCTACATTAGTTCTATAGAATCCCAGTGTGCTGATGTCAGCTAGAATTCAAGCTAGGTCTGTTTGTTATGATGGTCCTTTGGGGTCCCTTGATAAGCCAGGCTTTGGCCATTTTGTACTTTCCAGCCATTTTAATACTTCGTATGACCTTCCCCATCCCTTTTGAGAAAAGCATGCCCAGTAACAGACACATGAAGGCACATTGTAAACCATCTAACCAGTTAAAGTGATAAATTAACCCTGCCTTGACCAGCTGTGATAGCAAGCAGGGGGTGAAAAACACGGACTAACAGACCTGACTGATTTAAGGTTGCTTGATTTAAGCTTGTTTTTTCCTGCCTACATGAGATATACCAGATCTGAGAAATACATATTTTACTGATAATAAATGTTTGTTAGGGAGACATCTGCTTGTTTTGATGACCTCTAA
Source organism: Python bivittatus (assembly GCF_059951505.1). NCBI lineage: Eukaryota > Metazoa > Chordata > Lepidosauria > Squamata > Pythonidae > Python > Python bivittatus. The sequence continues at coordinate 22,518,750 of NW_028277074.1, forward strand.
GACCATATGATGCTTGCTTGAGACCGCATGTATAAAAACTGCTGGAACCTTTTGTTTGTGGTCGCTTGCTTTGGGAATGATTCCCAAGTGACCTCTTCTGCGCAGAATAAAGTTGCTCCTATCTCCACCCTTGGTATAATTCATTGGGCTACAGCACCCCAGGCAACGGACCCAGTATTCCTGGGACAACACCGTGGTTAGCCAACTAGCAGCCTGCTGGCCTGTGCGGCTCTGAGCATCACCCCTGAGAACCACTCCTAGGATGCTGCTGTGAGTGGTTTGTGGCTTTTGCCTTCCATTTAAGATTCATCTTGGTGATCACATAAGCTTGGCAGCCTGACCACATTGCAAATTAAAACGAGTCTGATACCAGCTTGGGTCTTAAAGCCAGGGATTTGTTTCCTTTCCTTCTCAGCAGATGTTACTGTCTTGTAGAAAAACATATTCTCCTTTCTGGGGCAGGGACAGGAGGTGAGCTTTGACAGACAGCTAGATCAGTAAATTTAGTCATCTGTCAAAACTCACTCTGGTTTGGTGCAAGTGTTGTATGCAGGTACCTTCAGAGGAAAGCTGATAATGAGCTTATATCAGCTGATATTCTCCTTTTGAACAGGGGTTTAACAGTATTATAGAATTGTGCTATTCTGGAATAGTGCTAAGCCTATCTATATCTCCTTGAACACACCTCTGCAAACAATTGGATGAAATCAGATTTGGTTTCGGGCATCTTTTGGAGATGGGTTTAATGGTATTCCAGAACAGTACAACACCCATCTTCAAAAGCAGCCCATACTGTCACCGTAGGGAGAGTTGTGCTCTGAAGCAGCAGAGAGAGGGCGCTCTCTCTCTCTCGATATATATTTTCCCCATCGCCACTGCCACATCCACCAATACCTTGTCAGCAGCAGTTCAGGCTGATTCTGGTCTCCGAACTGAGGATCTGGTAGATTCATGGGGAAAAGATAAGTCTGAAAGAACTAGATTCTTCTGTTTCCCAAAGCATAAGAGCTAGGGAAGACTGTACCCAGGATCTAATGGGAAGGGGTCTGCCCATAACAGCCTAAAGTGGCCAATGAGCACTGGGTTGATTCCACCCACTAGAGGGTCTCCTTAGTGCAAACGGTTGCTGAAGCACGTCAACTTTCACCCATAGCAAAATTCTTCCAGCTTGTTTGCCTGCTTAAAGGGGAAAACATGGCTTTAACATCAGAACAGCTAAGGACAATATGTAGACATGGAAGAAAAAAGAGGTTGCTGGAGAAATGTTCATGTTGTAAATTGATAGGTAAATAAGTAGATAGATAGATAGATAGATAGATAGATAGATAGATAGATAGATAGATAGATAGATAGATGACAGATAATTTTGCTTGTTCTAGAATGACAATATTCCTTAGCTGACAGCAAGCCTGGGGATTTGAAGGGTTGGGTCAGCATGCAAGGGTACATGAAGGGCTAGGCAAGGTAGGCACTCCTTATTTCCAGTTTCATTCAACACATGTAGGAAAACAAATTATCAAGGTTAAGTGTCCTCTTGTTCCTAGTTAGCAGTACCAGTCCTACTATCAACCAGGATACATTGAAGCTCTTCAGAAAACTAGGTTCCACACCAATTTTTCTATACAATAAACAACATTATCTGCTGGTGGGATAGAAGGGATACAGAAATGGGGAATATAGTTGTATATGACATACTTTTCTCATATTTATATCTCTACTTTTTCTTGCATGAGAAGGGGAAAAGTTACAATACATTTTTCCCAGATATGAGAATGTTAGCCTTGCAAGGTAGTCCAGACAAGAAGAACAACCAAGAGTATTAGCTGTATCTTTATGTAAGGTTACATTAACAGAATCTTGCAAGTCTGAAATTACAGGTGGTCCTCATTTAACAACCACTTGTTCAATCACCATTCAAATTTGCAATGTTGTTGAACAAGTGGTAGTTAGGACCGGTCCTTGGAGTTCCAGCCTCCCTGCAGTCATATGATCATGATTTCCAATATTCCCTGCTGGTTTCCCACAAGCAAATCAATGGGGAAGCCAGCAGGAAGTCGGAAGTTGCAGTCACATGAAGTCCTCACTCTATAACCCGCACAGTCCTTGCTTAACAATGGCAACTGGAACTGCTGGAACTGCTGTTGCTAAGCAGCATGGTCACATGATGTCATGCTTGACAACCACATTGCTTAGTGATGGCAATCCTGGTCCCAATTGCCGTCATAAACAGAGGACTACCTGTACCCCTCCTGTCCCTCACTTTTACTTTCCTGAAAACTAGGAAGGGTCCCTTCTATGATGCTTTCTCTGTCCCTCCTCCTTCGGACTCAAATTTCTTTTGTCAGACCATTGTCTAGGTTGCAACTCTTCCTTCTGTCTCCCATATGGCCAGTTGGCTACATAATGCTAGATAACTCACAACATGACTAAAAACACAAAAAGACAAAATAACAAAATAGCACCAATACAAATCTTTAAGATATTAAAAGCACAATTGTATAAAACACAACAAAATTATGCACTGCTAGCCCTAATAAAACAGAAGAACTTTACCAATGTCCACAAGGCTACGAATAAGCACCAAGACAAGGTGAAAAAGTGAAAGCATCTACGAACATCACATAGAGATAAGAAATTTCAGCTAGCAGTACAGTCTACTCAGATACAAACTTCAGAAATTCAATGGGACTGGTTCTCAAGTAAGTAAATATAGTAACTGAACCCTTAGCCCAATTTAATATTTGGCAAGAGATAAGGAAGAAACAGGATCCTAGGCCCTGTCTCAACACGGTACAATTTGCCAGATCTTGCCTTTTGGCACAAGCAGACTCTGTTTCTTGCCCCAAACTATTTGTTGAAAGTGGATCATGCATATTTGGTCAAGCACTCTGAAACAAAGAGAGTTTTAATATGAATATTTTCTTTGCAGTTCTCTTTAGCAACCAGTATTTTCCCAACAAACTGCAATGTTGAAAAGAAATCATGCTGCTGGTAAAATATAGCCTAAACCATTCTGTATATAGTTGTTCCCTAAGGGACTTGGCTTCGGTTCTTCTCACATCGAAAATCAAAGGAATGCCTCCCAGAGTAGAATCCTCTCCACATTGCCTGCTGGAAAGTTGTTCTTTGGCCCCAAAGAAAGCATTCATCTATTGATCCAGTGATCAGCATAGCTGCATACATAGGGTAAAAGATTACTATTACAGAAACAGATATTAGTAATAACTTGTTAACATCTTTAATCTGCTTTGAATAGTAGCATCATTTTATTTTCTTAAAGGCTTTACAAAAATGTTTGATTTCTTGATCATTATCACAGGAGCTGGCAGTAAGTTCTTTTTTGGATTTTCTGAATCAGCAACTAATAAGAGTGGCAGATGCTGGAGGCTCTAAGTAAATTGTAAAAGATAATTAAAACATACTGTGCAATTATTAGGGTATTTGATTTTTATCTTTTCCGGTTATTGTCCAAGAACTTGAAAGTTATTATTTTCCCATGTTTCTACTTAATATTAGTTCTACTGACAAAGTTTTAATCTGAGTGCTTTAACTTCTGGTGTCTTTTTGCAGCATTACTTCAAATGACTTTATAACAGCCATAAGGCCACAAAACAGTGATATAAAAGTAAGTGTGTGTGTGTGTGTGTGTGTGTGCGCACACATACATACATACACAAACACACACATACACACACACAAGTAGTAAGTATAAATAAATAAAGTATAAATATAGAGATATATAACAAGGAATAAGAATAAAATATAGAATATAATAGTACAGGGATAAAAGTACTATAATGATAGAATAGAATAAAATAACATAAAATACAGGTAAGGAAATGAGAATCAGATTCTTCAATTACTTGCAGCATTACTAATAGAAAGCTAGAACCATTCTTTAGTATCAAATAAAACATCTAACTGCCTTTCATTAAGTTGACACTTCAATCACAATTACTTTTTAAGAGAAGAATTGTGATGCTTGACATATACTCTAAGTGGCTTAAACAGTAATAATCTCAGAAAAGTCAATAATTCTCAGAAATGCTTTGAAAATGTCTGAAATCAAGAGTTTCATCTATGAAAGTAAAATCATTTATGTAGCTCTTAAAATCTGCTTTTTGGCTTTTAAATTTAAAGTCATTTGGAGCAGACAAGACATAACTTTGTAAGGGAACTGTCAATATCAGTTAATTTATATCAGAAAGTTAATTGTGTCCACATTTACGGAAAGCAAAGATAGCCATGAGAAAAATTCCTACATCCATAGTGAGACAACATTAGGCAAAGTCAGTGATATTCTATAAGTTTTTGAGTTCTTCAGCACTCTTCATCAGAAAAATGATAAAGTAAAATGGATATGGTGAGAGAAGTGACTGATAGTCCAGCCATGTCTCCATTTAGTTTCCTTCAGGCAGTCAGAAGACAATAAAAGCATACAAGCTGCTGGCCTCCTTTTCATTAGGTTTACAGTCTGTCCTTTCATCTCTTCAAATCCAATCATTCTCATACTGAGCATGGAAATCTGAAAAAGAGACTTACCTTCATTTCAGTATGGGTTCAACTGTACAGGCAAGAACCTTGCTCTATTCTGGAGAATGTATTTATTTATTGTGTGTGTGCATATACATGTACATGTACATATACATATACATACTGTCTTTTCTCTTGGAGCTCTAGAAGGCCTATATGGAGGTTTTCCTTGTTTTATTTCAGTCCCAAGTAGGCAGTTACTGGGCCCAAATTACCAAAGAGCTTCATGTTGACTGGGGACTTAAATTTGGGACACCCAGGAATTGTAGTCCAAGGCATAAGGAGCCTCTGGTAGGGAAAAAGCTGGACTAGATAAATATACAAACCAAGGTAACACACTCTTCAACTGACAGCATCTCACATGTAATTTAAATTATTGCATTAATTAGAATGCTACTTTATGTTTGATGGGGTAAACTTATATTCTTAAATCAGTTTCATTTTACTTAGTACTGTCTTCTTCTTCTATACGGTGATAATAGATTCCCATTTTAGTTGGCAATCTTGCCTAGAAAGATGCTTTTTATAGTTACAAACCCTTACAAATAAAACTAATTATGATTTTTTTAAAAATATGAACAGATTGCGATAGAAAGTATAGAAAATACTGTATAGTAATAAGACTGTTGGCAATTTATAATAAATATAGAAATTATCAACAATGATTTTGTAGGGTGTGACTCAATTTCATTTAATATTCCTAGTATAACACAAGGAAGTGATGCATCATAGCTGAACAATGCCAAATGTGGGCATATGAAAAACACTGGTGAAAAGAAAGAGATAGCGAAAATATATTTTAAAAATGTGCAGGTTTCCTCTGAAGGTCATCCAGTAACCTGCCTATGAAGTTGCAAACAAACATGCAATTAAAACAATCTTAAAAATATGCACTTACTAGGAACAACCCAACATACTTCTGAGCAAGCATGAATAATTAGCACAGTCCGAGCCCTAAGCGTCTAATCTAGATAAACACCTGTAAATTGATACATATATATTGATCTGTAAGTCCCACTGAATTCAGAGGGCTTCTTTTCAGATACGTGGATTCAGGAATGCAGCCTATGCTACTCACCATTATGGGCACTAATGACAGACCGCCTCAAAGCTATAGAAGGTTGTATGTGACCAGAGGGCCACAAGTGCCCATCCCTGATGCAGTAAAGTAAGCACATTTAATTTTTTTTCTCATTAAAGTTAGGGATCCTGCAACATGACTGTACTGTGTTATTTTTATGCATCTGTATATTTAAAAAGATATAAAATCATTAATTATTTTGCACAAAGACTTGAAAATAGAAAGCCACACTTTCTCTTCCATTCCTCAATCCTCTTGTCATGACATTTAATTTATTGGTATTCTCTCCCTAATATTGCCCCCTTTGCACTCATGGCAACATATAATACATTTCAGAACTTGTTTTTAGTGAATTTTAAATTATTGTTTTCCCTGCATTTTCATTCTTAAATACTAAAATTTCTAATATTCTCTTGGAAGGCTAATTGTAAAAGCATTTAGAACTTTGGACAAATTAATCTTCTTTCTAGATATAATAATAATAATCCAGGTAGAGATTGGAAAAAAATAAGTCTTTGTTTATTTCTTCAGCTCTCAACTTCACTTCCTTTTCCTATTTATTTGTTTCAGTGTTTGTTTCAGTATTTATTTGTTTCAGTGTTCAGCTGCTATTTGGAATGCAAAGAAGCAAAGATCTTACATAAAAATTAATAAAAGGCACTGAAAACCGTATTATCTGAAAAAGTATAATTTCAAAAATAAAAGTCCTATACACTTTTTTAAATATACAGAAGACTGTGTCAAAAAGAAACAGGACTCAGGACTCAGATTCAAAAAGAATGATGAAGATTTCTTTTACAAAAAGGTTCTAGGGCAAAAGGACAAACAATTCTCTTAACTGCCCCAGTCTGAAATCATGACCTCCCTCAAACAGAATTTACTGCAAGAGGATTCCCTGTAAAATTAGAAACGAGATATCCAGATATTTCTGAAAGTAAACTCCAAACATTCCTCTCATTAGTCATGCTGACTTGCTGTGCTAGGGCTGTGGTTTGACAACATTTGGAGTGTCATAAATTCTCTCTCTACTTGAAAAGACTTTTTAAATATTATTTAAAATTGCTTTAAAATGACAGCATGACCTTGCTTTTGTACACCAGTGCTCAAACAATCCTTCATAAAGCCACAAAAAATTGTTTAACAAGGGAAGATGCTGTCTAGATATAGACTGAGAATGCCTTTGGATTTCATTAACGAAGTGTTGGAGAAAGCTAATCTCTCTTTGTAAGAGTGTTTCTGGCCATGACGAATCCAGCCTGAGCAAAAACTAGTGAAGCAGGTTTACAACTTTAACAGAAAGAAGGTTTATTTAAGGAAATGCATGGAGGGGAGCCAGTTTGGTGTAGTGGTTAAAGCCCTAGGCTAGAACTCAGGAGATTGTAAATTCTAGTTCTGCCTTGGACACAAAGCCAGCTGGGTGAGCTTGGGCCACTCACTCTCTCTCACTCTGCCTAGAAAGCAGGCAAGGGCAAACCACTTCTGAAATCCTTCCAAGAAAATTGCAGGGACTTCTCCAGGAAGTTGCCAGTAATCAAAAACGGACTCAAAAGCACACACACACAAATGGAGGGGAAAGGCAGAAAGAAGATCCTGAGATCAGCAGTCTCATAGACCAAAAGCAGGCAGTCTGTAAAAAAAAGAGGGGGACATAGGGTAAATGCTTAATTCTCTACCTACACCCCACTGGTCTTTGAGGTCAGTAGGTTGTAAGTGCTGAAAAATCAGTGCTACTAAGTCACTTTCAACACAAAGACAATCAGCCTGTATATTGGGTTGGTGGAAGTCATTCATCTCACTGCAAAGTGCTGTTGCCCAGATTCTTCCAAATCTGGCTGTACCCATCATGAAATGAAAGCCAGTAGTGATATCTGCCTTTCATTAATTTATACATGCTTGAGATTTTACCTGGCTAGGAAGATTTATTGAACATTATTCTACTGGGTTAGGTGATATGGCCTTTGATAATCTTTTAAAGAATCAAAACTCACGAGCAAACTCTCAAACATAGTTTGAGTGTGTGATTGCCATAATCCCAGAAGGTGGATTATGTGTAGTGGATACATGTCATGGCTTTGGGAAGCTTCAGTGAGCTTCAATGCTTTCAGCAAAGCACCCCTCTGAAGCTGCCTTGTGGAGCAATACACGCCCCGCCCCCCCCCCCCAAACAGGCTTCTAACAACAGAGCAGCCACTGGATCAAATTCCAAGGTCTTTCTAGCAATTCAAGTCATCAGCTCCATGACATGAATTGCAAAGCTAAGCTGCCTCACAGGGGCCTAAGCCATGAACATGAGGATGCAATACCACAGCTGAAATTGTAATTGTAGCACCACTTTGTCAGCAATATGACTTGCATAGGACACAGCAGGATTGATCAAACTGTGGTAATGTATTCAGTGCCAGCCCCAAATTCCAAAGCAACATGTAGAGGCTGATTTGTGTGTGTGTGTGTGTGTGTGTGTGTGTGTGTGTGGTAATATATAATAATTATACCATGGTACTATGGAAATTAATTGTGAAAGTAATGAAAAATTTGGAACATACAAAACTGTTTTCTATTTTTAGATAATAGATAGTACATGATGTAATTCCTTTGCCTTGCAATATCCCTAAGTGCATTTTGGTAGCAATGAGCATATTTTATACTGCACAGTAGCCTACATGGAGGTGACTCATATATTGATTTTTCAGAGATTCTGTGGTAAGTGAATCATATTGTAGGAAACCCAAGCTCTGTTTTCAAGGAAAAAAAAACATTTTGAAATGCAGAAGACATTTCAGGATTACATTACCTGGATTTCTAGAGGGAAGAGGGAAAGAACAAAGGGAAGAATTTCACAATGAATGAAAACTGGGAAAAAGTGAACATTATTTTTGTATTTTTAAACATTAATCTGGTGTGTGTGTGTTTAGATGTATATTCTGCTCTGATATATCCTAGCGTGGGCACTGAACATAAGGAATAAAATATATCCATAATTATGAAGACAAACGTGCAAAGTGTGCAAAGGATAAGCCAGCTACTTGTAAAGTAACTTCTTGTGTACAAAATATTTAATAGTCAAGTTGTACTCACAACGCAATATTTATGACTCCAAAATGCTGAAGACTTAATGCAAGCTATTTCAAACTTGCTGTTATGTTTGGTGGAAGTAGTCCACCAAGTAGTGTCTGGGAATCATAGAGTTGAAGGGGGACACAAAGATCATATAGTCAAACACCTCTTCAGTGCAGGATCCACTAGAACAGGGTTCCTCAACCTTAGCAACTTTAAGATAGGTGGAATTCCCCAGCCAGCCATTCTGGGAGTTGAAGTCCACCCATCTTAAAGTTGCTGAGGTTGAGGAACCCTGCACTAGAATATCTTTGATCATTTAGCTTCAGTTTGAACATCTCTAGTGAAGGAGAACTCATGTATGCAGCAACCTGTTGCACTGGTACAATCATAAAGTTCTTCCTGAAACCTAGCCCGAACATACTTTCTTAGAGTTTTAAACTACTGGTTCTAGTCGTGTCTTCCAGGGCAATAGAAAATTACTCCACTCTTTCTGTGTAACAATCCTTCAGACAACTTGTTGTTTAGTCGTTAAGTCGTGTCCGACTCTTCGTGACCCCATGAACCATATTGCGCCAGGCCTTCCTGTCCTTCACTGCCTCCCTGAGTTTGCTCAGTTTCATGCTCATTGCTTCAGTGATGCTATCTAACCATCTCATCCTCTGCCATCCTCTTCTCCTTTTGCCTTCAATCTTTCCCAGCATCAGGGTCTTCTCCAAAGAGATCTCTCTTCGCATTAGGTGGCCAAAATATCTGAGCTTGAGCTTCATTATCGATCCTTCCAATGAGCAATCAGGGTTGATTTCCTTTAAGATTGACTGGTTTGACCTCCTAGCAGTCCAGGGAACTCTTAAGAGTCTTCTCCAGCACCACAGTTCAAAGGCATCAATTCTTCGGCGCTCGGCCTTTTTTATGGTCCAGCTCTCACAGCCATACATTACTACTGGAAAAACCATAGCTTTGACTATGCGGATCTTTGTCGGCAAGGTGACGTCTCTGCTTTTTAATATGCTATCTAGGCTTGCCATAGCTTTCCTCCCAAGGAGCAAGCGTCTTTTAATTTCATGGCTGCAGTCTCCGTCTGCGGTGATCTTGGAGCCCAAATAAATGAAGTCTGTTACTGCTTCCATTTCTACCCTTTCTATTTGCCAGGAATTGATGGGTCCAGATGCCATGATCTTAGTTTTTTTAATGTTGAGTTTCAAGCCAGCTTTTGCACTCTCCTCTTTCACCCTCATCAAGAGGCTCTTTAGTTCTTCTTCACTTTCTGCCATTAGGGTGGTATCGTCCGCATATCTGAGGTTGTTGATGATTCTCCCTGCAATCTTAATTCCGGCTTGTGATTCTTCCAGCCTGGCATTTCTCATGATGTACTCTGCATATAGGTTAAATAAGCAGGGTGACAGTATACAGCCTTGTCGTACACCTTTCCCTATTTTGAACCAATCGGTTGTTCCGTGACCGGTTCTAACTGTTGCTTCTTGGCCCGCATACAGATTTCTCAGGAGACAGGTAAGGTGGTCTGGTATTCCCATCTCTTTAAGAATTTGCCACAGTTTGTTGTGATCCACACAATCAAAGGCTTTTGCATAGTCAATGAAGCAGAAGTAGATATTTTTCTGGAACTCTCGTGCTTTCTCCATGATCCAGCGAATGTTGGCGATTTGATCTCTAGTTCCTCTGCCTCTTCGAAACCCAGCTTGTACATCCGGTAGTTCTCGGTTCATATATTGCTGAAGCCTAGCTTGTAGGATTTTGAGCATAACCTTGCTAGCATGTGAAATGAGTGCAATTGTGCGATAGTTTGAGCATTCTTTGGCGTTGCCCTTCTTTGGAATTGGAACGTAAACTGACCTTTTCCAATCCCGTGGCCACTGTTTCGTTTTCCAAACTTGCTGGCATATTGAGTGCAGCACTTTAACACCATCATCTTTTAGTATTTTAAATAACTCAGCTGGAATCCTGTCATCTCCACTAGCTTTGTTGTTAGCAATGCTTCCTAAGGCCCACTTGACTTCACTCTCTAGGATGTCTGGCTCAAGGTCAGTGATCACACCAGCGTGGACATCAGGGACATTAAGATCTTTCTTGTATAGTTCTTCTGTGTATTCTTGCCACCTCTTCTTAATCTCTTCTGCTTCTGTTAGGTCCCTGCCTTTTTTGTCCTTTATCATGCCCATCTTTGCACTAAACGTTCCTTTCATATCTCCAATTTTCTTGAAGAGATCTCTAGTCTTCCCCATTCTATTGTTTTCCTCAATTTTTTTGCATTGTTCATTTAAGAAGGCCTTCTTATCTCTCCTGGCTATTCTCTGGAAATCTGCATTCAGCTGCTTATATCTTTCCCTTTCACCCTTGCTTTTCGCATTCCTTCTTTCCACAGCTATTTGTAAAGCCTCATCAGACAGCCATTTTGCTTTCTTGCATTTCTTTTTCTTTGGGATGGTTTTACTTGCTGCCTCCTGTACAATGTTACGGACCTCCGTCCATAGTTCTTCAGGCACTCTGTCTACCAAATCTAATCCTCTAAATCTATTCATCACCTTCACTGTGTACTCACAAAGAATATGATCTAAGTCATACCTGAGTGGTCTAGTGGTTTTCCCTACATTCTTCAATTTAAGCCTAAATTTTGCAGTAAGAAGCTCATGATCTGAGCCACAGTCAGCTCCTGGTCTTGTTTTTGCTGTCTGTATAGAGCTTCTCCATCTTTGGCTGCAAAGTATATAATCAATCTGGTTTTGGTATTGACCATCTGGTGATGTCCATGTGTAGAGTCGTCTCTTGTGTTGTTGGAAAAGAGTGTTTGCTATGACTAGCTTGTTCTCTTGACAGAACTCTATTAGCCTTTGCCCTGCTTCATTTTGTACTCTAAGGCCAAATTTGCCTGTTATTCCGATTACTCCTTGACTTCCTACTTTAGCATTCCAATCCCCTATGATGAAAAGGACATCTTTTTTTGGTGCTAGTTCTAGAAGGTGTTGTAGGTCTTCATAGAAGCGGTCAACTTCAGCTTCTTCAGCATCAGTGGTTGGGGCATAGACTTGGATGACTGTGATATTGAATGGTTTGCCTTGGATACGCACTGAGATCATTCTGTCGTTTTTGAGGTTGTACCCCATTACTGCCTTTCCCACTCTCTTATTCACTATGAGTGCAACTCCATTTCTTCTAAGGGTTTCTTGCCCACAGTAGTAGATATAATGGTCACCCGAATTAAATTCACCCATTCCCGTCCATTTCAGTTCGCTGATTCCCAAGATGTCGACGTTCAATCTTGTCATCTCATGTTTGACCACATCCAGCTTGCCTTGGTTCATAGATCTTACATTCCAGGTACCTATACAATATTGTTCTTTACAGCATCGGACCTTCTTTTCGCTTCCAGATACATCCACAGCTGAACGTCCTTTCGGCTTTGGCCCAGCCGCTTCACTCTTTCTGGAGCTACTTGGAAATGCCCTCCGCTCTTCCCCAGTAGCATATTGGACACCTTCCGACCTGAGGGGCTCATCTTCTGGCATCATATCTTTTAGCCTTTTAACATTGTCCATGGGGTTTTCTTGGCAAGGATACTGGAGTGGGTTGCCATTTCCTTCTCCAGTGGACCACATTTTGTCAGAACTCTCTGTCATGACCTGTCCGTCTTGGGTGGCCCTGCACGGTATAGCTCATGGCTTCATTGAGTTACGCAAGCCCCTTCGCCACGACAAGGCAGTGATCCATGAAGGGGTTCAGACAACTGGACATTGCTTACTCATCTCTTCTGTAAGCTAAACATACCCAGATCCTTTAATCACTCCTTATACATGGATTTCAGACGCTTCATCATCATGGTAGCCTTCTTCTGAACTTGCTCCAAGTTGTCACATGGTCTAAATGGGATCTGACTACAACAGAGTAGAATAATTTCCTGTGATCTTGATTCTGTTTCTGTTAATATACCCCAAGTTGGCATTTGCCTTTTTAGCAGCTTTATTACACTGCTGGATCACGTTTAATTTGTGGTCAACAAGGATACCTTTCACACCTACTACTGCCAAGGCAGGTTTTCCTAGTCCTATACTTGGGCCTCACATTTTTCCTACCCAGGTGCAGAACTTGTTTCTCCTTGCTGAATTCACCCACTGCTCAAGCCTGTTTAGTTCTTTTTTAATCTTCTTTTTCATCTAATATTAGCTACTGCTCCCAGTTTTGTATAATCTGCGAAGTTTGTAGGTATCTCCTCAATTCCCTCATCCAAGTCATTGATAAAATATGTTGAACAGCACAGGGCCCAGGACACAGTCCTATGGTACTCCACTATATACTTCCCTCCAAGTTGAAGGGGCACCCTTATTAAACACTCTTTGGGTACAGTCATTCAGCCAACTGTGAGTTGGAAGGGACCTAAGAGATCATCAATTCCAAGCCCCTGCCCACTGCAGGATTCACTGCACCATCCCTGATAGATGACTATTCAGTCTCTGTTTGAAAACCTCCAATGAAGGGGAAGAAACCACACCATGCAGTAACCTATTCCACAGATCAACAGCTCTTACCATCACAAAGTTCTTCCAAATGTCTAATCTGTATCTACGTCTTTGGAGTTTCATCCCATTAGTTCTAGTCTTACCCTCTGGAGCAAGTGAGAATAAGTCCAAGCCCTCTACAATGTAGCAGCCTTTCAAGTATTTGAAGACAGCTATCATGTCCCCTCTCAACTTTCTCTTCTGCAAGGTAAACATACTAGGACTTTTAATCACTCCTCATACGACATTGTGTCCAGTTCTTTTATCATCTTGGTAGCCCTTCTCTGTACTTGCTCCAGTTTATTAATATCCTTTTTAAATAGGTGTATATAGAACTGAACACAATACTTCCAGGTGAGGTCTGACCAAGGCGGAGTAGAGTGGGATTACTTCCCACATTCTGTACATTATGTACCTCTTGATGTTGTTGGCCTTTTTTGCAGCTGCATTACACTGTAATCAATGAAAATTATTTTGTCTTTATCTCACCAACAACTGTATTCCATTTTGAGAGATCCATGAGTGGAACTCTGCTGATGAAGCCACTTAGCAGTGGAATGTTTTCTGCAGTGTTCAGATATATTTGTAACAGGAGTCAGTATATCTTCATTTCCCAAAGCAATGGAGGTGTTAGCATCATTTAGGGTCTCTCCTTTGAAAGAGTAAGGAGCATTGTACTGCACCCCAAGGTTATTTTCTCATATATTAAGGATCATCCACTGCACTTATAAAACAATGTTTCGTTTATTTTTAGTAGCTTATATAGCATGTGTTTGTAAAGATGCCAACATAATATTGCTCTACTACATGTGTCCCTGGACTCCTCAAATAAAGTGTGAGATATTAAAATAATGCACTGATTCAGAACAGGAAACAACTGAGGAAGTTCTAATGTAGTCATTATGACTTACTCTCCTTTCTATCACTTCTTTAGACTTTCAAGTAACAATGATAGTACAGCCCACATGAAGATAAACAGATACAGCATTAGGGAAGTAAGCACCAGTGCTGTAATCTTCCTTCAACTGGTTTTTTTCTTACATTAGTGCTGCTGGTGCACAATTGCATACATGATTCACTGTGGCTAGTTGTTAACATCCCTGATTAACACTGTTAACATCCACACATCAATTTGTAAGATAACTTATCAATCATAAGCAGCAATACAGCAAGGAATCTACCCTAAGGATAACCTCTGCAATTTACATCTTAAATGTCAGAGTACCACCACCTAGGAATAACACTAGTGCCATATTTCATAGGAAGCCACCCTAAATCTTCCAAACTCACAAGCAGCAAGGATACCTTCCCTCCAAAGATACTTTATGCCTTAAAAATATCAGGCAAACAATTCTGCCCATAAATGAATTCCCCACTCCACCCCAACATAAACAATCTCCCAGAGGGATTAATCAAATTGAATTCATTCCACTTCGCTATTTACAGGGCTGAAACACAGAACTTGTTTGGAGTACTGATCTAAATTTGGGAACTTACTGTTCTTCTGAAAATGTACATAGTGGTTCTGTCACCAGAAAAAACTGTCTAATATGTATAAAAGTACTTTGAATGTATGGATGGATAAACAGTTGGAAAAAACTCAAGGAACTTTGTTTTTATATATGATAACAGCAGCAAGGCTTTTATATGCACAGTGGTGGAAAGATAAGACATGACCTACAGTGGAGGAATGGATGGTGAAGATGATGGAGTGGCTGAGATGGCAAAATTAACGGCTTTGATTTGAAATAAGACATTGTGTAATTTTAATGCTAACTGAAAATCTTTTTGGGACTTTTTGCAGGAAACAGAAAAAATGAAATTACATTGTATGGATTTGATGATTAGAAATAATATGGGCTAACAGAAATAATGGAAGTTATGTTTTAAATTTAGAGTAAGAGTTTGATGTATATTGTTACTTATATCTGTTGCAAGGAGGGTTGGAAGTCAATATTTGTTTTTGTTTTTTTGTCTTTTTCTTTTCTGCACTTTTGATCTTTACTATTTTCTTTTTCCTCAGTTTTCTTCTCTTTCTTCTTATTCTTTCTCTTAATATTAGTTCTTGTTAGTTTTTACTGTTCTTTTTTTTTTTTTAAGATAATAGTTATATAAAAAAGAATAACTGCAGCATGACCTACATTTGCCACAGTGCTGAGGGAAGATGCAGAACACGAGCGTCAAATCATCTCTGACCCCCGCCCTCCTCCCCCCCGTTACTTTTTATTTTGGAAACCTTATCCCTGATTTCTGCCACTTGGGTCCGAAAGTGTCGGCTTCAGGCTACCGTCGCGCCCCTTCCCTTTCGCCGAACCCGGCCAAAGTGGGGGCGGGGCGGGGCGGGGCGGGGGAAGCGCTTCCAAGCCGATCTAAAGCGGAGCGAAGCGACGAGAGGCTGAGGGAAAACAAGAGCACGTTTACCCTAAAAAAACAAGCTCCGCCCCCTGCAGCTCCTCAGCCAATAGGGAACAAGAGAGAGCCGCGGGAGAGCCAGTAGGATGCCGAGATAGAGCCGCCCGCGTGAGGCAGCTGCCGGTATCTCGACCGGGGCCGCTTGCCTTTGCTTTCCCAGTGCCGGTTTCAGTAGCCGATCGATCTTGGCTCGCTGCGGGCGCTGTTGCCGCCGCCGCCGCGCTTCTGTTGCTGCTGCGGATTCCTCTCCTTCCCTCCCACCCTCTCCTTCCTTCCCTTTTTGTTTCTCCCCCTTCTCCTGCCGTGATCGCAGCCTCTCCGCTGGGGCACATGGCATGTCTGATGGCAGCTTTCTCCGTGGGTGCCGTTCTGGTAAGTAGATGCTTTGGGCGTCTCTCTCTCCCCGCCTTCCTGTATAAGGCGCAGCGTCGGAGCATCTCGAAACTGGAGCCATTCCTCTGATAATCATAGCAGGATCTTACCCTGCACACCTTTGCGGTAGGCATTTTGAATGCCCCCGGAGGAAGCCAGGAGCTCGAAAGTCGTGGGAGGAATTAAAAACGCAAAAGGCTGCAATTTGGGGACCTGGCAGAAAGTGTCGCTTGAGTCCGAAGGCGTGCGGAACTCCTCCTGCCCCAACTTTCCGCGCCGGGGTTCTTTGGTCCCGGTGTCCCCCCGGCCTGTTGGAACCGGACGCTTGGTCCAGCTTCCGAGAGCGGGTCCCTGGTTCTCAGCCGAGGGCTTAGAAGCCCCGGGGGGGGGGCAGGGGGCGAGTTCGAAGCGCGGAGTTCACGCAGGTGCAGGCTAGCGAGGGAAAGGACGCCGCTCTTTCCCCTCTAGAAGGGACCACCGGGAGAGCCTGCACGGAGCGGGGTAGCGGCTGCTTCCCGCATCTGACTCTTCTCGCCGCGGTTCAGTCCTCGATCTAATTGGAGGGTCAGAAGAGGGATCCTTCCCCGTTCCTCTTGCCTGATTTCCCGGCACGCAAATCGTTGTGGTAAGCGAACGCCTCTCCCCTTTTGCCCGATGTTTTCTGTCTCTGGCTTGCGTGCTTTTTGAACGCATAGTTGACACGGAAATGTCTAATAACGTCAGTCACAAGACTGTGTACTGTAAGTTTCGAAACGTAGATCCAATAATGTAATTTATTGACCATTGGCTTGGCGGCAGATTCTCTCACTTCGGGGCTTTGAAAGCCTCCAAAGTTATTTAGGACTGTAATGGATTGTAACAAAATGGAGTGATTAGACTTGAGAGGTTTATGTTTATTTTTTCTCGGCGCGGGGGGGGGGGAAGGGCGTCATTTACATCATCCTGTATTTGAAGTCAGCTGCGTGGAGCAGGCTTTGACCGAAAGTTACCTCAGTGTTGCGCTCATTAAAAAAAATGGAGGGGGGAAATAGGATGGTCTTCTGAGCATGCTCAGACTTTCACGGACGCATCCTGTGATTCGAAAACACTTCTGCTGAAGCACAACAACCTTGGTATAAACGGAGCAAGAGAGTCGATTTTCTTAAAAGTAATTGTTCTTAGTTGGAGGATAAACGTTTTTCATAATCGAAGACATCTGCTGGATAAGGAATGGATTTACGGTTACTGTTGTGTAACAGGATTTAATACCCCCCCCCCCCAAGTAAAGAAATCTGGATTTAAAAAGCTATAGGAAAGTGGAATGAGCATTAAAGCAGAGATAGGTTACCTAAACTGAGATGGAGAACATGTGTTTTATGCTATGTAATGCATGCAGTTAGACATATATAATTATAAGTTAGACATGCATACTGTCAAGTCTCTTCATTACACAGTTTGAAATGACTGGCTCTTTCTGCATTATCCAAGACTGAACTGTTAGATTTTTCTATGAATTCTCATTTCCCAAAATAATAAGCGTCTTAACATGACTATGGTCTTTGAACTTACCATTCTTACGAAGAGATTCCCTGCCTCACACTCAATAAAACTGTTACATTTGGTAGGTGCAGATAAAGATTTAAAAGGAAATAATAATAATGTATTCAATTTATATGCTCCCTGGCTCTCAGTGACTCTGGGTGGGTTACAACTGTTAAAAAATTTAAGAACAAAAAACAACACAAAAACAGCACAAGACAAAACAATGATGGCAAAGAAAAGGGGGGAACAAAAAGGAAGAAAGGGGCATCAGTCATCCTTGCCAAAGGCCTGAGTGAAGAGCCACATCTACAGGGCCCTTCAAAATACCAGTAGGGTGGGAGCCATTCGAATTTTGGGGGAAACCTCATTCCAGAGGGCAGGGGTCCAGATGGCATTGTCAATGAAACCCAGAGCATGGCAACCCTGCAGGATCAAACTGGCCAGGCAGACACTATGGGAGATGGGTGGTCCCTCAAGTAACCAGGCCCTATGCCATGTAGGGCTTTATTGGTGGTGACCAGCACCTTGAATCACACTCAGAAGCGAAAATTAATTATTACTGATAATTTTGTCATCTGAAGTTTTAAATTAAATTTCTGAATTCCTGTCCAACTTGCATGTTTCTCTTCCCCTCTGCACTGCAAAAGAACTATCTAAACAATATAACAGAATTACACATCACAATGATGTGCTTTGAGCTAAGCCTACCTTTTTAGAATGGAAAGTGCTTCTCCAAGTTAGAAAGCAGTTTCCCACATTTGTGATCTCATAACATGACAATACTTGTGTTTCAGGCCAAGGCACAGAGCATGAAGTAAAGAAGCGTCTGTGTGGGTGTGCGTGCACAAACAATTGATTATATTTCTCCTTTTTTTGGAATGGGATGAGAGGATTTTTGTACTGCAGGACCTGTAGCAGCTGAAGGCAGGGCGTCTTCCCTCTTTGTTCTTAATGTTGCAAGGTCAGCAGAAGAGAAGGCAGTAACAGCTTATCTTCAAAGACAGTAACAGCTTATCTTCAAATCTCTTTTGAGGGACTAGAGAGTAGAAATGGTGGTGGGGTGAAAGTAGTCTAAGTAATCCAGTAGCTTGAAGGTGTGTTTGAATTGGATAGCTCTCTCTTCAGTTCCTGCTTTGTGAAATCTGTGTTTATGGTCTTAAATACAAGCATATGTTGGAGCTAAAAATGACATAGTCCTGAGAATACCATGGATAGCCAAGAAGACAAATGAATCATAGATCAAATCAATTCAGAGTTCTCATTCGGGGCATGAATGACCAGGGTCATATTTTGGACACATTACAGTACGCGAAGACCCAGCTCTCTTGAGAAGTCTGCAATGCTGGGAAAGGTAGAAGGCAAGAGAAAAAGATGACCAACAGCAAGGTGGAGGGACTCAATTGCAGCAGTGATGAGTACACCATTAGAAGACCTGCAGGGCTTCCTTGGGGGACAGATCATTCTAGAGAAAATCTGTGTGGTCACTAAAAGTCGACACCAACTTGATGACACATAATCAAATACAGACATTCAGATATTTGAAATTGGCATAAAGTGTATACATCAATGCCACAAATATTACGCATACCTAGAATAGCTACAAGCCTGTAAGTCATTAATATCTGGTACCAATGTATATGGCTGGAGTCCAAGTTATAAGCTCCCTCCTAGATCTATCATCCCTAGTTGCAGAAAACCAGAAGATGGCCTTGAAGCAAATATTCAGAAATGATTGTGTAAACAAAGAGGGCAGTCCTGGGAAGGGAATAGTTTTAAGAAGAGACTCAGACTGACTCCTCCCTGACTTACTGGGATATAAGAGGGAGGGGAGGAGAAGCACAATCAGCCTTGCAAGATTCTGTTTTTCTAGCCTATTCCAGGAAAATATAGTTCTGTGAAAGTCTGTTTCCTGACCTGGCCTACCTCAAAGGGCTGACACTAGTTCATGTCAAGGCATTTCTCTTGGCTCCTTAACTACTTCACTATGTTGTTAAAGATGCCATATAAGTGGGAAACAAAGAACAACCTGTTTCTCCCTGGTTCCCTGGACAGGTTACTGATTGAATAGCTACTTAAACATTGCCCACTGTTATGTGCCAACTGATGAAAATGTGAAGAGACACATTGCCAGCATAGGTACACTGTCATTCTACACATAATATGCGCGCAAGATGGACTGCTTAAGTTTTGCCAATTTTCTTACCCTAGCAGTCCCCATACCTCCTGAAAAGTTGTTCATGAGAGTTTGGAAGAATATGAATTACACAGAAGGCTATTTTATAGACTGAAGAAATAGTAGAAATCTGGTACCCTATTTAGCTTAAGTAAAAGGGCTTTCTATTATCTCTGAGATACTGATACAACCGAAGCAATTTCTGCTCTGTTCTTTCATCCTGGAATCTCCCTTTGACTATTCCCTTGATGTTGTTTTTATTGAAGTATGACCACCCACAGAATGGCCTGATATGTGTACCTCCATAGATTATTGAGTATTTCTACATTTGCTTACCTTTGCCATAGGTCTTTTGCTCATTATCAATTTATAGCATCTTCATACCATCACCCAAATGTACAAGTATGATATATAACATCATTCCTATCATGTTGGCACAACACTGATTGGATGACTCTGGAAGGGTTCTCTAAGCCACTAGTTCAGAAATGACCTCAGAGGACTTTTAAACAAAAAACATTTCATCAGTTAAAAACATGAATCAAAACATTTCAATGACATATAGACGGTCTTTTCCAAACTAGTACCCATCATACATATTGGATTACAACTCACACAGTCTCTAAAATAGTGCAGTAGTAGATATAATCCATGTTGTTGGCTGGCAAATAGCACTTGCTATTGCTAAGTTAACCCTTAAGAACAGCAACCACTTCCTAGCTCTGAAACTGATTCAGTAATTTGGACCAAATATTGTACAGGTAGTCCCTGAGTTAAGAATGCCCGATTTACGGATGACCCATAGTTAAGAACAGAGCCTATTGTAGCAAAATTTGAGTTAAATACACAATTGTTCAAGTTCATTACACATTATGCAGTTATTTTACAATAATACTGTTCCAACTTACATACAAATTCGACTTAAGGACAGACCATGGGAATGGAACTCGTTCTTAAACTGGGGACTACCTGTACAGTGGAATGGTCTTTTGATGTCCTGCTCTGATGCTTGATCAGTACATTCTAGCCTACCTTGTTGTGATGGTGCTTACCCAGCAGCTTATCACTGGAAACCAAGAATGTCATCTATATAAATGGCAGGATTCACATATTGGTCTGGATGGGTTCTAGTATGGAGAATTGGATCTATTGAAGGGAAAGTTATTAATCAGAAAATAAGTCTGACAATACACAAACCAAGGAAGTGTAGTCTGTAACCAGACAAAGGAAGGATAATGAAGCATTCTCCACTTGGTTTTTCTTCAAAAAACCACCAAGATACAGGATGATATTTTGTGAAATCAGTGTGCACTCAGGGCCTAAGATTTTATTTGGACATAGAGTCAGCCATTGGCTGACAAAAGTATGCTTTGAGATTTTGCAAATGGGCTCCTTGCAAAGTTGGGAGTCTCCCTGTTGTGGGAATGACAATCTAGTTGCATCCAGTTTTGACTGCAGCAGTTTGCTAGGTGAAAGCTCTCTTTTTTATTAGTTGTATGAAAAGCATGCATTACAGAGGTGTTTGGGAACGGATTGAGCTGCCTGAGACAGTGAGTAAATTGGCAGAACAAATAAAAATAGCAAGTACAAAGGGGGAAAAATAAAGATATATTAGTTTCTTATTAGGAGTTGCTGCAGGTGGGGTAAAAAAAGTCAAGACAAACAAAGAAGACATCAAGTTTGAATCACTCGAGCTGCTGCTGTTCAGTGCAGAAAAATTTTGAGAAAGATAAATGAATAGTTTTCAGCATTCCTAAACACTGGGTAAACATTTGGCCTTGCCAGCTATAATACTACAAGGTCTGTCTCCACAAGTTAAGTTTGATGTCTCGTATCCTAACAAATTGTGCCTGACTCGGAGGATCTAATCCTAAACAGGTTTATGTAGAACTTTCATACACAAAGTTAAGATTCCGGAGCCAGAAGAAAGAGGACTTGAAAGAACATAAATAGTGCATGGCTCTTGCAAGTGTCAAATGATCACACATTGTGACCTGAAATGAAAGTGATAATTTTAGCCAACTTTACTGAGAATTTTTCCAATCTTTATATAAATAACCATTTGGATAAATGTTAATTTTGTAGCCTTCCTGCATTACAAGCACATTGAGAAAAATGAATTAATTATGCTTGGGTATTTGCCTTCTCTGTCAAAATACAGCCAGGACTACTTTTAAGTGCATTGTTATAGACATCAGTTCAGATTTATCTTTCGTGTCTAGCCTAGCCTTAGCAATAGATTGTTTGTTGTAAGCTTTCCACATCAACTGTACTAATAGAAATTGTTACTAGCCATTGCCTGGATTATACCGTGGCTGTGGATACTCACTCAGTTATGATGCAGCATATTAGAATAAGCTGTAACAGAGATTGGCTCACATGTTACCATCTCCTCCCCTAGCATGGCCACAAAGAAAAATGGGAAACTTTTGCTCATGATATTTGGGCTCAGACAATATGCAGTTAGTCTTATGGGCAGATTTGCCCATCCCCAGTCATATTTTCTTTTAAAATAACAATGTCAGCAGAACATTAGTAGAGTTCCCCCGCCCCCCAATACTATGAGACAATATTCTGAGGCAGATGTGTAGTAACTGTATTTTGATATGGGAGGGAGGGAGGGAGGGAGGGAGGGAAGGAAGGAAGGAAGGAAGGAAGGAAGGAAGGAAGGAAGGAAAACTATGCTTTATTTTTCCCCTTCTTGTGTTCTAGAATGCCAGTAATTCTTCATCTGCTATGCCTGAGCCAAAGTCAATATGTGTTTCAGTAGATGAGGTGGTCTCTGGTGGTACAGACACACAAGAGGTTCATTTGCTCAGTGGCCATTTAAAGAAGATGGACAATGTTTTGACAGAAGCCCATCATTTCTCCTACCTTCCTCGGAGACCAGCTGTGAACATTGAGTTTAAAGATCTCTCCTATGCTATACCAGAAGGACCCTGGTGGAACAAGAAGGGTAAGCTAGGATGAATGTTTATGTAATTTACATCCTGGTAATACACCAACAGTAGCAAAGACAGTGAATTGTTGGTTTGCACATCACAGCATATTGTAGCTTAATCTTAGCTCACTGTGAGTGTGAATTCAGTGTATGTAATTTGTGAATTCAGTGTATGTAATTTATGAATTCAGTGTATGTAATTTATGAATGAAACTAGGTCATATAACTTGCTGGAAGATCATAGTTAACAAACCATGCCTAGTGTGATGTGAACTGTTAGATGTGAGGTTAACATTAAGCCTTTAACGATGTAGGACTCCTGTTTCTCACATTGAGATGTTTCTCACAGTTGGTTGCACTCTTTAAACATCTGTTAAAATAATATCAATTAAAAAAAAAAAAAAGTCAAATCCTCCCATATCAGGTACAAAGTCCCCAAAATGAAACATCACCAGACTACTTTTTAAACTGTAACTAGATATTTTGTTAATCAAAACTTTGAAAATATGACATCAACATTATTAGATGCTATTTATACAATATTAAAAGTACCATAGTTACAAACAGTCAAAATCAATAATTCAACCATTCTGGACTGCTACAGTTATACATTATGTTTTACGTTTTGTGATGTGTATTCTGCCAGGAAGGAAGAAGACATACATGGGATTCCCATTAGTCAATAAATCTATTGAGATAATTACTCTAGAGAAAAAATGGAAACTCTTGAGGCTAATGTCCCATATTTATTATGAAGCAATTAGAGTTTCACTTGGGTCTTTGGGCCTGGCTGTATGATATCACTTGTTTGCTTTATACTTTCAGAGCATACTGATGTACAGAATTTTAGAATGGCTGATGTGTAATTCTTTAGAAAATTCTCTTCTTCTGTAGTCTACTAAAATGCTGCTTCCCTTCTCCCCACCCTTATTAGTTCAAAGACTCAGCATGATAGAGACTGAAGTCCATTTTGCACAGGAGTGATGAGAGAACAAAGAATAATTTGTAATCTAAATCGTCTGTGTTGAGCTAGTAGGATATGAGAGAGTTCTATTGATGGTCCTTGTAGCAGGTGTAGAGAACCAAATCCAGCTAAAGTTCCAGACTGTCCACTTACCGTGGAAGCCTGGAGTGAAGATTCAACAAGGAAAGCACAACTCCCAACTCCTGAAATCTCATTCTTTGAATCAAAGCCTACTTCCAAGTTCCATGCCTGAATCAGTGAATGGTAGGAAGAGAAATGTTAACCTTTTTTGTCCCCTGTAATGATGGTTGTAAAATAGGTTAAGGAAATCCCCTCTGCAATAGATGATAGCAACTGGCTATCACTGAAAAACCTAAGCAGGGTCAGACTTGGTTAGTACTTGAATGGGAGACCACCAAAAATCCCAGTGGAATGAAATGAATAGAAAGCTGAAAAAACAGATCAGAAGAAAGCAGGAGCAATCTACTTCCCCATAGTTGCTAAGAAAACTACATGGAGGTGCCCAGTAATCACCAAGAGTTAAACTTCAGGGGATCTTTATTTTTTACCAAGCTATATTAATCAGGATTACCGTTTTCAAAACAGAAATTTTGCTTATTGCCCGTATGATTGTTTACTAGTTTAACAGGTGCTGGCTGACTGGTTGCCTACTTGTGAAATAGATGAATCCTCCCATATGACAAAATATTAGGTGGCACATTCTTGCTACCATAGCATGCACACAAAACACGTTTGTTCAGAAAATTAACAGCTAAGCCCATTGTAGGCTTAATAACTGATATTATATACTGAATTGACCATGAACTGTTTCTCCTCCCCTTAATTTGAATTATATTTTCCATCCCCACATGCTCAACAAGAAATACAATTTCCCTTTAGTGTCTGTGCACATAGTCTACTGTATTCATTATGCTATTTATACTAGGGCAACCAGATCTGGACTGTAAAAATACTGATGACCACCAAATGGAAGCAAAGACTTATAGGTTTCTGAATACCTCTACTGCCATCTAGTGGTTATCTTGGATCTTTACAGCCCAAACGTGGTATTTACACTGAAAACAGATTCATAAGACTAATTATAGCATTGCTGATAATATTCACTCTATGTGTGTGGAAAGTTAAGTCCCTATACTACACATGCACATAACAAGAAGCAGTTTGGAGTTTTTTGAGTGAAGGCAAGCTCTGCATACCAGAGAAGAACACTTTAAGATCATTAGAATTTTTTTTTTTTAAAAACCTCGAAATATATGGAGCTCGCATCTCATACTGCTACCCTGCTGCCATCTTAGCTCCTTTGTTTTTCAGTTAAGATAATGTTACCTACATTCAGCAAGTGGTATCTAAAACTAGTGAGTTTCCTTTGAAGTGAACTTAGCTTCTGGTGACTTCATCAGTGCATCCATATACTTTAATAAGGTATAAGTTTCGCTTGAAAAAGGAGCACTTTGTCAATTCTAAGGAATAGACATTAAATTGTTTGGAATGTGGGGAGGTTTGTGGAATATAAGTGTTTGCCTTGGTTGTGGGTAACAAGCAGAGGTGGTGTCTGGAGTTACAAGTTGATGTACTTGAGCGTAGCTTATTTCATCCATTGCTACCTTGCCACCTGGTCTAAGAGATAAAGGCTGTAAAATATTGAAATAGTGTTTTAAATGGAATATTAAATAATCATATAGGTTCCTTGTTAATTTTTGGCAGCAAACCAACATTGGTTTTCTGAGAAATATACCTATTTGGTACTTGCTTGAAATTCATGTTTTTATCTTATTTATATATTACATTTTTAGAGTTGGTAACTTGGCTTTAAAGGCCTATACTGCAATCCATGAACACTTATTTGAGAATAATCCCCTTTGAACACTGTGCGACTTGCACGTTAGGACACATGCTACAATTATGCTATTAAATATTCACCTAAAAACAGAATGTGTGAATGAGTCTTATTTGATGGTCATTTCTGGTTCAATCTATTGACTAATTCCTGTGCAGTCCCCAGTGAAAGATAGATCTATAGTAAATACTGCAAATGCTATAAATAATTATTGCAAATAAAGTTTTAGGATTCTTGCATAAATCCCATTATTTCTATGTATGTTCACTGGTGAATTGCATGTATGCTTTTAAATCTTTTTTTATTCTTCCATTTTGTAACAAATGTCTGAAACATTGTCAACTTTTTCAGGTTATTAAGAAGGGCAGCTGTTTTTTCATAAGTTTATGGAAGATTTCTCTTTGCTATGAAAAATCACATATTTTGATTAGCTGCCTATATCTTAAATATTTCAAATATCAGAATTAAACTTGATCCAATAATAGACTTCTAATTTGTAGTTAAATATATGTTTAACCTGCAAGCTACTATTTAAAAACTATTAGAGAAAGTAGATTTCACCAAAGGGTACACACATTGGTGGCAAAATGAAATAATGTGGTATAAATATGCCAATGTTTCACCTTTAAAAAAAGTTGAGGTGTTATAAATTCCACTCTGACACATTCACATAACAAGTATGTATCTTGTATTGTGCTGGTTCCTGCAAGATTCCATACCTTATGCCTTTTGAAAATGCAAATGGTGCAAAATAGGATTTGTTGTATATTATTTGCTGTTTCTAGTCAGAGGAGTCTAGAAAAGCCTGTTCTTATGTAGCAGGTGCACTGCAGTTGAGGTGCTGCATGAAGCAGCTCTCTCTCATTCATGCTCGGTTACTATCAGTCATTGCACTATAGTAACCTCAGCCTGTGATGTTGGGGCAGTGACGAAGCAGTGGTTGATTGGTTGTTCTTCGACTGTTGCTAAGATGAGTGAGAAAAGGAAGGAAGGAAGGACCAAAATGATTGCCAGAGAAAAATACACATTCTTCTTCTGTAAAATAGTTGGAGGTTATAGGCAGGATTCAGCTTACATTTTCTACCAGTAAGTGTGCTTACATCTTAGTTAACACATGATTAGGCACCTTTCAAAAAAAAAAAGGAAATACCCAGTTAGATTGAATGATATGCAGGATGTAGCAACTCACTGCAAAGACAGTATTAAAGGCACCTTTTTAAAATAAATTTTCTAAATTGTACTTGATCCATTTAATTGTCTTTATTCTAAACCAATAACGAATATAATGAAACTTTTTTGTTGCTGTAACAGCTGCACATTTTAGCACTGGACTTCCATAGACAGGAATCTTTGATCCAATGAGTTAATTAGAATACGATGTTGGGAAAGCAGAAATTAGCAGATGCCTTTTCCCTTTTCATATCAACCGAAGGTGGCAGAAGAAAACCCTTGCTCCTTTTAAAAATGATATTTTTATAAATAGCCTGCTTTTACAGTGCTTTAAATAATTTTAATTGAATGTGGTACATCCCTGCAGTACCAATAACTAAGTGGTGCTTCTCATTGTCTGGCAAACTGAATCTTGTTGGCTACTTTGAGAAGAAAAGATAAATGCCTGGGTCATGAAAAAAATGTACCCTGGAACAATTTGCACCAATTCATAGATCTATGGTTGATAAATTCAGGACTAAATGGCTTAGACTTGGTCAGAGTGGATCTATTGAAATAAACTGAACACAAGCAAATTGTAACTATTTTTAATCTCACTATTTCAGTGGGTCTACTCTAAAGATGACTATGTTTGGATTGGCCTCTGTGTCTTTATGGATGTATCTTGAACCAGTTTCCTGTACTTTTTATTCTTGAGGCTTCTCCTAAAGAACCAGCAGAACTGTGTTAACAATATCAAGTCTGTGTCTGCCCAGGAATGGCAGTAGGTATCTTGCCAGTCAAAGGTAATCTTTGGCTACTTGGGTTTCCATTATCAATATGGTTCAGTGAGCACCCCAACTTTCATCCTGATGCCTCAAGGAAGGGCAATTCCATCCATAATAGAACAATCACACCTTTTGCAATCCTGGGAGCCACCCAATCTGAAATTCTGTTCAGATTGGGATGCTTCAGCAGCAACTTGCAAGCGTTCATCCTGGCCAGCTACCATAGTCCCCCATAGAACAATTATGCTGTGGCTGGGCCCTCCCAACTTTCCATACCAGGAAAGCAATGGCCAATCAATTTCCTTTCTAAAAGCAGTCTTTACAAGGATAGATATACTTGTGTGTATGTGTACATACACGCACACCCATGTAAGAATATATGTATACAAAGTTAAATTTGTATATTCAAAGTTAAATCATCAACATGTAGGCACAACAATCAGCTTTAACATCAAAATTCCTTTTTTGCATTATCCTAGGTTTGAGTCAATAAAGTCTGCTAGAGCCTTTGTTAGAGGAGTCTTTCAGTAGGGGGGGTAAGAGGTGACCCAGGTGTGAGGGTGTAGCCAATCAAAATGGGGAGCTTTGCCTAAAATAAAGTAAAATGCAATAGGGTAACTGGATACTAAAGCTTATGCTGGCATAAGCCATAAAGCACTACCGTCAACTCAGAGTTAGGAACACAAAGGCATTCGCAGTGGGCTGGGGGCAAGTAATGGATGGCAACGTCCAGTTTTGCCTTCCAGAAATGGTTGGTGGGCTGTACTTGCGATGGGGCAACCTGGCAGTGTGGATATGACCCCAAGGCTCAACGCTCCCTTAAAATTGAGTTACTTATCATAAATTAGTGATTAGCCAAAATTAGACTGGACCTATGATGTTGCATACACATTTTTTTTTTTTGCATAGTAAAACATATTCTTTATGTTATTAAAATAATTTAAAACCCTAGTACTTTTCCCTGCTTTTCAGTGAAGCCATTTATTCTCTTCAATGATTAGGTTTCTAATCTTTAAAAGAGAAATATGGGATGCAGCAGAGAATTTAAAAAACTATACAATAAGCACACAGTACTTATGTCATGAAGCTCAAGCTCAGATATTTTGGTCACCTAATGTGAAGAGAGATCTCTTTGGAGAAGACCCTGATGCTGGGAAAGATTGAAGGCAAAAGGAGAAGAGGACGGCAGAGGATGAGATGGTTAGATAGCATCACTGAAGCAATGAGCATGAAACTGAGCAAACTCAGGGAGGCAGTGAAGGTCAGGAAGGCCTGGCGCAATATGGTTCATGGGGTCACGAAGAGTCGGACACGACTTAATGACTAAACAACAACAACTTATGTCGTGTGTTAAGACTAGATAGGTTTAAGAATCATTACATAAAATACATAAAAATAAGTTCCAAGGTTGTCTGTATATTATGCTATTATCTAAATGGATCTGAAGTACTGAATGTAGGTCAATTAGGTTTTTTGAAACAGAATGTAGTTCAGGATTATTTTAATTGCTTAGGCCTGAAATTTGAACTGCAGGACCTAAAGTCTCTTGAAATGTAATTTTTTTTCATTTGATTAGAGTGATATATGATGGGTTTCTGTTTCATGCTTCTAAATATTTCAGAATAAATTATGATGGGTAATTAGAACAGTCACACATATTTTAACAGCTTCTGTGTTTAGTTTGTTTGCAGTGAAATATTTTTGTTTCTGAGACTTAATTAATGCAAATGATCCAAAGGAAGAATTAAAATCTGCACATTGGAACTTGCACACTGGAAAAGCTTGTTTCCATGTTCATTAGAGATTTTCCCCCTCCCTTTGGAAACACAGATTCTGCTATAAAGTTACTGTGAAAGCCTACCTATTCCACTAGAAATATTTAATTGTGGTAGAAGTTACAAAACTGACTTTTAAATTTAATTGTATAATTACACACTTTGTATAAGACATTGAATATATAGAACTTAATATATTTTTAAAAAGTTGTTCTGTTTCAAAGCTGAAATAATTTTTTTTAAAAAATTGGGTGCTTTATCTTATATAAGGCTTTATATTTAAACATGATATAGTCTTCTCCCCCACCCCTCCTATGTATTTTCTACACATGCATTTCCGTGTTGTCTTCATCTTCTGTTAGGCATGTGTTTATGTATTAGGCAAAGATCTCTATTCATAAGCAGATACTTTGAAAAACAAAAAACCTTCCATCCTTACTCTTCTAGCGTCTACTCAGTGGGATTTAAAAAAAAATGTCCATAATATTTGTATAAAGTTTCAGTCACCAAAAATGTTAAAATCATGAATCATGCAAGCATCCTCTCATGGTATTTCTCTTTATCTGGAAAGAAGCAAATGAGCAGATCGTGATTTTTCAGCAAAATACTTTATACCCCTTAATTCTTCAAGCAGATGGTGTGAGGATTGCCTCACCGAATACATCCCAGAAACACTTACATGGAGTCTGGTGTCTGCAGGGTTATTATCATTCATTGACCTATTTAAAAGACTCTCTCTGTTCTGAGCTGCAAGGGTGCTATACCTGCTTGCATTTGCTTTAATTTTCTCACATAATCCTAGTTTCTACTGTTGAGAAGCAGGTTCTTACTTGTTGTTCAACTACCTGCAAGTCTACCAGATTGCAGTTTATCCAACTTTTTGACTAGGATACCACCGGAGACCTTGTCAGATGCTTTCCTGATATCAAGAAACACTGCAGCCACTGCATTCTCTTGGTTTGCTATGTTACCTGATTATTTATCTGCTCTAAAAAAATAAGATCAGTATGACATGGTTGTTCTTTATGAATCCATACTAGCTTCTGGAAATGGTAGCATTTTTCCTACATGCTTACAAACATGATGCTGGACAATCTGTTCTGGTACTCTGTGTTCATACCATCGGAATACCTGAAGGACCAGTTTAGGGACAGATTGTCATGGACAAAATCTATGTAGTTGCTAAGAGTAGACATGGACCCTTTGCTGGAACTCATGGGCTATAGCTCATCTCATGCTTTATAACGGTATTGGATTTTGTTCCTGCATTTCAAAGTTGTTTTGGAAAAGATTTAGGGGTGAAACCTTTGACAATTGCTGCTGCCAGTAGTTATGCTATATTCAGTTAGATGGATTACAGCAGGGGTTTTCAATCTTTTTCAGGCCATGGAATCTGTTAGTTAAAAAGCAACAACAATGTTTTCCAGAATCCCTGACCAAGAAAGCTTTAGTGATAGAAAATTGGGTGTGTTTGAGTGATTTTTTGTTGTTGTTGTTGTCCTTAGTTACTGGTGGAACTGCATCAAGTTCTCACAGAACCCTAGAGTTCCATGGAACACAGCTTGAAAAATCCTG